>NW_027194466.1:929347-1239130 GCF_032444005.1 Ranitomeya imitator
CTAGGCATAAGGCCTGGGCACAAGTGCGGGCTAGGCTTAAGGCCGGGGGCACAAGTGCGGGCTAGGCTTAAGGCCTGGGCACAAGTGCGGGCTAGGCTTAAGGCCTGGCCACAAGTGCGGGCTAGGCTTAAGGCCTGGCCACAAGTGCGGGCTAGGCTTAAGGCCGGGGCACAAGTGCGGGCTAGGCTTAAGGCCTGGGCACAAGTGCGGGCTAGGCTTAAGGCCTGGGCACAAGTGCGGGCTAGGCTTAAGGCCTGGGCACAAGTGCGGGCTAGGCTTAAGGCCTGGGCACAAGTGCGGGCTAGGCTTATGGCCTGGGCACAAGTGCGGGCTAGGCTTAAGGCCGGGGCACAAGTGCGGGCTAGGCTTAAGTCCATGGCACAAGTGCGGGCTAGGCTTAAGGCCGGGGCACAAGTGCGGGCTAGGCTTAAGTCCATGGCACAAGTGCGGGCTAGGCTTAAGGCCGGGGCACAAGTGCGGGCTAGGCTTAAGGCCGGGGCACAAGTGCGGGCTAGGCTTAAGGCCGGGGCACAAGTGCGGGCTAGGCTTAAGGCCTGGGCACAAGTGCAGGCTAGGCTTAAGGCCGGGGCACAAGTGCGGGCTGGGCTTAAGGCCTGGGCACAAGTGCGGGCTAGGCTTAAGGCCGGGGCACAAGTGCGGGCTAGGCTTAAGGCCTGGGCACAAGTGCGGGCTAGGCTTAAGGCCGGGGCACTAGTGCGGGCTAGGCTTAAGGCCTGGGCACAAGTGCGGGCTAGGCTTAAGGCCTGGGCACAAGTGCGGGCTAGGCTTAAGGCCGGGGGCACAAGTGCGGGCTACGCTTAAGGCCGGGGTCACAAGTGCGGGCTAGGCTTAAGGCCGGGGGCACAAGTGCGGGCTAGGCATAAGGCCTGGGCACAAGTGCGGGCTAGGCTTAAGGCCGGGGGCACACGTGCGGGCTAGGCTTAAGGCCTGGGCACAAGTGCGGGCTAGGCTTAAGGCCTGGGCACAAGTGCGGGCTAGGCTTAAGGCCTGGGCACAAGTGCGGGCTAGGCTTAAGGCCGATGCACAAGTGCGGGCTAGGCTTAAGGCCGGGGCACAAGTGCGGGCTAGGCTTAAGGCCTGGGCACAAGTGCGGGCTAGGCTTAAGGCCTGGGCACAAGTGCGGGCTGGGCTTAAGGCCTGGGCACAAGTGCGGGCTGGGCTTAAGGCCTGGGCACAAGTGCGGGCTGGGCTTAAGGCCTGGGCACAAGTGCGGGCTGGGCTTAAGGCCTGGGCACAAGTGCGGGCTGGGCTTAAGGCCTGGGCACAAGTGCGGGCTGGGCTTTAGGCCGGGGCACAAGTGCGGGCTAGGCTAAAGGCCGGGGCACAAGTGCGGGCTAGGCTTAAGGCCGGGGCACAAGTGCGGGCTAGGCTTAAGGCCGGGGCACAAGTGCGGGCTAGGCTTAAGGCCGGGGCACAAGTGCGGGCTAGGCTTAAGGCCGGGGCACAAGTGCGGGCTAGGCTGAAGGCCGGGGCACAAGTGCGGGCTAGGCTGAAGGCCGGGGCACAAGTGCGGGCTAGGCTTAAGGCCGGGGCACAAGTGCGGGCTAGGCTTAAGGCCGGGGGCACAAGTGCGGGCTAGGCATAAGGCCTGGGCACAAGTGCGGGCTAGGCTTAAGGCCGATGCACAAGTGCGGGCTAGGCTTAAGGCCAGGGCACAAGTGCGGGCTAGGTTTAAGGCCTGGGCACAAGTGCGGGCTAGGCTTAAGGCCTGGGCACAAGTGCGGGCTAGGCTTAAGGCCTGGGCACAAGTGCGGGCTAGGCTTAAGGCCTGGGCACAAGCGCGGGCTAGGCTTAAGGCCGGGGCACAAGCGCGGGCTAGGCCTAAGGCCGGGGCACAAGCGCGGGCTAGGCTTAAGGCCGGGGCACAAGCGCGGGCTAGGCTTAAGGCCGATGCACAAGCGCGGGCTAGGCTTAAGGCCGGGGCACAAACGCGGGCTAGGCTTAAGGCCTGGGCACAAGTGCGGGCTAGGCTTAAGGCCGGGGCACAAGTGCGGGCTAGGCTTAAGGCCGGGGCACAAGTGCGGGCTAGGCTTAAGGCCGGGGCACAAGTGCGGGCTAGGCTTAAGGCCTGGGCACAAGTGCGGGCTAGGCTTAATCCCGGGGCACAAGTGCGGGCTAGGCTTAAGGCCTGGGCACAAGTGCGGGCTAGGCTTAAGGCCTGGGCACAAATGCGGGCTAGGCTTAAGGCCTGGGCACAAGTGCGGGCTAGGCTTAAGGCCTGGGCACAAGTGCGGGCTACGCTTAAGGCCGGGGGCACAAGTGCGGGCTAGGCTTAAGGCCGGGGGCACAAGTGCGGGCTAGGCATAAGGCCTGGGCACAAGTGCGGGCTAGGCTTAAGGCCGATGCACAAGTGCGGGCTAGGCTTAAGGCCGGGGCACAAGTGCGGGCTAGGTTTAAGGCCTGGGCACAAGTGCGGGCTAGGCTTAAGGCCTGGGCACAAGTGCGGGCTAGGCTTAAGGCCTGGGCACAAGTGCGGGCTAGGCTTAAGGCCTGAGCACAAGTGCGGGCTAGGCTTAAGGCCGGGGCACAAGTGCGGGCTAGGCCTAAGGCCGGGGCACAAGTGCGGGCTAGGCCTAAGGCCTGGGCACAAGTGCGGGCTACGCTTAAGGCCGGGGGCACAAGTGCGGGCTAGGCTTAAGGCCGGGGGCACAAGTGCGGGCTAGGCATAAGGCCTGGGCACAAGTGCGGGCTAGGCTTAAGGCCGATGCACAAGTGCGGGCTAGGTTTAAGGCCTGGGCACAAGTGCGGGCTAGGCTTAAGGCCTGGGCACAAGTGCGGGCTAGGCTTAAGGCCTGAGCACAAGTGCGGGCTAGGCTTAAGGCCGGGGCACAAGTGCGGGCTGGGCTTAAGGTCGGGGCACAAGTGCGGGCTGGGCTTAAGGTCGGGGCACAAGTGCGGGCTAGGCTTAAGGCCGGGGCACAAGTGCGGGCTAGGCTTAAGGCCGGGGCACAAGTGCGGGCTAGGCTTAAGGCCGGGGCACAAGTGCGGGCTAGGCTTAAGGCCGGGGCACAAGTGCGGGCTAGGCTTAAGGCCTGGGCACAAGTGCGGGCTAGGCTTAAGGCCGGGGGCACAAGTGCGGGCTACGCTTAAGGCCGGGGGCACAAGTGCGGGCTAGGCTTAAGGCCGGGGGCACAAGTGCGGGCTAGGCATAAGGCCTGGGCACAAGTGCGGGCTAGGCTTAAGGCCGGGGGCACAAGTGCGGGCTAGGCTTAAGGCCTGGGCACAAGTGCGGGCTAGGCTTAAGGCCTGGGCACAAGTGCGGGCTAGGCTTAAGGCCGATGCACAAGTGCGGGCTAGGCTTAAGGCCTGGGCACAAGTGCGGGCTAGGCTTAAGGCCTGGGCACAAGTGCGGGCTAGGCTTAAGGCCTGGGCACAAGTGCGGGCTGGGCTTAAGGCCTGGGCACAAGTGCGGGCTGGGCTTAAAGCCTCGGCACAAGTGCGGGCTGGGCTTAAGGCCTCGGCACAAGTGCGGGCTGGGCTTAAGGCCTCGGCACAAGTGCGGGCTGGGCTTAAGGCCTGGGCACAAGTGCGGGCTGGGCTTAAGGCCTGGGCACAAGTGCGGGCTGGGCTTAAGGCCTGGGCACAAGTGCGGGCTGGGCTTAAGGCCTGGGCACAAGTGCGGGCTGGGCTTAAGGCCTGGGCACAAGTGCGGGCTGGGCTTAAGGCCTGGGCACAAGTGCGGGCTGGGCTTAAGGCCTGGGCACAAGTGCGGGCTGGGCTTAAGGCCTGGGCACAAGTGCGGGCTGGGCTTTAGGCCGGGGCACAAGTGCGGGCTAGGCTAAAGGCCGGGGCACAAGTGCGGGCTAGGCTAAAGGCCTGGGCACAAGTGCGGGCTAGGCTTAAGGCCGGGGCACAAGTGCGGGCTAGGCTTAAGGCCGGGGCACAAGTGCGGGCTAGGCTTAAGGCCGGGGCACAAGTGCGGGCTAGGCTTAAGGCCGGGGCACAAGTGCGGGCTAGGCTGAAGGCCGGGGCACAAGTGCGGGCTAGGCTGAAGGCCGGGGCACAAGTGCGGGCTAGGCTGAAGGCCGGGGCACAAGTGCGGGCTAGGCTTAAGGCCGGGGCACAAGTGCGGGCTAGGCTTAAGGCCGGGGGCACAAGTGCGGGCTAGGCATAAGGCCTGGGCACAAGTGCGGGCTAGGCTTAAGGCCGATGCACAAGTGCGGGCTAGGCTTAAGGCCGGGGCACAAGTGCGGGCTAGGTTTAAGGCCTGGGCACAAGTGCGGGCTAGGCTTAAGGCCTGGGCACAAGTGCGGGCTAGGCTTAAGGCCTGGGCACAAGTGCGGGCTAGGCTTAAGGCCTGAGCACAAGTGCGGGCTAGGCTTAAGGCCGGGGCACAAGTGCGGGCTAGGCCTAAGGCCGGGGCACAAGTGCGGGCTAGGCTTAAGGCCTGGGCACAAGTGCGGGCTACGCTTAAGGCCGGGGGCACAAGTGCGGGCTAGGCTTAAGGCCGGGGGCACAAGTGCGGGCTAGGCATAAGGCCTGGGCACAAGTGCGGGCTAGGCTTAAGGCCGATGCACAAGTGCGGGCTAGGCTTAAGGCCGGGGCACAAGTGCGGGCTAGGTTTAAGGCCTGGGCACAAGTGCGGGCTAGGCTTAAGGCCTGGGCACAAGTGCGGGCTACGCTTAAGGCCGGGGGCACAAGTGCGGGCTAGGCTTAAGGCCGGGGGCACAAGTGCGGGCTAGGCATAAGGCCTGGGCACAAGTGCGGGCTAGGCTTAAGGCCGGGGGCACAAGTGCGGGCTAGGCTTAAGGCCTGGGCACAAGTGCGGGCTAGGCTTAAGGCCTGGGCACAAGTGCGGGCTAGGCTTAAGGCCTGGGCACAAGTGCGGGCTAGGCTTAAGGCCTGGGCACAAGTGCGGGCTAGGCTTAAGGCCTGGGCACAAGTGCGGGCTAGGCTTAAGGCCGATGCACAAGTGCGGGCTAGGCTTAAGGCCGGGGCACAAGTGCGGGCTAGGCTTAAGGCCTGGGCACAAGTGCGGGCTAGGCTTAAGGCCTGGCCACAAGTGCGGGCTAGGCTTAAGGCCTGGCCACAAGTGCGGGCTAGGCTTAAGGCCGGGGCACAAGTGCGGGCTGGGCTTAAGGCCTGGGCACAAGTGCGGGCTGGGCTTAAGGCCTGGGCACAAGTGCGGGCTGGGCTTAAGGCCTGGGCACAAGTGCGGGCTGGGCTTAAGGCCTGGGCACAAGTGCGGGCTGGGCTTAAGGCCTGGGCACAAGTGCGGGCTAGGCTTAAGGCCTGGGCAAAAGTGCGGGCTAGGCTTAAGGCCTGGGCACAAGTGCGGGCTAGGCTTAAGGCTTGGGCACAAGTGCGGGCTAGGCTTAAGGCCTGAGCACAAGTGCGGGCTTGGCTTAAGTCCGTGGCACAAGTGCGGGCTAGGCTTAAGGCCGGGGGCACAAGTGCGGGCTAGGCTTAAGGCCGGGGCACAAGTGCGGGCTAGGCTTAAGGCCGGGGCACAAGTGCGAGCTAGGCTTAAGGCCGGGGCACAAGTGCGGGCTGGGCTTAAGGCCTGGGCACAAGTGCGGGCTAGGCTTAAGGCCGGGGCACAAGTGCGGGCTAGGCTTAAGGCCTGGGCACAAGTGCGGGCTAGGCTTAAGGCCTGGGCACAAGTGCGGGCTAGGCTTAAGGCCGGGGCACTAGTGCGGGCTAGGCTTAAGGCCTGGGCACAAGTGCGGGCTAGGCTTAAGGCCTGGGCACAAGTGCGGGCTAGGCTTAAGGCCTGGTCACAAGTGCGGGCTAGGCTTAAGGCCTGGGCACAAGTGCGGGCTACGCTTAAGGCCGGGGGCACAAGTGCGGGCTAGGCTTAAGGCCGGGGGCACAAGTGCGGGCTAGGCATAAGGCCTGGGCACAAGTGCGGGCTAGGCTTAAGGCCGGGGGCACAAGTGCGGGCTAGGCTTAAGGCCTGGGCACAAGTGCGGGCTAGGCTTAAGGCCTGGGCACAAGTGCGGGCTAGGCTTAAGGCCTGGGCACAAGTGCGGGCTAGGCTTAAGGCCTGGGCACAAGTGCGGGCTAGGCTTAAGGCCTGGGCACAAGTGCGGGCTAGGCTTAAGGCCGATGCACAAGTGCGGGCTAGGCTTAAGGCCGGGGCACAAGTGCGGGCTAGGCTTAAGGCCTGGGCACAAGTGCGGGCTAGGCTTAAGGCCTGGCCACAAGTGCGGGCTAGGCTTAAGGCCTGGCCACAAGTGCGGGCTAGGCTTAAGGCCGGGGCACAAGTGCGGGCTAGGCTTAAGGCCTGGGCACAAGTGCGGGCTAGGCTTAAGGCCTGGGCACAAGTGCGGGCTAGGCTTAAGGCCTGGGCACAAGTGCGGGCTAGGCTTAAGGCCTGGGCACAAGTGCGGGCTAGGCTTATGGCCTGGGCACAAGTGCGGGCTAGGCTTAAGGCCGGGGCACAAGTGCGGGCTAGGCTTAAGTCCATGGCACAAGTGCGGGCTAGGCTTAAGGCCGGGGCACAAGTGCGGGCTAGGCTTAAGTCCATGGCACAAGTGCGGGCTAGGCTTAAGGCCGGGGCACAAGTGCGGGCTAGGCTTAAGGCCGGGGCACAAGTGCGGGCTAGGCTTAAGGCCGGGGCACAAGTGCGGGCTAGGCTTAAGGCCTGGGCACAAGTGCAGGCTAGGCTTAAGGCCGGGGCACAAGTGCGGGCTGGGCTTAAGGCCTGGGCACAAGTGCGGGCTAGGCTTAAGGCCGGGGCACAAGTGCGGGCTAGGCTTAAGGCCTGGGCACAAGTGCGGGCTAGGCTTAAGGCCGGGGCACTAGTGCGGGCTAGGCTTAAGGCCTGGGCACAAGTGCGGGCTAGGCTTAAGGCCTGGGCACAAGTGCGGGCTAGGCTTAAGGCCGGGGGCACAAGTGCGGGCTATGCTTAAGGCCGGGGTCACAAGTGCGGGCTAGGCTTAAGGCCGGGGGCACAAGTGCGGGCTAGGCATAAGGCCTGGGCACAAGTGCGGGCTAGGCTTAAGGCCGGGGGCACAAGTGCGGGCTAGGCTTAAGGCCTGGGCACAAGTGCGGGCTAGGCTTAAGGCCTGGGCACAAGTGCGGGCTAGGCTTAAGGCCTGGGCACAAGTGCGGGCTAGGCTTAAGGCCGATGCACAAGTGCGGGCTAGGCTTAAGGCCGGGGCACAAGTGCGGGCTAGGCTTAAGGCCTGGGCACAAGTGCGGGCTAGGCTTAAGGCCTGGGCACAAGTGCGGGCTGGGCTTAAGGCCTGGGCACAAGTGCGGGCTGGGCTTAAGGCCTGGGCACAAGTGCGGGCTGGGCTTAAGGCCTGGGCACAAGTGCGGGCTGGGCTTAAGGCCTGGGCACAAGTGCGGGCTGGGCTTAAGGCCTGGGCACAAGTGCGGGCTGGGCTTTAGGCCGGGGCACAAGTGCGGGCTAGGCTAAAGGCCGGGGCACAAGTGCGGGCTAGGCTTAAGGCCGGGGCACAAGTGCGGGCTAGGCTTAAGGCCGGGGCACAAGTGCGGGCTAGGCTTAAGGCCGGGGCACAAGTGCGGGCTAGGCTTAAGGCCGGGGCACAAGTGCGGGCTAGGCTGAAGGCCGGGGCACAAGTGCGGGCTAGGCTGAAGGCCGGGGCACAAGTGCGGGCTAGGCTTAAGGCCGGGGCACAAGTGCGGGCTAGGCTTAAGGCCGGGGGCACAAGTGCGGGCTAGGCATAAGGCCTGGGCACAAGTGCGGGCTAGGCTTAAGGCCGATGCACAAGTGCGGGCTAGGCTTAAGGCCAGGGCACAAGTGCGGGCTAGGTTTAAGGCCTGGGCACAAGTGCGGGCTAGGCTTAAGGCCTGGGCACAAGTGCGGGCTAGGCTTAAGGCCTGGGCACAAGTGCGGGCTAGGCTTAAGGCCTGGGCACAAGTGCGGGCTAGGCTTAAGGCCGGGGCACAAGCGCGGGCTAGGCCTAAGGCCGGGGCACAAGCGCGGGCTAGGCTTAAGGCCGGGGCACAAGCGCGGGCTAGGCTTAAGGCCGATGCACAAGCGCGGGCTAGGCTTAAGGCCGGGGCACAAACGCGGGCTAGGCTTAAGGCCGGGGCACAAGCGCGGGCTAGGCTTAAGGCCTGGGCACAAGCGCGGGCTAGGCTTAAGGCCGGGGCACAAGCGCGGGCTAGGCTTAAGGCCTGGGCACAAGCGCGGGCTAGGCTTAAGGCCGGGGCACTAGTGCGGGCTAGGCTTAAGGCCTGGGCACAAGTGCGGGCTAGGCTTAAGGCCTGGGCACAAGTGCGGGTTAGGCTTAAGGCCTGGGCACAAGTGCGGGCTAGGCTTAAGACCTGGGCACAAGTGCGGGCTAGGCTTAAGGCCTGAGCACAAGTGCGGGCTAGGCTTAAGGCCGGGGCACAAGTGCGGGCTAGGCCTAAGGCCGGGGCACAAGTGCGGGCTAGGCATAAGGCCTGGGCACAAGTGCGGGCTAGGCTTAAGGCCGATGCACAAGTGCGGGCTAGGCTTATGGCCGGGGCACAAGTGCGGGCTAGGCTTAAGGCCTGGGCACAAGTGCGGGCTAGGCTTAAGGCCGGGGCACAAGTGCGGGCTAGGCTTAAGGCCGGGGCACAAGTGCGGGCTAGGCTTAAGGCCGGGGCACAAGTGCGGGCTAGGCTTAAGGCCTGGGCACAAGTGCGGGCTAGGCTTAATCCCGGGGCACAAGTGCGGGCTAGGCTTAAGGCCTGGGCACAAGTGCGGGCTAGGCTTAAGGCCTGGGCACAAGTGCGGGCTAGGCTTAAGGCCTGGGCACAAGTGCGGGCTAGGCTTAAGGCCTGGGCACAAGTGCGGGCTACGCTTAAGGCCGGGGGCACAAGTGCGGGCTAGGCTTAAGGCCGGGGGCACAAGTGCGGGCTAGGCATAAGGCCTGGGCACAAGTGCGGGCTAGGCTTAAGGCCGATGCACAAGTGCGGGCTAGGCTTAAGGCCGGGGCACAAGTGCGGGCTAGGTTTAAGGCCTGGGCACAAGTGCGGGCTAGGCTTAAGGCCTGGGCACAAGTGCGGGCTAGGCTTAAGGCCTGGGCACAAGTGCGGGCTAGGCTTAAGGCCTGAGCACAAGTGCGGGCTAGGCTTAAGGCCGGGGCACAAGTGCGGGCTAGGCCTAAGGCCGGGGCACAAGTGCGGGCTAGGCCTAAGGCCTGGGCACAAGTGCGGGCTACGCTTAAGGCCGGGGGCACAAGTGCGGGCTAGGCTTAAGGCCGGGGGCACAAGTGCGGGCTAGGCATAAGGCCTGGGCACAAGTGCGGGCTAGGCTTAAGGCCGATGCACAAGTGCGGGCTAGGTTTAAGGCCTGGGCACAAGTGCGGGCTAGGCTTAAGGCCTGGGCACAAGTGCGGGCTAGGCTTAAGGCCTGAGCACAAGTGCGGGCTAGGCTTAAGGCCGGGGCACAAGTGCGGGCTGGGCTTAAGGTCGGGGCACAAGTGCGGGCTAGGCTGAAGGCCGGGGCACAAGTGCGGGCTAGGCTTAAGGCCGGGGCACAAGTGCGGGCTAGGCTTAAGGCCGGGGGCACAAGTGCGGGCTAGGCTGAAGGCCGGGGCACAAGTGCGGGCTAGGCTGAAGGCCGGGGCACAAGTGCGGGCTAGGCTTAAGGCCGGGGCACAAGTGCGGGCTAGGCTTAAGGCCGGGGGCACAAGTGCGGGCTAGGCATAAGGCCTGGGCACAAGTGCGGGCTAGGCTTAAGGCCGATGCACAAGTGCGGGCTAGGCTTAAGGCCAGGGCACAAGTGCGGGCTAGGTTTAAGGCCTGGGCACAAGTGCGGGCTAGGCTTAAGGCCTGGGCACAAGTGCGGGCTAGGCTTAAGGCCTGGGCACAAGTGCGGGCTAGGCTTAAGGCCTGGGCACAAGCGCGGGCTAGGCTTAAGGCCGGGGCACAAGCGCGGGCTAGGCCTAAGGCCGGGGCACAAGCGCGGGCTAGGCTTAAGGCCGGGGCACAAGCGCGGGCTAGGCTTAAGGCCGATGCACAAGCGCGGGCTAGGCTTAAGGCCGGGGCACAAACGCGGGCTAGGCTTAAGGCCTGGGCACAAGTGCGGGCTAGGCTTAAGGCCGGGGCACAAGTGCGGGCTAGGCTTAAGGCCGGGGCACAAGTGCGGGCTAGGCTTAAGGCCGGGGCACAAGTGCGGGCTAGGCTTAAGGCCTGGGCACAAGTGCGGGCTAGGCTTAATCCCGGGGCACAAGTGCGGGCTAGGCTTAAGGCCTGGGCACAAGTGCGGGCTAGGCTTAAGGCCTGGGCACAAATGCGGGCTAGGCTTAAGGCCTGGGCACAAGTGCGGGCTAGGCTTAAGGCCTGGGCACAAGTGCGGGCTACGCTTAAGGCCGGGGGCACAAGTGCGGGCTAGGCTTAAGGCCGGGGGCACAAGTGCGGGCTAGGCATAAGGCCTGGGCACAAGTGCGGGCTAGGCTTAAGGCCGATGCACAAGTGCGGGCTAGGCTTAAGGCCGGGGCACAAGTGCGGGCTAGGTTTAAGGCCTGGGCACAAGTGCGGGCTAGGCTTAAGGCCTGGGCACAAGTGCGGGCTAGGCTTAAGGCCTGGGCACAAGTGCGGGCTAGGCTTAAGGCCTGAGCACAAGTGCGGGCTAGGCTTAAGGCCGGGGCACAAGTGCGGGCTAGGCCTAAGGCCGGGGCACAAGTGCGGGCTAGGCCTAAGGCCTGGGCACAAGTGCGGGCTACGCTTAAGGCCGGGGGCACAAGTGCGGGCTAGGCTTAAGGCCGGGGGCACAAGTGCGGGCTAGGCATAAGGCCTGGGCACAAGTGCGGGCTAGGCTTAAGGCCGATGCACAAGTGCGGGCTAGGTTTAAGGCCTGGGCACAAGTGCGGGCTAGGCTTAAGGCCTGGGCACAAGTGCGGGCTAGGCTTAAGGCCTGAGCACAAGTGCGGGCTAGGCTTAAGGCCGGGGCACAAGTGCGGGCTGGGCTTAAGGTCGGGGCACAAGTGCGGGCTGGGCTTAAGGTCGGGGCACAAGTGCGGGCTAGGCTTAAGGCCGGGGCACAAGTGCGGGCTAGGCTTAAGGCCGGGGCACAAGTGCGGGCTAGGCTTAAGGCCGGGGCACAAGTGCGGGCTAGGCTTAAGGCCGGGGCACAAGTGCGGGCTAGGCTTAAGGCCTGGGCACAAGTGCGGGCTAGGCTTAAGGCCGGGGGCACAAGTGCGGGCTACGCTTAAGGCCGGGGGCACAAGTGCGGGCTAGGCTTAAGGCCGGGGGCACAAGTGCGGGCTAGGCATAAGGCCTGGGCACAAGTGCGGGCTAGGCTTAAGGCCGGGGGCACAAGTGCGGGCTAGGCTTAAGGCCTGGGCACAAGTGCGGGCTAGGCTTAAGGCCTGGGCACAAGTGCGGGCTAGGCTTAAGGCCGATGCACAAGTGCGGGCTAGGCTTAAGGCCTGGGCACAAGTGCGGGCTAGGCTTAAGGCCTGGGCACAAGTGCGGGCTAGGCTTAAGGCCTGGGCACAAGTGCGGGCTGGGCTTAAGGCCTGGGCACAAGTGCGGGCTGGGCTTAAAGCCTCGGCACAAGTGCGGGCTGGGCTTAAGGCCTCGGCACAAGTGCGGGCTGGGCTTAAGGCCTCGGCACAAGTGCGGGCTGGGCTTAAGGCCTGGGCACAAGTGCGGGCTGGGCTTAAGGCCTGGGCACAAGTGCGGGCTGGGCTTAAGGCCTGGGCACAAGTGCGGGCTGGGCTTAAGGCCTGGGCACAAGTGCGGGCTGGGCTTAAGGCCTGGGCACAAGTGCGGGCTGGGCTTAAGGCCTGGGCACAAGTGCGGGCTGGGCTTAAGGCCTGGGCACAAGTGCGGGCTGGGCTTAAGGCCTGGGCACAAGTGCGGGCTGGGCTTTAGGCCGGGGCACAAGTGCGGGCTAGGCTAAAGGCCGGGGCACAAGTGCGGGCTAGGCTAAAGGCCTGGGCACAAGTGCGGGCTAGGCTTAAGGCCGGGGCACAAGTGCGGGCTAGGCTTAAGGCCGGGGCACAAGTGCGGGCTAGGCTTAAGGCCGGGGCACAAGTGCGGGCTAGGCTTAAGGCCGGGGCACAAGTGCGGGCTAGGCTGAAGGCCGGGGCACAAGTGCGGGCTAGGCTGAAGGCCGGGGCACAAGTGCGGGCTAGGCTGAAGGCCGGGGCACAAGTGCGGGCTAGGCTTAAGGCCGGGGCACAAGTGCGGGCTAGGCTTAAGGCCGGGGGCACAAGTGCGGGCTAGGCATAAGGCCTGGGCACAAGTGCGGGCTAGGCTTAAGGCCGATGCACAAGTGCGGGCTAGGCTTAAGGCCGGGGCACAAGTGCGGGCTAGGTTTAAGGCCTGGGCACAAGTGCGGGCTAGGCTTAAGGCCTGGGCACAAGTGCGGGCTAGGCTTAAGGCCTGGGCACAAGTGCGGGCTAGGCTTAAGGCCTGAGCACAAGTGCGGGCTAGGCTTAAGGCCGGGGCACAAGTGCGGGCTAGGCCTAAGGCCGGGGCACAAGTGCGGGCTAGGCTTAAGGCCTGGGCACAAGTGCGGGCTACGCTTAAGGCCGGGGGCACAAGTGCGGGCTAGGCTTAAGGCCGGGGGCACAAGTGCGGGCTAGGCATAAGGCCTGGGCACAAGTGCGGGCTAGGCTTAAGGCCGATGCACAAGTGCGGGCTAGGCTTAAGGCCGGGGCACAAGTGCGGGCTAGGTTTAAGGCCTGGGCACAAGTGCGGGCTAGGCTTAAGGCCTGGGCACAAGTGCGGGCTACGCTTAAGGCCGGGGGCACAAGTGCGGGCTAGGCTTAAGGCCGGGGGCACAAGTGCGGGCTAGGCATAAGGCCTGGGCACAAGTGCGGGCTAGGCTTAAGGCCGGGGGCACAAGTGCGGGCTAGGCTTAAGGCCTGGGCACAAGTGCGGGCTAGGCTTAAGGCCTGGGCACAAGTGCGGGCTAGGCTTAAGGCCTGGGCACAAGTGCGGGCTAGGCTTAAGGCCTGGGCACAAGTGCGGGCTAGGCTTAAGGCCTGGGCACAAGTGCGGGCTAGGCTTAAGGCCGATGCACAAGTGCGGGCTAGGCTTAAGGCCGGGGCACAAGTGCGGGCTAGGCTTAAGGCCTGGGCACAAGTGCGGGCTAGGCTTAAGGCCTGGCCACAAGTGCGGGCTAGGCTTAAGGCCTGGCCACAAGTGCGGGCTAGGCTTAAGGCCGGGGCACAAGTGCGGGCTGGGCTTAAGGCCTGGGCACAAGTGCGGGCTGGATTAAAGGCCTGGGCACAAGTGCGGGCTGGGCTTAAGGCCTGGGCACAAGTGCGGGCTGGGCTTAAGGCCTGGGCACAAGTGCGGGCTGGGCTTAAGGCCTGGGCACAAGTGCGGGCTAGGCTTAAGGCCTGGGCAAAAGTGCGGGCTAGGCTTAAGGCCTGGGCACAAGTGCGGGCTAGGCTTAAGGCTTGGGCACAAGTGCGGGCTAGGCTTAAGGCCTGAGCACAAGTGCGGGCTTGGCTTAAGTCCGTGGCACAAGTGCGGGCTAGGCTTAAGGCCGGGGGCACAAGTGCGGGCTAGGCTTAAGGCCGGGGCACAAGTGCGGGCTAGGCTTAAGGCCGGGGCACAAGTGCGAGCTAGGCTTAAGGCCGGGGCACAAGTGCGGGCTGGGCTTAAGGCCTGGGCACAAGTGCGGGCTAGGCTTAAGGCCGGGGCACAAGTGCGGGCTAGGCTTAAGGCCTGGGCACAAGTGCGGGCTAGGCTTAAGGCCTGGGCACAAGTGCGGGCTAGGCTTAAGGCCGGGGCACTAGTGCGGGCTAGGCTTAAGGCCTGGGCACAAGTGCGGGCTAGGCTTAAGGCCTGGGCACAAGTGCGGGCTAGGCTTAAGGCCTGGTCACAAGTGCGGGCTAGGCTTAAGGCCTGGGCACAAGTGCGGGCTACGCTTAAGGCCGGGGGCACAAGTGCGGGCTAGGCTTAAGGCCGGGGGCACAAGTGCGGGCTAGGCATAAGGCCTGGGCACAAGTGCGGGCTAGGCTTAAGGCCGGGGGCACAAGTGCGGGCTAGGCTTAAGGCCTGGGCACAAGTGCGGGCTAGGCTTAAGGCCTGGGCACAAGTGCGGGCTAGGCTTAAGGCCTGGGCACAAGTGCGGGCTAGGCTTAAGGCCTGGGCACAAGTGCGGGCTAGGCTTAAGGCCTGGGCACAAGTGCGGGCTAGGCTTAAGGCCGATGCACAAGTGCGGGCTAGGCTTAAGGCCGGGGCACAAGTGCGGGCTAGGCTTAAGGCCTGGGCACAAGTGCGGGCTAGGCTTAAGGCCTGGCCACAAGTGCGGGCTAGGCTTAAGGCCTGGCCACAAGTGCGGGCTAGGCTTAAGGCCGGGGCACAAGTGCGGGCTAGGCTTAAGGCCTGGGCACAAGTGCGGGCTAGGCTTAAGGCCTGGGCACAAGTGCGGGCTAGGCTTAAGGCCTGGGCACAAGTGCGGGCTAGGCTTAAGGCCTGGGCACAAGTGCGGGCTAGGCTTATGGCCTGGGCACAAGTGCGGGCTAGGCTTAAGGCCGGGGCACAAGTGCGGGCTAGGCTTAAGTCCATGGCACAAGTGCGGGCTAGGCTTAAGGCCGGGGCACAAGTGCGGGCTAGGCTTAAGTCCATGGCACAAGTGCGGGCTAGGCTTAAGGCCGGGGCACAAGTGCGGGCTAGGCTTAAGGCCGGGGCACAAGTGCGGGCTAGGCTTAAGGCCGGGGCACAAGTGCGGGCTAGGCTTAAGGCCTGGGCACAAGTGCAGGCTAGGCTTAAGGCCGGGGCACAAGTGCGGGCTGGGCTTAAGGCCTGGGCACAAGTGCGGGCTAGGCTTAAGGCCGGGGCACAAGTGCGGGCTAGGCTTAAGGCCTGGGCACAAGTGCGGGCTAGGCTTAAGGCCGGGGCACTAGTGCGGGCTAGGCTTAAGGCCTGGGCACAAGTGCGGGCTAGGCTTAAGGCCTGGGCACAAGTGCGGGCTAGGCTTAAGGCCGGGGGCACAAGTGCGGGCTATGCTTAAGGCCGGGGTCACAAGTGCGGGCTAGGCTTAAGGCCGGGGGCACAAGTGCGGGCTAGGCATAAGGCCTGGGCACAAGTGCGGGCTAGGCTTAAGGCCGGGGGCACAAGTGCGGGCTAGGCTTAAGGCCTGGGCACAAGTGCGGGCTAGGCTTAAGGCCTGGGCACAAGTGCGGGCTAGGCTTAAGGCCTGGGCACAAGTGCGGGCTAGGCTTAAGGCCGATGCACAAGTGCGGGCTAGGCTTAAGGCCGGGGCACAAGTGCGGGCTAGGCTTAAGGCCTGGGCACAAGTGCGGGCTAGGCTTAAGGCCTGGGCACAAGTGCGGGCTGGGCTTAAGGCCTGGGCACAAGTGCGGGCTGGGCTTAAGGCCTGGGCACAAGTGCGGGCTGGGCTTAAGGCCTGGGCACAAGTGCGGGCTGGGCTTAAGGCCTGGGCACAAGTGCGGGCTGGGCTTAAGGCCTGGGCACAAGTGCGGGCTGGGCTTTAGGCCGGGGCACAAGTGCGGGCTAGGCTAAAGGCCGGGGCACAAGTGCGGGCTAGGCTTAAGGCCGGGGCACAAGTGCGGGCTAGGCTTAAGGCCGGGGCACAAGTGCGGGCTAGGCTTAAGGCCGGGGCACAAGTGCGGGCTAGGCTTAAGGCCGGGGCACAAGTGCGGGCTAGGCTGAAGGCCGGGGCACAAGTGCGGGCTAGGCTGAAGGCCGGGGCACAAGTGCGGGCTAGGCTTAAGGCCGGGGCACAAGTGCGGGCTAGGCTTAAGGCCGGGGGCACAAGTGCGGGCTAGGCATAAGGCCTGGGCACAAGTGCGGGCTAGGCTTAAGGCCGATGCACAAGTGCGGGCTAGGCTTAAGGCCAGGGCACAAGTGCGGGCTAGGTTTAAGGCCTGGGCACAAGTGCGGGCTAGGCTTAAGGCCTGGGCACAAGTGCGGGCTAGGCTTAAGGCCTGGGCACAAGTGCGGGCTAGGCTTAAGGCCTGGGCACAAGTGCGGGCTAGGCTTAAGGCCGGGGCACAAGCGCGGGCTAGGCCTAAGGCCGGGGCACAAGCGCGGGCTAGGCTTAAGGCCGGGGCACAAGCGCGGGCTAGGCTTAAGGCCGATGCACAAGCGCGGGCTAGGCTTAAGGCCGGGGCACAAACGCGGGCTAGGCTTAAGGCCGGGGCACAAGCGCGGGCTAGGCTTAAGGCCTGGGCACAAGCGCGGGCTAGGCTTAAGGCCGGGGCACAAGCGCGGGCTAGGCTTAAGGCCTGGGCACAAGCGCGGGCTAGGCTTAAGGCCGGGGCACTAGTGCGGGCTAGGCTTAAGGCCTGGGCACAAGTGCGGGCTAGGCTTAAGGCCTGGGCACAAGTGCGGGTTAGGCTTAAGGCCTGGGCACAAGTGCGGGCTAGGCTTAAGACCTGGGCACAAGTGCGGGCTAGGCTTAAGGCCTGAGCACAAGTGCGGGCTAGGCTTAAGGCCGGGGCACAAGTGCGGGCTAGGCCTAAGGCCGGGGCACAAGTGCGGGCTAGGCATAAGGCCTGGGCACAAGTGCGGGCTAGGCTTAAGGCCGATGCACAAGTGCGGGCTAGGCTTATGGCCGGGGCACAAGTGCGGGCTAGGCTTAAGGCCTGGGCACAAGTGCGGGCTAGGCTTAAGGCCGGGGCACAAGTGCGGGCTAGGCTTAAGGCCGGGGCACAAGTGCGGGCTAGGCTTAAGGCCGGGGCACAAGTGCGGGCTAGGCTTAAGGCCTGGGCACAAGTGCGGGCTAGGCTTAATCCCGGGGCACAAGTGCGGGCTAGGCTTAAGGCCTGGGCACAAGTGCGGGCTAGGCTTAAGGCCTGGGCACAAGTGCGGGCTAGGCTTAAGGCCTGGGCACAAGTGCGGGCTAGGCTTAAGGCCTGGGCACAAGTGCGGGCTACGCTTAAGGCCGGGGGCACAAGTGCGGGCTAGGCTTAAGGCCGGGGGCACAAGTGCGGGCTAGGCATAAGGCCTGGGCACAAGTGCGGGCTAGGCTTAAGGCCGATGCACAAGTGCGGGCTAGGCTTAAGGCCGGGGCACAAGTGCGGGCTAGGTTTAAGGCCTGGGCACAAGTGCGGGCTAGGCTTAAGGCCTGGGCACAAGTGCGGGCTAGGCTTAAGGCCTGGGCACAAGTGCGGGCTAGGCTTAAGGCCTGAGCACAAGTGCGGGCTAGGCTTAAGGCCGGGGCACAAGTGCGGGCTAGGCCTAAGGCCGGGGCACAAGTGCGGGCTAGGCCTAAGGCCTGGGCACAAGTGCGGGCTACGCTTAAGGCCGGGGGCACAAGTGCGGGCTAGGCTTAAGGCCGGGGGCACAAGTGCGGGCTAGGCATAAGGCCTGGGCACAAGTGCGGGCTAGGCTTAAGGCCGATGCACAAGTGCGGGCTAGGTTTAAGGCCTGGGCACAAGTGCGGGCTAGGCTTAAGGCCTGGGCACAAGTGCGGGCTAGGCTTAAGGCCTGAGCACAAGTGCGGGCTAGGCTTAAGGCCGGGGCACAAGTGCGGGCTGGGCTTAAGGTCGGGGCACAAGTGCGGGCTGGGCTTAAGGTCGGGGCACAAGTGCGGGCTAGGCTTAAGGCCGGGGCACAAGTGCGGGCTAGGCTTAAGGCCTGGGCACAAGTGCGGGCTACGCTTAAGGCCGGGGGCACAAGTGCGGGCTAGGCTTAAGGCCGGGGGCACAAGTGCGGGCTAGGCTTTAGGCCGGGGCACAAGTGCGGGCTAGGCTAAAGGCCGGGGCACAAGTGCGGGCTAGGCTAAATGCCTGGGCACAAGTGCGGGCTAGGCTTAAGGCCGGGGCACAAGTGCGGGCTGGGCTTAAGGCCTGGGCACAAGTGCGGGCTGGGCTTAAGGCCTGGGCACAAGTGCGGGCTGGGCTTAAGGCCTGGGCACAAGTGCGGGCTGGGCTTAAGGCCTGGGCACAAGTGCGGGCTGGGCTTAAGGCCTGGGCAAAAGTGCGGGCTAGGCTTAAGGCCTGGGCACAAGTGCGGGCTAGGCTTAAGGCTTGGGCACAAGTGCGGGCTAGGCTTAAGGCCTGAGCACAAGTGCGGGCTTGGCTTAAGTCCGTGGCACAAGTGCGGGCTAGGCTTAAGGCCGGGGGCACAAGTGCGGGCTAGGCTTAAGGCCGGGGGCACAAGTGCGGGCTAGGCTTAAGGCCGGGGCACAAGTGCGGGCTAGGCTTAAGGCCGGGGCACAAGTGCGAGCTAGGCTTAAGGCCGGGGCACAAGTGCGGGCTGGGCTTAAGGCCTGGGCACAAGTGCGGGCTAGGCTTAAGGCCGGGGCACAAGTGCGGGCTAGGCTTAAGGCCTGGGCACAAGTGCGGGCTAGGCTTAAGGCCGGGGCACTAGTGCGGGCTAGGCTTAAGGCCTGGGCACAAGTGCGGGCTAGGCTTAAGGCCTGGGCACAAGTGCGGGCTAGGCTTAAGGCCTGGTCACAAGTGCGGGCTAGGCTTAAGGCCTGGGCACAAGTGCGGGCTACGCTTAAGGCCGGGGGCACAAGTGCGGGCTAGGCTTAAGGCCGGGGGCACAAGTGCGGGCTAGGCATAAGGCCTGGGCACAAGTGCGGGCTAGGCTTAAGGCCGGGGGCACAAGTGCGGGCTAGGCTTAAGGCCTGGGCACAAGTGCGGGCTAGGCTTAAGGCCTGGGCACAAGTGCGGGCTAGGCTTAAGGCCTGGGCACAAGTGCGGGCTAGGCTTAAGGCCTGGGCACAAGTGCGGGCTAGGCTTAAGGCCTGGGCACAAGTGCGGGCTAGGCTTAAGGCCGATGCACAAGTGCGGGCTAGGCTTAAGGCCGGGGCACAAGTGCGGGCTAGGCTTAAGGCCTGGGCACAAGTGCGGGCTAGGCTTAAGGCCTGGCCACAAGTGCGGGCTAGGCTTAAGGCCTGGCCACAAGTGCGGGCTAGGCTTAAGGCCGGGGCACAAGTGCGGGCTGGGCTTAAGGCCTGGGCACAAGTGCGGGCTGGGCTTAAGGCCTGGGCACAAGTGCGGGCTGGGCTTAAGGCCTGGGCACAAGTGCGGGCTGGGCTTAAGGCCTGGGCACAAGTGCGGGCTGGGCTTAAGGCCTGGGCACAAGTGCGGGCTAGGCTTAAGGCCTGGGCAAAAGTGCGGGCTAGGCTTAAGGCCTGGGCACAAGTGCGGGCTAGGCTTAAGGCTTGGGCACAAGTGCGGGCTAGGCTTAAGGCCTGAGCACAAGTGCGGGCTTGGCTTAAGTCCGTGGCACAAGTGCGGGCTAGGCTTAAGGCCGGGGGCACAAGTGCGGGCTAGGCTTAAGGCCGGGGCACAAGTGCGGGCTAGGCTTAAGGCCGGGGCACAAGTGCGAGCTAGGCTTAAGGCCGGGGCACAAGTGCGGGCTGGGCTTAAGGCCTGGGCACAAGTGCGGGCTAGGCTTAAGGCCGGGGCACAAGTGCGGGCTAGGCTTAAGGCCTGGGCACAAGTGCGGGCTAGGCTTAAGGCCTGGGCACAAGTGCGGGCTAGGCTTAAGGCCGGGGCACTAGTGCGGGCTAGGCTTAAGGCCTGGGCACAAGTGCGGGCTAGGCTTAAGGCCTGGGCACAAGTGCGGGCTAGGCTTAAGGCCTGGTCACAAGTGCGGGCTAGGCTTAAGGCCTGGGCACAAGTGCGGGCTACGCTTAAGGCCGGGGGCACAAGTGCGGGCTAGGCTTAAGGCCGGGGGCACAAGTGCAGGCTAGGCATAAGGCCTGGGCACAAGTGCGGGCTAGGCTTAAGGCCGGGGGCACAAGTGCGGGCTAGGCTTAAGGCCTGGGCACAAGTGCGGGCTAGGCTTAAGGCCTGGGCACAAGTGCGGGCTAGGCTTAAGGCCTGGGCACAAGTGCGGGCTAGGCTTAAGGCCTGGGCACAAGTGCGGGCTAGGCTTAAGGCCGATGCACAAGTGCGGGCTAGGCTTAAGGCCGGGGCACAAGTGCGGGCTAGGCTTAAGGCCTGGGCACAAGTGCGGGCTAGGCTTAAGGCCTGGCCACAAGTGCGGGCTAGGCTTAAGGCCTGGCCACAAGTGCGGGCTAGGCTTAAGGCCGGGGCACAAGTGCGGGCTAGGCTTAAGGCCTGGGCACAAGTGCGGGCTAGGCTTAAGGCCTGGGCACAAGTGCGGGCTAGGCTTAAGGCCTGGGCACAAGTGCGGGCTAGGCTTAAGGCCTGGGCACAAGTGCGGGCTAGGCTTATGGCCTGGGCACAAGTGCGGGCTAGGCTTAAGGCCGGGGCACAAGTGCGGGCTAGGCTTAAGTCCATGGCACAAGTGCGGGCTAGGCTTAAGGCCGGGGCACAAGTGCGGGCTAGGCTTAAGTCCATGGCACAAGTGCGGGCTAGGCTTAAGGCCGGGGCACAAGTGCGGGCTAGGCTTAAGGCCGGGGCACAAGTGCGGGCTAGGCTTAAGGCCGGGGCACAAGTGCGGGCTAGGCTTAAGGCCTGGGCACAAGTGCAGGCTAGGCTTAAGGCCGGGGCACAAGTGCGGGCTGGGCTTAAGGCCTGGGCACAAGTGCGGGCTAGGCTTAAGGCCGGGGCACAAGTGCGGGCTAGGCTTAAGGCCTGGGCACAAGTGCGGGCTAGGCTTAAGGCCGGGGCACTAGTGCGGGCTAGGCTTAAGGCCTGGGCACAAGTGCGGGCTAGGCTTAAGGCCTGGGCACAAGTGCGGGCTAGGCTTAAGGCCGGGGGCACAAGTGCGGGCTACGCTTAAGGCCGGGGTCACAAGTGCGGGCTAGGCTTAAGGCCGGGGGCACAAGTGCGGGCTAGGCATAAGGCCTGGGCACAAGTGCGGGCTAGGCTTAAGGCCGGGGGCACACGTGCGGGCTAGGCTTAAGGCCTGGGCACAAGTGCGGGCTAGGCTTAAGGCCTGGGCACAAGTGCGGGCTAGGCTTAAGGCCTGGGCACAAGTGCGGGCTAGGCTTAAGGCCGATGCACAAGTGCGGGCTAGGCTTAAGGCCGGGGCACAAGTGCGGGCTAGGCTTAAGGCCTGGGCACAAGTGCGGGCTAGGCTTAAGGCCTGGGCACAAGTGCGGGCTGGGCTTAAGGCCTGGGCACAAGTGCGGGCTGGGCTTAAGGCCTGGGCACAAGTGCGGGCTGGGCTTAAGGCCTGGGCACAAGTGCGGGCTGGGCTTAAGGCCTGGGCACAAGTGCGGGCTGGGCTTAAGGCCTGGGCACAAGTGCGGGCTGGGCTTTAGGCCGGGGCACAAGTGCGGGCTAGGCTAAAGGCCGGGGCACAAGTGCGGGCTAGGCTTAAGGCCGGGGCACAAGTGCGGGCTAGGCTTAAGGCCGGGGCACAAGTGCGGGCTAGGCTTAAGGCCGGGGCACAAGTGCGGGCTAGGCTTAAGGCCGGGGCACAAGTGCGGGCTAGGCTTAAGGCCGGGGCACAAGTGCGGGCTAGGCTGAAGGCCGGGGCACAAGTGCGGGCTAGGCTGAAGGCCGGGGCACAAGTGCGGGCTAGGCTTAAGGCCGGGGCACAAGTGCGGGCTAGGCTTAAGGCCGGGGGCACAAGTGCGGGCTAGGCATAAGGCCTGGGCACAAGTGCGGGCTAGGCTTAAGGCCGATGCACAAGTGCGGGCTAGGCTTAAGGCCAGGGCACAAGTGCGGGCTAGGTTTAAGGCCTGGGCACAAGTGCGGGCTAGGCTTAAGGCCTGGGCACAAGTGCGGGCTAGGCTTAAGGCCTGGGCACAAGTGCGGGCTAGGCTTAAGGCCTGGGCACAAGCGCGGGCTAGGCTTAAGGCCGGGGCACAAGCGCGGGCTAGGCCTAAGGCCGGGGCACAAGCGCGGGCTAGGCTTAAGGCCGGGGCACAAGCGCGGGCTAGGCTTAAGGCCGATGCACAAGCGCGGGCTAGGCTTAAGGCCGGGGCACAAACGCGGGCTAGGCTTAAGGCCTGGGCACAAGTGCGGGCTAGGCTTAAGGCCGGGGCACAAGTGCGGGCTAGGCTTAAGGCCGGGGCACAAGTGCGGGCTAGGCTTAAGGCCGGGGCACAAGTGCGGGCTAGGCTTAAGGCCTGGGCACAAGTGCGGGCTAGGCTTAATCCCGGGGCACAAGTGCGGGCTAGGCTTAAGGCCTGGGCACAAGTGCGGGCTAGGCTTAAGGCCTGGGCACAAATGCGGGCTAGGCTTAAGGCCTGGGCACAAGTGCGGGCTAGGCTTAAGGCCTGGGCACAAGTGCGGGCTACGCTTAAGGCCGGGGGCACAAGTGCGGGCTAGGCTTAAGGCCGGGGGCACAAGTGCGGGCTAGGCATAAGGCCTGGGCACAAGTGCGGGCTAGGCTTAAGGCCGATGCACAAGTGCGGGCTAGGCTTAAGGCCGGGGCACAAGTGCGGGCTAGGTTTAAGGCCTGGGCACAAGTGCGGGCTAGGCTTAAGGCCTGGGCACAAGTGCGGGCTAGGCTTAAGGCCTGGGCACAAGTGCGGGCTAGGCTTAAGGCCTGAGCACAAGTGCGGGCTAGGCTTAAGGCCGGGGCACAAGTGCGGGCTAGGCCTAAGGC
Source organism: Ranitomeya imitator (assembly GCF_032444005.1). Lineage (NCBI taxonomy): Eukaryota > Metazoa > Chordata > Amphibia > Anura > Dendrobatidae > Ranitomeya > Ranitomeya imitator. The sequence continues at coordinate 951,671 of NW_027194466.1, forward strand.
CGGGGCACAAGTGCGGGCTAGGCCTAAGGCCTGGGCACAAGTGCGGGCTACGCTTAAGGCCGGGGGCACAAGTGCGGGCTAGGCTTAAGGCCGGGGGCACAAGTGCGGGCTAGGCATAAGGCCTGGGCACAAGTGCGGGCTAGGCTTAAGGCCGATGCACAAGTGCGGGCTAGGTTTAAGGCCTGGGCACAAGTGCGGGCTAGGCTTAAGGCCTGGGCACAAGTGCGGGCTAGGCTTAAGGCCTGAGCACAAGTGCGGGCTAGGCTTAAGGCCGGGGCACAAGTGCGGGCTGGGCTTAAGGTCGGGGCACAAGTGCGGGCTGGGCTTAAGGTCGGGGCACAAGTGCGGGCTAGGCTTAAGGCCGGGGCACAAGTGCGGGCTAGGCTTAAGGCCGGGGCACAAGTGCGGGCTAGGCTTAAGGCCGGGGCACAAGTGCGGGCTAGGCTTAAGGCCGGGGCACAAGTGCGGGCTAGGCTTAAGGCCTGGGCACAAGTGCGGGCTAGGCTTAAGGCCGGGGGCACAAGTGCGGGCTACGCTTAAGGCCGGGGGCACAAGTGCGGGCTAGGCTTAAGGCCGGGGGCACAAGTGCGGGCTAGGCATAAGGCCTGGGCACAAGTGCGGGCTAGGCTTAAGGCCGGGGGCACAAGTGCGGGCTAGGCTTAAGGCCTGGGCACAAGTGCGGGCTAGGCTTAAGGCCTGGGCACAAGTGCGGGCTAGGCTTAAGGCCGATGCACAAGTGCGGGCTAGGCTTAAGGCCTGGGCACAAGTGCGGGCTAGGCTTAAGGCCTGGGCACAAGTGCGGGCTAGGCTTAAGGCCTGGGCACAAGTGCGGGCTGGGCTTAAGGCCTGGGCACAAGTGCGGGCTGGGCTTAAAGCCTCGGCACAAGTGCGGGCTGGGCTTAAGGCCTCGGCACAAGTGCGGGCTGGGCTTAAGGCCTCGGCACAAGTGCGGGCTGGGCTTAAGGCCTGGGCACAAGTGCGGGCTGGGCTTAAGGCCTGGGCACAAGTGCGGGCTGGGCTTAAGGCCTGGGCACAAGTGCGGGCTGGGCTTAAGGCCTGGGCACAAGTGCGGGCTGGGCTTAAGGCCTGGGCACAAGTGCGGGCTGGGCTTAAGGCCTGGGCACAAGTGCGGGCTGGGCTTAAGGCCTGGGCACAAGTGCGGGCTGGGCTTAAGGCCTGGGCACAAGTGCGGGCTGGGCTTTAGGCCGGGGCACAAGTGCGGGCTAGGCTAAAGGCCGAGGCACAAGTGCGGGCTAGGCTTAAGGCCGAGGCACAAGTGCGGGCTAGGCTTAAGGCCGGGGCACAAGTGCGGGCTAGGCTTAAGGCCGGGGCACAAGTGCGGGCTAGGCTTAAGGCCGGGGCACAAGTGCGGGCTAGGCTTAAGGCCGGGGCACAAGTGCGGGCTAGGCTTAAGGCCGGGGCACAAGTGCGGGCTAGGCTTAAGGCCGGGGCACAAGTGCGGGCTAGGCTTAAGGCCGGGGCACAAGTGCGGGCTAGGCTTAAGGCCGGGGCACAAGTGCGGGCTAGGCTTAAGGCCGGGGCACAAGTGCGGGCTAGGCTTAAGGCCGGGGCACAAGTGCGGGCTAGGCTTAAGGCCTGGGCACAAGTGCGGGCTAGGCTTAAGGCCTGGGCACAAGTGCGGGCTAGGCTTAAGGCCTGGGCACAAGTGCGGGCTAGGCTTAAGGCTTGGGCACAAGTGCGGGCTAGGCTTAAGGCCTGAGCACAAGTGCGGGCTTGGCTTAAGTCCGTGGCACAAGTGCGGGCTAGGCTTAAGGCCGGGGCACTAGTGCGGGCTAGGCTTAAGGCCGGGGCACTAGTGCGGGCTAGGCTTAAGGCCGGGGCACAAGTGCGGGCTAGGCTTAATGCCGGGGCACAAGTGCGGGCTAGGCTTAATGCCGGGGGCACAAGTGCGGGCTAGGCTTAAGGCCGGGGCACAAGTGCGGGCTAGGCTTAAGGCCGGGGCACAAGTGCGGGCTAGGCTTAAGGCCGGGGCACAAGTGCGGGCTAGGCTTAAGGCCGGGGCACAAGTGCGGGCTAGGCTTAAGGCCTGGGCACAAGTGCGGGCTAGGCTTAAGGCCGGGGCACAAGTGCGGGCTAGGCTTAAGGCCTGGGCACAAGTGCGGGCTAGGCTTAAGGCCTGGGCACAAGTGCGGGCTACGCTTAAGGCCGGGGGCACAAGTGCGGGCTAGGCATAAGGCCTGGGCACAAGTGCGGGCTAGGCTTAAGGCCGATGCACAAGTGCGGGCTAGGCTTAAGGCCGGGGCACAAGTGCGGGCTAGGTTTAAGGCCTGGGCACAAGTGCGGGCTAGGCTTAAGGCCTGGGCACAAGTGCGGGCTAGGCTTAAGGCCTGGGCACAAGTGCGGGCTAGGCTTAAGGCCTGGGCACAAGTGCGGGCTAGGCTTAAGGCCTGGGCACAAGTGCGGGCTAGCCTTAAGGCCGGGGCACTAGTGCGGGCTAGGCTTAAGGCCTGGGCACAAGTGCGGGCTAGGCTTAAGGCCTGGGCACAAGTGCGGGCTAGGCTTAAGGCCTGGGCACAAGTGCGGGCTAGGCTTAAGGCCGGGGGCACAAGTGCGGGCTAGGCTTAAGGCCGGGGGCACAAGTGCGGGCTAGGCCTAAGGCCTGGGCACAAGTGCGGGCTAGGCTTAAGGCCGGGGCACAAGTGCGGGCTAGGCTTAAGGCCGGGGCACAAGTGCGGGCTAGGCTTAATGCCGGGGCACAAGTGCGGGCTAGGCTTAATGCCGGGGCACAAGTGCGGGCTAGGCTTAAGGCCGGGGCACAAGTGCGGGCTAGGCTTAAGGCCGGGGCACAAGTGCGGGCTAGGCTTAAGGCCGGGGCACAAGTGCGGGCTAGGCTTAAGGCCTGGGCACAAGTGCGGGCTAGGCTTAAGGCCTGGGCACAAGTGCGGGCTAGGCTTAAGGCCTGAGCACAAGTGCGGGCTAGGCTTAAGGCCGGGGCACAAGTGCGGGCTAGGCTTAAGGCCGGGGCACAAGTGCGGGCTAGGCTTAAGGCCGGGGCACAAGTGCGGGCTAGGCTTAAGGCCGGGGCACAAGTGCGGGCTAGGCTTAAGGCCGGGGCACAAGTGCGGGCTAGGCTTAAGGCCGGGGCACAAGTGCGGGCTAGGCTTAAGGCCGGGGCACAAGTGCGGGCTAGGCTTAAGGCCGGGGCACAAGTGTGGGCTAGGCTTAAGGCCGGGGCACAAGTGCGGGTTGGGCTTAAGGCCGGGGCACAAGTGCGGGCTGGGCTTAAGGCCTGGGCACAAGTGCGGGCTGGGCTTAAGGCCTGGGCACAAGTGCGGGCTGGGCTTAAGGCCGGGGCACAAGTGCGGGCTAGGCTAAAGGCCTGGGCACAAGTGCGGGCTAGGCTTAAGGCCGGGGCACTAGTGCGGGCTAGGCTTAAGGCCGGGGCACTAGTGCGGGCTAGGCTTAAGGCCGGGGCACTAGTGCGGGCTAGGCTTAAGGCCGGGGCACAAGTGCGGGCTAGGCTTAATGCCGGGGCACAAGTGCGGGCTAGGCTTAATGCCGGGGCACAAGTGCGGGCTAGGCTTAAGGCCGGGGCACAAGTGCTGGCTAGGCTTAAGGCCGGGGCACAAGTGCGGGCTAGGCTTAAGGCCGGGGCACAAGTGCGGGCTAGGCTTAAGGCCGGGGCACAAGTGCGGGCTAGGCTTAAGGCCGGGGCACAAGTGCGGGCTAGGCTTAAGGCCGGGGCACAAGTGCGGGCTAGGCTTAAGGCCGGGGCACAAGTGCGGGCTAGGCTTAAGGCCGGGGCACAAGTGCGGGCAAGGCTTAAGGCCGGGGCACAAGTGCGGGCTAGGCTTAAGGCCGGGGCACAAGTGCGGGCTAGGCTTAAGGCCGGGGCACAAGTGCAGTGCTGGCTAGGATCAAGGCAGGGGGCACAAGTGCTGGCTAGGCTTAAGGCATGGGCACAAGTGCCAGCTAGGCTTAAGGCCTGGGCACAAGTGCAGGCTAGGCTTAAGGCCTGGGCACAAGTGCAGTGCTGGCTAGGATCAAGGCAAGGGGGCACAAGTGCTGGCTAGGCTTAAGGCAGGGGGCACAAGTGCGGGCTAGGCATAAGGCCTGGGCACAAGTGCGGGCTAGGCTTAAGGCCGGGGCACAAGTGCGGGCTAGGCTTAAGGCCTGGGCACAAGTGCGGGCTAGGCTTAAGGCCGGGGCACAAGTGCGGGCTAGGCTTAAGGCCGGGGCACAAGTGCGGGCTAGGCTTAAGGCCGGGGCACAAGTGCGGGCTAGGCTTAAGGCCGGGGCACAAGTGCGGGCTAGGCTTAAGGCCGGGGCACAAGTGCGGGCTAGGCTTAAGGCCGGGGCACAAGTGCGGGCTAGGCTTAAGGCCGGGGCACAAGTGCGGGCTAGGCTTAAGGCCGGGGCACAAGTGCGGGCTAGGCTTAAGGCCGGGGCACAAGTGCGGGCAAGGCTTAAGGCCGGGGCACAAGTGCGGGCTAGGCTTAAGGCCGGGGCACAAGTGCGGGCTAGGCTTAAGGCCGGGGCACAAGTGCAGTGCTGGCTAGGATCAAGGCAGGGGGCACAAGTGCTGGCTAGGCTTAAGGCATGGGCACAAGTGCCAGCTAGGCTTAAGGCCTGGGCACAAGTGCAGGCTAGGCTTAAGGCCTGGGCACAAGTGCAGTGCTGGCTAGGATCAAGGCAAGGGGGCACAAGTGCTGGCTAGGCTTAAGGCATGGGCACAAGTGCTGGCTAGGCTTAAGGCATACAGCTAACTCTTTGCACTCTTTGCATAAGGGTTAGGCACCCATAGGGGTGAAGAGCTAGCTTTCACCCCTCTACTCTGTACTTGGACATTTAGGACTAGATCCTTTGTTGTACAGTGCGGAGCCTCTCCATAACCCCATGCTCCAAGCGACCAGGCACTTCTTGTCTGTCCTCCGTAAATGGGTAATGCCTTCTTCCCCAATTACAGTCGTGCATGTGCATTCAGACGGGACAAGAGCGAAGAGCATAAAGCTGGCCCTATGTGCATAACCAACATGAAGCTGAAGACAAAAACAAACAAACAAGCATACAAGGGGCTCAAAAGTGCGGGCTGGGCTTAAGGCCTGGGCACAAGTGCGGGCTGGGCTTAAGGCCTGGGCACAAGTGCGGGCTGGGCTTAAGGCCTGGGCACAAGTGCGGGCTAGGTTTAAGGCCTGGGCACAAGTGCGGGCTGGGCTTAAGGCCTGGGCACAAGTGCGGGCTGGGCTTTAGGCCGGGGCACAAGTGCGGGCTAGGCTAAAGGCCGGGGCACAAGTGCGGGCTAGGCTTAAGGCCGGGGCACAAGTGCGGGCTAGGCTTAAGGCCGGGGCACAAGTGCGGGCTAGGCTTAAGGCCTGGGCACAAGTGCGGGCTAGGCTTAAGGCCGGGGGCACAAGTGCGGGCTAAGCATAAGGCCTGGGCACAAGTGCGGGCTAGGCTTAAGGCCTGGGCACAAGTGCGGGCTAGGCTTAAGGCCTGGGCACAAGTGCGGGCTAGGCTTCAGGCCGATGCACAAGTGCGGGCTAGGCTTAAGGCCTGGGCACAAGTGCGGGCTAGGCTTAAGGCCTGGGCACAAGTGCGGGCTAGGCTTAAGGCCTGGGCACAAGTGCGGGCTAGGCTTAAGGCCTGGGCACAAGTGCGGGCTAGGCTTAAGGCCGGGGCACAAGTGCGGGCTAGGCTTAAGGCCGGGGCACAAGTGCGGGCTAGGCTTAAGGCCTGGGCACAAGTGCGGGCTAGGCTTAAGGCCTGGGCACAAGTGCGGGCTAGGCTTAAGGCCTGAGCACAAGTGCGGGCTAGGCTTAATGCCGGGGCACAAGTGCGGGCTAGGCCTAAGGCCGGGGCACAAGTGCGGGCTAGGCTTAAGGCCTGGGCACAAGTGCGGGCTAGGCTTAAGGCCTGAGCACAAGTGCGGGCTAGGCTTAAGGCCGGGGCACAAGTGCGGGCTAGGCCTAAGGCCGGGGCACAAGTGCGGGCTAGGCCTAAGGCCGGGGCACAAGTGCGGGCTAGGCCTAAGGCCGGGGCACAAGTGCGGGCTAGGCTTAAGGCCTGAGCACAAGTGCGGGCTAGGCTTAAGGCCGATGCACAAGTGCGGGCTAGGCTTAAGGCCGGGGCACAAGTGCGGGCTAGGTTTAAGGCCTGGGCACAAGTGCGGGCTAGGCTTAAGGCCTGGGCACAAGTGCGGGCTAGGCTTAAGGCCTGGGCACAAGTGCGGGCTAGGCTTAAGGCCTGGGCACAAGTGCGGGCTAGGCTTAAGGCCTGGGCACAAGTGCGGGCTAGCCTTAAGGCCGGGGCACTAGTGCGGGCTAGGCTTAAGGCCTGGGCACAAGTGCGGGCTAGGCTTAAGGCCTGGGCACAAGTGCGGGCTAGGCTTAAGGCCTGGGCACAAGTGCGGGCTAGGCTTAAGGCCGGGGGCACAAGTGCGGGCTAGGCTTAAGGCCGGGGGCACAAGTGCGGGCTAGGCCTAAGGCCTGGGCACAAGTGCGGGCTAGGCTTAAGGCCGGGGCACAAGTGCGGGCTAGGCTTAAGGCCGGGGCACAAGTGCGGGCTAGGCTTAATGCCGGGGCACAAGTGCGGGCTAGGCTTAATGCCGGGGCACAAGTGCGGGCTAGGCTTAAGGCCGGGACACAAGTGCGGGCTAGGCTTAAGGCCGGGGCACAAGTGCGGGCTAGGCTTAAGGCCGGGGCACAAGTGCGGGCTAGGCTTAAGGCCTGGGCACAAGTGCGGGCTAGGCTTAAGGCCTGGGCACAAGTGCGGGCTAGGCTTAAGGCCTGAGCACAAGTGCGGGCTAGGCTTAAGGCCGGGGCACAAGTGCGGGCTAGGCTTAAGGCCGGGGCACAAGTGCGGGCTAGGCTTAAGGCCGGGGCACAAGTGCGGGCTAGGCTTAAGGCCGGGGCACAAGTGCGGGCTAGGCTTAAGGCCGGGGCACAAGTGCGGGCTAGGCTTAAGGCCGGGGCACAAGTGCGGGCTGGGCTTAAGGCCGGGGCACAAGTGCGGGCTAGGCTTAAGGCCGGGGCACAAGTGTGGGCTAGGCTTAAGGCCGGGGCACAAGTGCGGGTTGGGCTTAAGGCCGGGGCACAAGTGCGGGCTGGGCTTAAGGCCTGGGCACAAGTGCGGGCTGGGCTTAAGGCCTGGGCACAAGTGCGGGCTGGGCTTAAGGCCGGGGCACAAGTGCGGGCTAGGCTAAAGGCCTGGGCACAAGTGCGGGCTAGGCTTAAGGCCGGGGCACTAGTGCGGGCTAGGCTTAAGGCCGGGGCACTAGTGCGGGCTAGGCTTAAGGCCGGGGCACTAGTGCGGGCTAGGCTTAAGGCCGGGGCACAAGTGCGGGCTAGGCTTAATGCCGGGGCACAAGTGCGGGCTAGGCTTAATGCCGGGGCACAAGTGCGGGCTAGGCTTAAGGCCGGGGCACAAGTGCTGGCTAGGCTTAAGGCCGGGGCACAAGTGCGGGCTAGGCTTAAGGCCGGGGCACAAGTGCGGGCTAGGCTTAAGGCCGGGGCACAAGTGCGGGCTAGGCTTAAGGCCGGGGCACAAGTGCGGGCTAGGCTTAAGGCCGGGGCACAAGTGCGGGCTAGGCTTAAGGCCGGGGCACAAGTGCGGGCTAGGCTTAAGGCCGGGGCACAAGTGCGGGCAAGGCTTAAGGCCGGGGCACAAGTGCGGGCTAGGCTTAAGGCCGGGGCACAAGTGCGGGCTAGGCTTAAGGCCGGGGCACAAGTGCAGTGCTGGCTAGGATCAAGGCAGGGGGCACAAGTGCTGGCTAGGCTTAAGGCATGGGCACAAGTGCCAGCTAGGCTTAAGGCCTGGGCACAAGTGCAGGCTAGGCTTAAGGCCTGGGCACAAGTGCAGTGCTGGCTAGGATCAAGGCAAGGGGGCACAAGTGCTGGCTAGGCTTAAGGCAGGGGGCACAAGTGCGGGCTAGGCATAAGGCCTGGGCACAAGTGCGGGCTAGGCTTAAGGCCGGGGCACAAGTGCGGGCTAGGCTTAAGGCCTGGGCACAAGTGCGGGCTAGGCTTAAGGCCGGGGCACAAGTGCGGGCTAGGCTTAAGGCCGGGGCACAAGTGCGGGCTAGGCTTAAGGCCGGGGCACAAGTGCGGGCTAGGCTTAAGGCCGGGGCACAAGTGCGGGCTAGGCTTAAGGCCGGGGCACAAGTGCGGGCTAGGCTTAAGGCCGGGGCACAAGTGCGGGCTAGGCTTAAGGCCGGGGCACAAGTGCGGGCTAGGCTTAAGGCCGGGGCACAAGTGCGGGCTAGGCTTAAGGCCGGGGCACAAGTGCGGGCAAGGCTTAAGGCCGGGGCACAAGTGCGGGCTAGGCTTAAGGCCGGGGCACAAGTGCGGGCTAGGCTTAAGGCCGGGGCACAAGTGCAGTGCTGGCTAGGATCAAGGCAGGGGGCACAAGTGCTGGCTAGGCTTAAGGCATGGGCACAAGTGCCAGCTAGGCTTAAGGCCTGGGCACAAGTGCAGGCTAGGCTTAAGGCCTGGGCACAAGTGCAGTGCTGGCTAGGATCAAGGCAAGGGGGCACAAGTGCTGGCTAGGCTTAAGGCATGGGCACAAGTGCTGGCTAGGCTTAAGGCATACAGCTAACTCTTTGCACTCTTTGCATAAGGGTTAGGCACCCATAGGGGTGAAGAGCTAGCTTTCACCCCTCTACTCTGTACTTGGACATTTAGGACTAGATCCTTTGTTGTACAGTGCGGAGCCTCTCCATAACCCCATGCTCCAAGCGACCAGGCACTTCTTGTCTGTCCTCCGTAAATGGGTAATGCCTTCTTCCCCAATTACAGTCGTGCATGTGCATTCAGACGGGACAAGAGCGAAGAGCATAAAGCTGGCCCTATGTGCATAACCAACATGAAGCTGAAGACAAAAACAAACAAACAAGCATACAAGGGGCTCAAAAGTGCGGGCTGGGCTTAAGGCCTGGGCACAAGTGCGGGCTGGGCTTAAGGCCTGGGCACAAGTGCGGGCTGGGCTTAAGGCCTGGGCACAAGTGCGGGCTAGGTTTAAGGCCTGGGCACAAGTGCGGGCTGGGCTTAAGGCCTGGGCACAAGTGCGGGCTGGGCTTTAGGCCGGGGCACAAGTGCGGGCTAGGCTAAAGGCCGGGGCACAAGTGCGGGCTAGGCTAAAGGCCTGGGCACAAGTGCGGGCTAGGCTTAAGGCCGGGGCACAAGTGCGGGCTAGGCTTAAGGCCGGGGCACAAGTGCGGGCTAGGCTTAAGGCCGGGGCACAAGTGCGGGCTAGGCTTAAGGCCGGGGCACAAGTGCGGGCTAGGCTTAAGGCCGGGGCACAAGTGCGGGCTAGGCTTAAGGCCGGGGCACAAGTGCGGGCTAGGCTTAAGGCCGGGGCACAAGTGCGGGCTAGGCTTAAGGCCGGGGCACAAGTGCGGGCTAGGCTTAAGGCCGGGGCACAAGTGCGGGCTAGGCTTAAGGCCGGGGCACAAGTGCGGGCTAGGCTTAAGGCCGGGGCACAAGTGCGGGCTAGGCTTAAGGCCGGGGCACAAGTGCGGGCTAGGCTTAAGGCCGGGGCACAAGTGCGGGCTAGGCTTAAGGCCGGGGCACAAGTGCGGGCTAGGCTTAAGGCCGGGGCACAAGTGCGGGCTAGGCTTAAGGCCGGGGCACAAGTGCGGGCTAGGCTTAAGGCCGGGGCACAAGTGCGGGCTAGGCTTAAGGCCGGGGCACAAGTGCGGGCTTGGCTAAAGGCCGGGGCACAAGTGCGGGCTAGGCTTAAGGCCGGGAGACAAGTGCGGGCTGGGCTTAAGGCCGCGGCACAAGTGCGGGCTGGGCTTAAGGCCGCGGCACAAGTGCGGGCTGGGCTTAAGGCCGGGGCACAAGTGCGGGCTGGGCTTAAGGCCGGGGCACAAGTGCGGGCTGGGCTTAAGGCCTGGGCACAAGTGCGGGCTGGGCTTAAGGCCTGAGCACAAGTGCGGGCTAGGCTTAAGGCCGGGGCACAAGTGCGGGCTAGGCCTAAGGCCGGGGCACAAGTGCGGGCTAGGCCTAAGGCCGGGGCACAAGTGCGGGCTAGGCTTAAGGCCTGAGCACAAGTGCGGGCTAGGCTTAAGGCCGGGGCACAAGTGCGGGCTAGGCCTAAGGCCGGGGCACAAGTGCGGGCTAGGCTTAAGGCCTGGGCACAAGTGCGGGCTACGCTTAAGGCCGGGGGCACAAGTGCGGACTAGGCTTAAGGCCGGGGGCACAAGTGCGGGCTAGGCATAAGGCCGGGAGACAAGTGCGGGCTGGGCTTAAGGCCGCGGCACAAGTGCGGGCTGGGCTTAAGGCCGGGGCACAAGTGCGGGCTGGGCTTAAGGCCGGGGCACAAGTGCGGGCTGGGCTTAAGGCCTGGGCACAAGTGCGGGCTGGGCTTAAGGCCTGGGCACAAGTGCGGGCTGGGCTTAAGGCCTGGGCACAAGTGCGGGCTGGGCTTAAAGCCTGGGCACAAGTGCGGGCTGGGCTTAAGGCCTCGGCACAAGTGCGGGCTGGGCTTAAGGCCTGGGCACAAGTGCGGGCTGGGCTTAAGGCCTGGGCACAAGTGCGGGCTAGGCTTAAGGCCGGGGCACAAGTGCGGGCTAGGCTTAAGGCCGGGGCACAAGTGCGGGCTAGGCTTAAGGCCGGGGCACAAGTGCGGGCTAGGCTTAAGGCCTGGGCACAAGTGCGGGCTAGGCTTAAGGCCTGGGCACAAGTGCGGGCTAGGCTTAAGGCTTGGGCACAAGTGCGGGCTAGGCTTAAGGCCTGAGCACAAGTGCGGGCTTGGCTTAAGTCCGTGGCACAAGTGCGGGCTAGGCTTAAGGCCGGGGGCACAAGTGCGGGCTAGGCTTAAGGCCGGGGCACAAGTGCGGGCTAGGCTTAAGGCCTGGGCACAAGTGCGGGCTAGGCTTCAGGCCGATGCACAAGTGCGGGCTAGGTTTAAGGCCTGGGCACAAGTGCGGGCTAGGCTTAAGGCCTGGGCACAAGTGCGGGCTAGGCTTAAGGCCTGGGCACAAGTGCGGGCTAGGCTTAAGGCCTGGGCACAAGTGCGGGCTAGGCTTAAGGCCTGGGCACAAGTGCGGGCTAGGCTTAAGGCCGGGGCACAAGTGCGGGCTAGGCCTAAGGCCGGGGCACAAGCGCGGGCTAGGCTTAAGGCCGGGGCACAAGCGCGGGCTAGGCTTAAGGCCGGGGCACAAGCGCGGGCTAGGCTTAAGGCCGGGGCACAAGCGCGGGCTAGGCTTAAGGCCTGGGCACAAGCGCGGGCTAGGCTTAAGGCCGGGGCAAAAGCGCGGGCTAGGCTTAAGGCCTGGGCACAAGCGCGGGCTAGGCTTAAGGCCGGGGCACTAGCGCGGGCTAGGCTTAAGGCCTGGGCACAAGTGCGGGCTAGGCTTAAGGCCTGGGCACAAGTGCGGGCTAGGCTTAAGGCCTGGGCACAAGTGCGGGCTAGGCTTAAGGCCGGGGGCACAAGTGCGGGCTAAGCATAAGGCCTGGGCACAAGTGCGGGCTAGGCTTAAGGCCTGGGCACAAGTGCGGGCTAGGCTTAAGGCCTGGGCACAAGTGCGGGCTAGGCTTCAGGCCGATGCACAAGTGCGGGCTAGGCTTAAGGCCTGGGCACAAGTGCGGGCTAGGCTTAAGGCCTGGGCACAAGTGCGGGCTAGGCTTAAGGCCTGGGCACAAGTGCGGGCTAGGCTTAAGGCCTGGGCACAAGTGCGGGCTAGGCTTAAGGCCGGGGCACAAGTGCGGGCTAGGCTTAAGGCCGGGGCACAAGTGCGGGCTAGGCTTAAGGCCTGGGCACAAGTGCGGGCTAGGCTTAAGGCCTGGGCACAAGTGCGGGCTAGGCTTAAGGCCTGAGCACAAGTGCGGGCTAGGCTTAATGCCGGGGCACAAGTGCGGGCTAGGCCTAAGGCCGGGGCACAAGTGCGGGCTAGGCTTAAGGCCTGGGCACAAGTGCGGGCTAGGCTTAAGGCCTGAGCACAAGTGCGGGCTAGGCTTAAGGCCGGGGCACAAGTGCGGGCTAGGCCTAAGGCCGGGGCACAAGTGCGGGCTAGGCCTAAGGCCGGGGCACAAGTGCGGGCTAGGCCTAAGGCCGGGGCACAAGTGCGGGCTAGGCTTAAGGCCTGAGCACAAGTGCGGGCTAGGCTTAAGGCCGGGGCACAAGTGCGGGCTAGGCCTAAGGCCGGGGCACAAGTGCGGGCTAGGCTTAAGGCCTGGGCACAAGTGCGGGCTACGCTTAAGGCCGGGGGCACAAGTGCGGGCTAGGCTTAAGGCCGGGGGCACAAGTGCGGGCTAGGCATAAGGCCTGGGCACAAGTGCGGGCTAGGCTTAAGGCCGGGGCACAAGTGCGGGCTAGGCTTAAGGCCTGGGCACAAGTGCGGGCTAGGCTTAAGGCCGGGGCACAAGTGCGGGCTAGGCTTAAGGCCGGGGCACAAGTGCGGGCTAGGCTTAAGGCCGGGGCACAAGTGCGGGCTAGGCTTAAGGCCGGGGCACAAGTGCGGGCTAGGCTTAAGGCCGGGGCACAAGTGCGGGCTAGGCTTAAGGCCGGGGCACAAGTGCGGGCTAGGCTTAAGGCCGGGGCACAAGTGCGGGCTAGGCTTAAGGCCGGGGCACAAGTGCGGGCTAGGCTTAAGGCCGGGGCACAAGTGCGGGCAAGGCTTAAGGCCGGGGCACAAGTGCGGGCTAGGCTTAAGGCCGGGGCACAAGTGCGGGCTAGGCTTAAGGCCGGGGCACAAGTGCAGTGCTGGCTAGGATCAAGGCAGGGGGCACAAGTGCTGGCTAGGCTTAAGGCATGGGCACAAGTGCCAGCTAGGCTTAAGGCCTGGGCACAAGTGCAGGCTAGGCTTAAGGCCTGGGCACAAGTGCAGTGCTGGCTAGGATCAAGGCAAGGGGGCACAAGTGCTGGCTAGGCTTAAGGCATGGGCACAAGTGCTGGCTAGGCTTAAGGCATACAGCTAACTCTTTGCACTCTTTGCATAAGGGTTAGGCACCCATAGGGGTGAAGAGCTAGCTTTCACCCCTCTACTCTGTACTTGGACATTTAGGACTAGATCCTTTGTTGTACAGTGCGGAGCCTCTCCATAACCCCATGCTCCAAGCGACCAGGCACTTCTTGTCTGTCCTCCGTAAATGGGTAATGCCTTCTTCCCCAATTACAGTCGTGCATGTGCATTCAGACGGGACAAGAGCGAAGAGCATAAAGCTGGCCCTATGTGCATAACCAACATGAAGCTGAAGACAAAAACAAACAAACAAGCATACAAGGGGCTCAAAAGTGCGGGCTGGGCTTAAGGCCTGGGCACAAGTGCGGGCTGGGCTTAAGGCCTGGGCACAAGTGCGGGCTGGGCTTAAGGCCTGGGCACAAGTGCGGGCTAGGTTTAAGGCCTGGGCACAAGTGCGGGCTGGGCTTAAGGCCTGGGCACAAGTGCGGGCTGGGCTTTAGGCCGGGGCACAAGTGCGGGCTAGGCTAAAGGCCGGGGCACAAGTGCGGGCTAGGCTAAAGGCCTGGGCACAAGTGCGGGCTAGGCTTAAGGCCGGGGCACAAGTGCGGGCTAGGCTTAAGGCCGGGGCACAAGTGCGGGCTAGGCTTAAGGCCGGGGCACAAGTGCGGGCTAGGCTTAAGGCCGGGGCACAAGTGCGGGCTAGGCTTAAGGCCGGGGCACAAGTGCGGGCTAGGCTTAAGGCCGGGGCACAAGTGCGGGCTAGGCTTAAGGCCGGGGCACAAGTGCGGGCTAGGCTTAAGGCCGGGGCACAAGTGCGGGCTAGGCTTAAGGCCGGGGCACAAGTGCGGGCTAGGCTTAAGGCCGGGGCACAAGTGCGGGCTAGGCTTAAGGCCGGGGCACAAGTGCGGGCTAGGCTTAAGGCCGGGGCACAAGTGCGGGCTAGGCTTAAGGCCGGGGCACAAGTGCGGGCTAGGCTTAAGGCCGGGGCACAAGTGCGGGCTAGGCTTAAGGCCGGGGCACAAGTGCGGGCTTGGCTAAAGGCCGGGGCACAAGTGCGGGCTTGGCTAAAGGCCGGGGCACAAGTGCGGGCTAGGCTTAAGGCCGGGAGACAAGTGCGGGCTGGGCTTAAGGCCGCGGCACAAGTGCGGGCTGGGCTTAAGGCCGGGGCACAAGTGCGGGCTGGGCTTAAGGCCGGGGCACAAGTGCGGGCTGGGCTTAAGGCCTGGGCACAAGTGCGGGCTGGGCTTAAGGCCTGGGCACAAGTGCGGGCTGGGCTTAAGGCCTGGGCACAAGTGCGGGCTGGGCTTAAAGCCTGGGCACAAGTGCGGGCTGGGCTTAAGGCCTGGGCACAAGTGCGGGCTGGGCTTAAGGCCTGGGCACAAGTGCGGGCTGGGCTTAAGGCCTGGGCACAAGTGCGGGCTGGGCTTAAGGCCTGGGCACAAGTGCGGGCTGGGCTTAAGGCCTGGGCACAAGTGCGGGCTGGGCTTAAGGCCTGGGCACAAGTGCGGGCTGGGCTTAAGGCCTGGGCACAAGTGCGGGCTGGGCTTAAGGCCTGGGCACAAGTGCGGGCTGGGCTTAAGGCCTGGGCACAAGTGCGGGCTGGGCTTAAGGCCTGGGCACAAGTGCGGGCTGGGCTTAAGGCCTGGGCACAAGTGCGGGCTGGGCTTAAGGCCTGGGCACAAGTGCGGGCTGGGCTTAAGGCCTGGGCACAAGTGCGGGCTGGGCTTAAGGCCTGGGCACAAGTGCGGGCTGGGCTTTAGGCCGGGGCACAAGTGCGGGCTAGGCTAAAGGCCGGGGCACAAGTGCGGGCTAGGCTAAAGGCCTGGGCACAAGTGCGGGCTAGGCTTAAGGCCGGGGCACAAGTGCGGGCTAGGCTTAAGGCCGGGGCACAAGTGCGGGCTAGGCTTAAGGCCGGGGCACAAGTGCGGGCTAGGCTGAAGGCCGGGGCACAAGTGCGGGCTAGGCTGAAGGCCGGGGCACAAGTGCGGGCTAGGCTTAAGGCCGGGGCACAAGTGCGGGCTAGGCTTAAGGCCGGGGCACAAGTGCGGGCTAGGCTTAAGGCCGGGGCACAAGTGCGGGCTAGGCTTAAGGCCGGGGCACAAGTGCGGGCTAGGCTTAAGGCCTGGGCACAAGTGCGGGCTAGGCTTAAGGCCTGGGCACAAGTGCGGGCTAGGCTTAAGGCTTGGGCACAAGTGCGGGCTAGGCTTAAGGCCTGAGCACAAGTGCGGGCTTGGCTTAAGTCCGTGGCACAAGTGCGGGCTAGGCTTAAGGCCGGGGGCACAAGTGCGGGCTAGGCTTAAGGCCGGGGCACAAGTGCGGGCTAGGCTTAAGGCCTGGGCACAAGTGCGGGCTAGGCTTCAGGCCGATGCACAAGTGCGGGCTAGGTTTAAGGCCTGGGCACAAGTGCGGGCTAGGCTTAAGGCCTGGGCACAAGTGCGGGCTAGGCTTAAGGCCTGGGCACAAGTGCGGGCTAGGCTTAAGGCCTGGGCACAAGTGCGGGCTAGGCTTAAGGCCTGGGCACAAGTGCGGGCTAGGCTTAAGGCCGGGGCACAAGTGCGGGCTAGGCCTAAGGCCGGGGCACAAGCGCGGGCTAGGCTTAAGGCCGGGGCACAAGCGCGGGCTAGGCTTAAGGCCGGGGCACAAGCGCGGGCTAGGCTTAAGGCCGATGCACAAGCGCGGGCTAGGCTTAAGGCCGGGGCACAAGCGCGGGCTAGGCTTAAGGCCGGGGCACAAGCGCGGGCTAGGCTTAAGGCCTGGGCACAAGCGCGGGCTAGGCTTAAGGCCGGGGCAAAAGCGCGGGCTAGGCTTAAGGCCTGGGCACAAGCGCGGGCTAGGCTTAAGGCCGGGGCACTAGTGCGGGCTAGGCTTAAGGCCTGGGCACAAGTGCGGGCTAGGCTTAAGGCCTGGGCACAAGTGCGGGCTAGGCTTAAGGCCTGGGCACAAGTGCGGGCTAGGCTTAAGGCCGGGGGCACAAGTGCGGGCTAGGCTTAAGGCCTGGGCACAAGTGCGGGCTAGGCTTAAGGCCTGGGCACAAGTGCGGGCTAGGCTTCAGGCCGATGCACAAGTGCGGGCTAGGCTTAAGGCCGGGGCACAAGTGCGGGCTAGGCTTAAGGCCTGGGCACAAGTGCGGGCTAGGCTTAAGGCCTGGGCACAAGTGCGGGCTAGGCTTAAGGCCTGGGCACAAGTGCGGGCTAGGCTTAAGGCCGGGGCACAAGTGCGGGCTAGGCTTAAGGCCGGGGCACAAGTGCGGGCTAGGCTTAAGGCCGGGGCACAAGTGCGGGCTAGGCTTAAGGCCTGGGCACAAGTGCGGGCTAGGCTTAAGGCCTGGGCACAAGTGCGGGCTAGGCTTAAGGCCTGAGCACAAGTGCGGGCTAGGCTTAATGCCGGGGCACAAGTGCGGGCTAGGCCTAAGGCCGGGGCACAAGTGCGGGCTAGGCTTAAGGCCTGGGCACAAGTGCGGGCTAGGCTTAAGGCCTGAGCACAAGTGCGGGCTAGGCTTAATGCCGGGGCACAAGTGCGGGCTAGGCCTAAGGCCGGGGCACAAGTGCGGGCTAGGCTTAAGGCCTGGGCACAAGTGCGGGCTAGGCTTAAGGCCTGAGCACAAGTGCGGGCTAGGCTTAAGGCCGGGGCACAAGTGCGGGCTAGGCCTAAGGCCGGGGCACAAGTGCGGGCTAGGCCTAAGGCCGGGGCACAAGTGCGGGCTAGGCTTAAGGCCTGAGCACAAGTGCGGGCTAGGCTTAAGGCCGGGGCACAAGTGCGGGCTAGGCCTAAGGCCGGGGCACAAGTGCGGGCTAGGCTTAAGGCCTGGGCACAAGTGCGGGCTACGCTTAAGGCCGGGGGCACAAGTGCGGACTAGGCTTAAGGCCGGGGGCACAAGTGCGGGCTAGGCATAAGGCCTGGGCACAAGTGCGGGCTAGGCTTAAGGCCGATGCACAAGTGCGGGCTAGGCTTAAGGCTGGGGCACAAGTGCGGGCTTGGCTAAAGGCCGGGGCACAAGTGCGGGCTAGGCTTAAGGCCGGGAGACAAGTGCGGGCTGGGCTTAAGGCCGCGGCACAAGTGCGGGCTGGGCTTAAGGCCGGGGCACAAGTGCGGGCTGGGCTTAAGGCCGGGGCACAAGTGCGGGCTGGGCTTAAGGCCTGGGCACAAGTGCGGGCTGGGCTTAAGGCCTGGGCACAAGTGCGGGCTGGGCTTAAGGCCTGGGCACAAGTGCGGGCTGGGCTTAAAGCCTGGGCACAAGTGCGGGCTGGGCTTAAGGCCTCGGCACAAGTGCGGGCTGGGCTTAAGGCCTGGGCACAAGTGCGGGCTGGGCTTAAGGCCTGGGCACAAGTGCGGGCTGGGCTTAAGGCCTGGGCACAAGTGCGGGCTGGGCTTAAGGCCTGGGCACAAGTGCGGGCTGGGCTTAAGGCCTGGGCACAAGTGCGGGCTGGGCTTAAGGCCTGGGCACAAGTGCGGGCTGGGCTTAAGGCCTGGGCACAAGTGCGGGCTGGGCTTAAGGCCTGGGCACAAGTGCGGGCTGGGCTTAAGGCCTGGGCACAAGTGCGGGCTGGGCTTTAGGCCGGGGCACAAGTGCGGGCTAGGCTAAAGGCCGGGGCACAAGTGCGGGCTAGGCTAAAGGCCTGGGCACAAGTGCGGGCTAGGCTTAAGGCCGGGGCACAAGTGCGGGCTAGGCTTAAGGCCGGGGCACAAGTGCGGGCTAGGCTTAAGGCCGGGGCACAAGTGCGGGCTAGGCTTAAGGCCGGGGCACAAGTGCGGGCTAGGCTTAAGGCCGGGGCACAAGTGCGGGCTAGGCTGAAGGCCGGGGCACAAGTGCGGGCTAGGCTTAAGGCCGGGGCACAAGTGCGGGCTAGGCTTAAGGCCGGGGCACAAGTGCGGGCTAGGCTTAAGGCCGGGGCACAAGTGCGGGCTCGGCTTAAGGCCGGGGCACAAGTGCGGGCTAGGCTTAAGGCCGGGGCACAAGTGCGGGCTAGGCTTAAGGCCGGGGCACAAGTGCGGGCTAGGCTTAAGGCCTGGGCACAAGTGCGGGCTAGGCTTAAGGCTTGGGCACAAGTGCGGGCTAGGCTTAAGGCCTGAGCACAAGTGCGGGCTTGGCTTAAGTCCGTGGCACAAGTGCGGGCTAGGCTTAAGGCCGGGGGCACAAGTGCGGGCTAGGCTTAAGGCCGGGGCACAAGTGCGGGCTAGGCTTAAGGCCTGGGCACAAGTGCGGGCTAGGCTTCAGGCCGATGCACAAGTGCGGGCTAGGTTTAAGGCCTGGGCACAAGTGCGGGCTAGGCTTAAGGCCTGGGCACAAGTGCGGGCTAGGCTTAAGGCCTGGGCACAAGTGCGGGCTAGGCTTAAGGCCTGGGCACAAGTGCGGGCTAGGCTTAAGGCCTGGGCACAAGTGCGGGCTAGGCTTAAGGCCGGGGCACAAGCGCGGGCTAGGCCTAAGGCCGGGGCACAAGCGCGGGCTAGGCTTAAGGCCGGGGCACAAGCGCGGGCTAGGCTTAAGGCCGATGCACAAGCGCGGGCTAGGCTTAAGGCCGGGGCACAAGCGCGGGCTAGGCTTAAGGCCGGGGCACAAGCGCGGGCTAGGCTTAAGGCCTGGGCACAAGCGCGGGCTAGGCTTAAGGCCGGGGCAAAAGCGCGGGCTAGGCTTAAGGCCTGGGCACAAGCGCGGGCTAGGCTTAAGGCCGGGGCACTAGTGCGGGCTAGGCTTAAGGCCTGGGCACAAGTGCGGGCTAGGCTTAAGGCCTGGGCACAAGTGCGGGCTAGGCTTAAGGCCTGGGCACAAGTGCGGGCTAGGCTTAAGGCCGGGGGCACAAGTGCGGGCTAGGCTTAAGGCCTGGGCACAAGTGCGGGCTAGGCTTAAGGCCTGGGCACAAGTGCGGGCTAGGCTTCAGGCCGATGCACAAGTGCGGGCTAGGCTTAAGGCCGGGGCACAAGTGCGGGCTAGGCTTAAGGCCTGGGCACAAGTGCGGGCTAGGCTTAAGGCCTGGGCACAAGTGCGGGCTAGGCTTAAGGCCTGGGCACAAGTGCGGGCTAGGCTTAAGGCCTGGGCACAAGTGCGGGCTAGGCTTAAGGCCGGGGCACAAGTGCGGGCTAGGCTTAAGGCCGGGGCACAAGTGCGGGCTAGGCTTAAGGCCGGGGCACAAGTGCGGGCTAGGCTTAAGGCCTGGGCACAAGTGCGGGCTAGGCTTAAGGCCTGGGCACAAGTGCGGGCTAGGCTTAAGGCCTGAGCACAAGTGCGGGCTAGGCTTAATGCCGGGGCACAAGTGCGGGCTAGGCCTAAGGCCGGGGCACAAGTGCGGGCTAGGCTTAAGGCCTGGGCACAAGTGCGGGCTAGGCTTAAGGCCTGAGCACAAGTGCGGGCTAGGCTTAATGCCGGGGCACAAGTGCGGGCTAGGCCTAAGGCCGGGGCACAAGTGCGGGC
This sequence comes from Ranitomeya imitator, assembly GCF_032444005.1. Taxonomy (NCBI): domain Eukaryota; kingdom Metazoa; phylum Chordata; class Amphibia; order Anura; family Dendrobatidae; genus Ranitomeya; species Ranitomeya imitator. Next base: position 970,939 of record NW_027194466.1, read on the forward strand.
TAGGCTTAAGGCCTGGGCACAAGTGCGGGCTAGGCTTAAGGCCTGAGCACAAGTGCGGGCTAGGCTTAAGGCCGGGGCACAAGTGCGGGCTAGGCCTAAGGCCGGGGCACAAGTGCGGGCTAGGCCTAAGGCCGGGGCACAAGTGCGGGCTAGGCTTAAGGCCTGAGCACAAGTGCGGGCTAGGCTTAAGGCCGGGGCACAAGTGCGGGCTAGGCCTAAGGCCGGGGCACAAGTGCGGGCTAGGCTTAAGGCCTGGGCACAAGTGCGGGCTACGCTTAAGGCCGGGGGCACAAGTGCGGACTAGGCTTAAGGCCGGGGGCACAAGTGCGGGCTAGGCATAAGGCCTGGGCACAAGTGCGGGCTAGGCTTAAGGCCGATGCACAAGTGCGGGCTAGGCTTAAGGCTGGGGCACAAGTGCGGGCTAGGTTTAAGGCCTGGGCACAAGTGCGGGCTAGGCTTAAGGCCTGAGCACAAGTGCGGGCTAGGCTTAAGGCCGGGGCACAAGTGCGGGCTGGGCTTAAGGTCGGGGCACAAGTGCGGGCTGGGCTTAAGGTCGGGGCACAAGTGCGGGCTAGGCTTAAGGCCGGGGCACAAGTGCGGGCTAGGCTTAAGGCCGGGGCACAAGTGCGGGCTAGGCTTAAGGCCGGGGCACAAGTGCGGGCTAGGCTTAAGGCCGGGGCACAAGTGCGGGCTAGGCTTAAGGCCGGGGCACAAGTGCGGGCTAGGCTTAAGGCCGGGGCACAAGTGCGGGCTAGGCTTAAGGCCGGGGCACAAGTGCGGGCTAGGCTTAAGGCCGGGGCACAAGTGCGGGCTAGGCTTAAGGCCGGGGCACAAGTGCGGGCTAGGCTTAAGGCCGGGGCACAAGTGCGGGCTAGGCTTAAGGCCGGGGCACAAGTGCGGGCAAGGCTTAAGGCCGGGGCACAAGTGCGGGCTAGGCTTAAGGCCGGGGCACAAGTGCGGGCTAGGCTTAAGGCCGGGGCACAAGTGCAGTGCTGGCTAGGATCAAGGCAGGGGGCACAAGTGCTGGCTAGGCTTAAGGCATGGGCACAAGTGCCAGCTAGGCTTAAGGCCTGGGCACAAGTGCAGGCTAGGCTTAAGGCCTGGGCACAAGTGCAGTGCTGGCTAGGATCAAGGCAAGGGGGCACAAGTGCTGGCTAGGCTTAAGGCATGGGCACAAGTGCTGGCTAGGCTTAAGGCATACAGCTAACTCTTTGCACTCTTTGCATAAGGGTTAGGCACCCATAGGGGTGAAGAGCTAGCTTTCACCCCTCTACTCTGTACTTGGACATTTAGGACTAGATCCTTTGTTGTACAGTGCGGAGCCTCTCCATAACCCCATGCTCCAAGCGACCAGGCACTTCTTGTCTGTCCTCCGTAAATGGGTAATGCCTTCTTCCCCAATTACAGTCGTGCATGTGCATTCAGACGGGACAAGAGCGAAGAGCATAAAGCTGGCCCTATGTGCATAACCAACATGAAGCTGAAGACAAAAACAAACAAACAAGCATACAAGGGGCTCAAAAGTGCGGGCTGGGCTTAAGGCCTGGGCACAAGTGCGGGCTGGGCTTAAGGCCTGGGCACAAGTGCGGGCTGGGCTTAAGGCCTGGGCACAAGTGCGGGCTGGGCTTAAGGCCTGGGCACAAGTGCGGGCTGGGCTTAAGGCCTGGGCACAAGTGCGGGCTGGGCTTAAGGCCTGGGCACAAGTGCGGGCTGGGCTTAAGGCCTGGGCACAAGTGCGGGCTGGGCTTAAGGCCTGGGCACAAGTGCGGGCTGGGCTTAAGGCCTGGGCACAAGTGCGGGCTGGGCTTAAGGCCTGGGCACAAGTGCGGGCTGGGCTTAAGGCCTGGGCACAAGTGCGGGCTGGGCTTAAGGCCTGGGCACAAGTGCGGGCTGGGCTTAAGGCCTGGGCACAAGTGCGGGCTGGGCTTAAGGCCTGGGCACAAGTGCGGGCTGGGCTTAAGGCCTGGGCACAAGTGCGGGCTGGGCTTAAGGCCTGGGCACAAGTGCGGGCTGGGCTTTAGGCCGGGGCACAAGTGCGGGCTAGGCTAAAGGCCGGGGCACAAGTGCGGGCTAGGCTTAAGGCCTGGGCACAAGTGCGGGCTAGGCTTAAGGCCGGGGCACAAGTGCGGGCTAGGCTTAAGGCCGGGGCACAAGTGCGGGCTAGGCTTAAGGCCGGGGCACAAGTGCGGGCTAGGCTTAAGGCCGGGGCACAAGTGCGGGCTAGGCTTAAGGCCGGGGCACAAGTGCGGGCTAGGCTTAAGGCCGGGGCACAAGTGCGGGCTAGGCTTAAGGCCGGGGCACAAGTGCGGGCTAGGCTTAAGGCCGGGGCACAAGTGCGGGCTAGGCTTAAGGCCGGGGCACAAGTGCGGGCTAGGCTTAAGGCCGGGGCACAAGTGCGGGCTAGGCTTAAGGCCGGGGCACAAGTGCGGGCTAGGCTTAAGGCCGGGGCACAAGTGCAGTGCTGGCTAGGATCAAGGCAGGGGGCACAAGTGCTGGCTAGGCTTAAGGCATGGGCACAAGTGCCAGCTAGGCTTAAGGCCTGGGCACAAGTGCAGGCTAGGCTTAAGGCCTGGGCACAAGTGCAGTGCTGGCTAGGATCAAGGCAAGGGGGCACAAGTGCTGGCTAGGCTTAAGGCATGGGCACAAGTGCTGGCTAGGCTTAAGGCATACAGCTAACTCTTTGCACTCTTTGCATAAAGGGTTAGGCACCCATAGGGGTGAAGAGCTAGCTTTCACCCCTCTACTCTGTACTTGGACATTTAGGACTAGATCCTTTGTTGTACAGTGTGGAGCCTCTCCATAACCCCATGCTCCAAGCGACCAGGCACTTCTTGTCTGTCCTCCGTAAATGGGTAATGCCTTCTTCCCCAATTACAGTCGTGCATGTGCATTCAGACGGGACAAGAGCGAAGAGCATAAAGCTGGCCCTATGTGCATAACCAACATGAAGCTGAAGACAAAAACAAACAAACAAGCATACAAGGGGCTCAAAAGTGCGGGCTGGGCTTAAGGCCTGGGCACAAGTGCGGGCTGGGCTTAAGGCCTGGGCACAAGTGCGGGCTGGGCTTAAGGCCTGGGCACAAGTGCGGGCTGGGCTTAAGGCCTGGGCACAAGTGCGGGCTGGGCTTAAGGCCTGGGCACAAGTGCGGGCTGGGCTTAAGGCCTGGGCACAAGTGCGGGCTGGGCTTAAGGCCTGGGCACAAGTGCGGGCTGGGCTTAAGGCCTGGGCACAAGTGCGGGCTGGGCTTAAGGCCTGGGCACAAGTGCGGGCTGGGCTTAAGGCCTGGGCACAAGTGCGGGCTGGGCTTAAGGCCTGGGCACAAGTGCGGGCTGGGCTTAAGGCCTGGGCACAAGTGCGGGCTGGGCTTAAGGCCTGGGCACAAGTGCGGGCTGGGCTTAAGGCCTGGGCACAAGTGCGGGCTGGGCTTAAGGCCTGGGCACAAGTGCGGGCTAGGTTTAAGGCCTGGGCACAAGTGCGGGCTAGGCTTAAGGCCTGGGCACAAGTGCGGGCTAGGCTAAAGGCCTGGGCACAAGTGCGGGCTAGGCTTAAGGCCTGGGCACAAGTGCGGGCTAGGCTTAAGGCCGGGGCACAAGTGCGGGCTAGGCTTAAGGCCGGGGCACAAGTGCGGGCTAGGCTTAAGGCCGGGGCACAAGTGCGGGCTAGGCTTAAGGCCGGGGCACAAGTGCGGGCTAGGCTGAAGGCCGGGGCACAAGTGCGGGCTAGGCTTAAGGCCGGGGCACAAGTGCGGGCTAGGCTTAAGGCCGGGGCACAAGTGCGGGCTAGGCTTAAGGCCGGGGCACAAGTGCGGGCTAGGCTTAAGGCCGATGCACAAGTGCGGGCTACGCTTAAGGCCGGGGCACAAGTGCGGGCTAGGTTTAAGGCCTGGGCACAAGTGCGGGCTAGGCTTAAGGCCTGGGCACAATTGCGGGCTAGGCTTAAGGCCTGAGCACAAGTGCGGGCTAGGCTTAAGGCCGGGGCACAAGTGCGGGCTAGGCTTAAGGCCGGGGCACAAGTGCGGGCTAGGCTTAAGGCCGGGGCACAAGTGCGGGCAAGGCTTAAGGCCGGGGCACAAGTGCGGGCTAGGCTTAAGGCCGGGGCACAAGTGCGGGCAAGGCTTAAGGCCGGGGCACAAGTGCGGGCTAGGCTTAAGGCCGGGGGCACAAGTGCGGGCTAGGCTTAAGGCCGGGGCACAAGTGCGGGCTAGGCTTAAGGCCTGGGCACAAGTGCGGGCTAGGCTTCAGGCCGATGCACAAGTGCGGGCTAGGTTTAAGGCCTGGGCACAAGTGCGGGCTAGGCTTAAGGCCTGGGCACAAGTGCGGGCTAGGCTTAAGGCCTGGGCACAAGTGCGGGCTAGGCTTAAGGCCTGGGCACAAGTGCGGGCTAGGCTTAAGGCCTGGGCACAAGTGCGGGCTAGGCTTAAGGCCGGGGCACAAGTGCGGGCTAGGCCTAAGGCCGGGGCACAAGCGCGGGCTAGGCTTAAGGCCGGGGCACAAGCGCGGGCTAGGCTTAAGGCCGGGGCACAAGCGCGGGCTAGGCTTAAGGCCGGGGCACAAGCGCGGGCTAGGCTTAAGGCCTGGGCACAAGCGCGGGCTAGGCTTAAGGCCGGGGCAAAAGCGCGGGCTAGGCTTAAGGCCTGGGCACAAGCGCGGGCTAGGCTTAAGGCCGGGGCACTAGCGCGGGCTAGGCTTAAGGCCTGGGCACAAGTGCGGGCTAGGCTTAAGGCCTGGGCACAAGTGCGGGCTAGGCTTAAGGCCTGGGCACAAGTGCGGGCTAGGCTTAAGGCCGGGGGCACAAGTGCGGGCTAAGCATAAGGCCTGGGCACAAGTGCGGGCTAGGCTTAAGGCCTGGGCACAAGTGCGGGCTAGGCTTAAGGCCTGGGCACAAGTGCGGGCTAGGCTTCAGGCCGATGCACAAGTGCGGGCTAGGCTTAAGGCCTGGGCACAAGTGCGGGCTAGGCTTAAGGCCTGGGCACAAGTGCGGGCTAGGCTTAAGGCCTGGGCACAAGTGCGGGCTAGGCTTAAGGCCTGGGCACAAGTGCGGGCTAGGCTTAAGGCCGGGGCACAAGTGCGGGCTAGGCTTAAGGCCGGGGCACAAGTGCGGGCTAGGCTTAAGGCCGGGGCACAAGTGCGGGCTAGGCTTAAGGCCTGGGCACAAGTGCGGGCTAGGCTTAAGGCCTGGGCACAAGTGCGGGCTAGGCTTAAGGCCTGAGCACAAGTGCGGGCTAGGCTTAATGCCGGGGCACAAGTGCGGGCTAGGCCTAAGGCCGGGGCACAAGTGCGGGCTAGGCTTAAGGCCTGGGCACAAGTGCGGGCTAGGCTTAAGGCCTGAGCACAAGTGCGGGCTAGGCTTAAGGCCGGGGCACAAGTGCGGGCTAGGCCTAAGGCCGGGGCACAAGTGCGGGCTAGGCCTAAGGCCGGGGCACAAGTGCGGGCTAGGCCTAAGGCCGGGGCACAAGTGCGGGCTAGGCTTAAGGCCTGAGCACAAGTGCGGGCTAGGCTTAAGGCCGGGGCACAAGTGCGGGCTAGGCCTAAGGCCGGGGCACAAGTGCGGGCTAGGCTTAAGGCCTGGGCACAAGTGCGGGCTACGCTTAAGGCCGGGGGCACAAGTGCGGGCTAGGCTTAAGGCCGGGGGCACAAGTGCGGGCTAGGCATAAGGCCTGGGCACAAGTGCGGGCTAGGCTTAAGGCCGGGGCACAAGTGCGGGCTAGGCTTAAGGCCTGGGCACAAGTGCGGGCTAGGCTTAAGGCCGGGGCACAAGTGCGGGCTAGGCTTAAGGCCGGGGCACAAGTGCGGGCTAGGCTTAAGGCCGGGGCACAAGTGCGGGCTAGGCTTAAGGCCGGGGCACAAGTGCGGGCTAGGCTTAAGGCCGGGGCACAAGTGCGGGCTAGGCTTAAGGCCGGGGCACAAGTGCGGGCTAGGCTTAAGGCCGGGGCACAAGTGCGGGCTAGGCTTAAGGCCGGGGCACAAGTGCGGGCTAGGCTTAAGGCCGGGGCACAAGTGCGGGCAAGGCTTAAGGCCGGGGCACAAGTGCGGGCTAGGCTTAAGGCCGGGGCACAAGTGCGGGCTAGGCTTAAGGCCGGGGCACAAGTGCAGTGCTGGCTAGGATCAAGGCAGGGGGCACAAGTGCTGGCTAGGCTTAAGGCATGGGCACAAGTGCCAGCTAGGCTTAAGGCCTGGGCACAAGTGCAGGCTAGGCTTAAGGCCTGGGCACAAGTGCAGTGCTGGCTAGGATCAAGGCAAGGGGGCACAAGTGCTGGCTAGGCTTAAGGCATGGGCACAAGTGCTGGCTAGGCTTAAGGCATACAGCTAACTCTTTGCACTCTTTGCATAAGGGTTAGGCACCCATAGGGGTGAAGAGCTAGCTTTCACCCCTCTACTCTGTACTTGGACATTTAGGACTAGATCCTTTGTTGTACAGTGCGGAGCCTCTCCATAACCCCATGCTCCAAGCGACCAGGCACTTCTTGTCTGTCCTCCGTAAATGGGTAATGCCTTCTTCCCCAATTACAGTCGTGCATGTGCATTCAGACGGGACAAGAGCGAAGAGCATAAAGCTGGCCCTATGTGCATAACCAACATGAAGCTGAAGACAAAAACAAACAAACAAGCATACAAGGGGCTCAAAAGTGCGGGCTGGGCTTAAGGCCTGGGCACAAGTGCGGGCTGGGCTTAAGGCCTGGGCACAAGTGCGGGCTGGGCTTAAGGCCTGGGCACAAGTGCGGGCTAGGTTTAAGGCCTGGGCACAAGTGCGGGCTGGGCTTAAGGCCTGGGCACAAGTGCGGGCTGGGCTTTAGGCCGGGGCACAAGTGCGGGCTAGGCTAAAGGCCGGGGCACAAGTGCGGGCTAGGCTAAAGGCCTGGGCACAAGTGCGGGCTAGGCTTAAGGCCGGGGCACAAGTGCGGGCTAGGCTTAAGGCCGGGGCACAAGTGCGGGCTAGGCTTAAGGCCGGGGCACAAGTGCGGGCTAGGCTTAAGGCCGGGGCACAAGTGCGGGCTAGGCTTAAGGCCGGGGCACAAGTGCGGGCTAGGCTTAAGGCCGGGGCACAAGTGCGGGCTAGGCTTAAGGCCGGGGCACAAGTGCGGGCTAGGCTTAAGGCCGGGGCACAAGTGCGGGCTAGGCTTAAGGCCGGGGCACAAGTGCGGGCTAGGCTTAAGGCCGGGGCACAAGTGCGGGCTAGGCTTAAGGCCGGGGCACAAGTGCGGGCTAGGCTTAAGGCCGGGGCACAAGTGCGGGCTAGGCTTAAGGCCGGGGCACAAGTGCGGGCTAGGCTTAAGGCCGGGGCACAAGTGCGGGCTAGGCTTAAGGCCGGGGCACAAGTGCGGGCTTGGCTAAAGGCCGGGGCACAAGTGCGGGCTTGGCTAAAGGCCGGGGCACAAGTGCGGGCTAGGCTTAAGGCCGGGAGACAAGTGCGGGCTGGGCTTAAGGCCGCGGCACAAGTGCGGGCTGGGCTTAAGGCCGGGGCACAAGTGCGGGCTGGGCTTAAGGCCGGGGCACAAGTGCGGGCTGGGCTTAAGGCCTGGGCACAAGTGCGGGCTGGGCTTAAGGCCTGGGCACAAGTGCGGGCTGGGCTTAAGGCCTGGGCACAAGTGCGGGCTGGGCTTAAAGCCTGGGCACAAGTGCGGGCTGGGCTTAAGGCCTGGGCACAAGTGCGGGCTGGGCTTAAGGCCTGGGCACAAGTGCGGGCTGGGCTTAAGGCCTGGGCACAAGTGCGGGCTGGGCTTAAGGCCTGGGCACAAGTGCGGGCTGGGCTTAAGGCCTGGGCACAAGTGCGGGCTGGGCTTAAGGCCTGGGCACAAGTGCGGGCTGGGCTTAAGGCCTGGGCACAAGTGCGGGCTGGGCTTAAGGCCTGGGCACAAGTGCGGGCTGGGCTTAAGGCCTGGGCACAAGTGCGGGCTGGGCTTAAGGCCTGGGCACAAGTGCGGGCTGGGCTTAAGGCCTGGGCACAAGTGCGGGCTGGGCTTAAGGCCTGGGCACAAGTGCGGGCTGGGCTTAAGGCCTGGGCACAAGTGCGGGCTGGGCTTAAGGCCTGGGCACAAGTGCGGGCTGGGCTTTAGGCCGGGGCACAAGTGCGGGCTAGGCTAAAGGCCGGGGCACAAGTGCGGGCTAGGCTAAAGGCCTGGGCACAAGTGCGGGCTAGGCTTAAGGCCGGGGCACAAGTGCGGGCTAGGCTTAAGGCCGGGGCACAAGTGCGGGCTAGGCTTAAGGCCGGGGCACAAGTGCGGGCTAGGCTGAAGGCCGGGGCACAAGTGCGGGCTAGGCTGAAGGCCGGGGCACAAGTGCGGGCTAGGCTTAAGGCCGGGGCACAAGTGCGGGCTAGGCTTAAGGCCGGGGCACAAGTGCGGGCTAGGCTTAAGGCCGGGGCACAAGTGCGGGCTAGGCTTAAGGCCGGGGCACAAGTGCGGGCTAGGCTTAAGGCCTGGGCACAAGTGCGGGCTAGGCTTAAGGCCTGGGCACAAGTGCGGGCTAGGCTTAAGGCTTGGGCACAAGTGCGGGCTAGGCTTAAGGCCTGAGCACAAGTGCGGGCTTGGCTTAAGTCCGTGGCACAAGTGCGGGCTAGGCTTAAGGCCGGGGGCACAAGTGCGGGCTAGGCTTAAGGCCGGGGCACAAGTGCGGGCTAGGCTTAAGGCCTGGGCACAAGTGCGGGCTAGGCTTCAGGCCGATGCACAAGTGCGGGCTAGGTTTAAGGCCTGGGCACAAGTGCGGGCTAGGCTTAAGGCCTGGGCACAAGTGCGGGCTAGGCTTAAGGCCTGGGCACAAGTGCGGGCTAGGCTTAAGGCCTGGGCACAAGTGCGGGCTAGGCTTAAGGCCTGGGCACAAGTGCGGGCTAGGCTTAAGGCCGGGGCACAAGTGCGGGCTAGGCCTAAGGCCGGGGCACAAGCGCGGGCTAGGCTTAAGGCCGGGGCACAAGCGCGGGCTAGGCTTAAGGCCGGGGCACAAGCGCGGGCTAGGCTTAAGGCCGATGCACAAGCGCGGGCTAGGCTTAAGGCCGGGGCACAAGCGCGGGCTAGGCTTAAGGCCGGGGCACAAGCGCGGGCTAGGCTTAAGGCCTGGGCACAAGCGCGGGCTAGGCTTAAGGCCGGGGCAAAAGCGCGGGCTAGGCTTAAGGCCTGGGCACAAGCGCGGGCTAGGCTTAAGGCCGGGGCACTAGTGCGGGCTAGGCTTAAGGCCTGGGCACAAGTGCGGGCTAGGCTTAAGGCCTGGGCACAAGTGCGGGCTAGGCTTAAGGCCTGGGCACAAGTGCGGGCTAGGCTTAAGGCCGGGGGCACAAGTGCGGGCTAGGCTTAAGGCCTGGGCACAAGTGCGGGCTAGGCTTAAGGCCTGGGCACAAGTGCGGGCTAGGCTTCAGGCCGATGCACAAGTGCGGGCTAGGCTTAAGGCCGGGGCACAAGTGCGGGCTAGGCTTAAGGCCTGGGCACAAGTGCGGGCTAGGCTTAAGGCCTGGGCACAAGTGCGGGCTAGGCTTAAGGCCTGGGCACAAGTGCGGGCTAGGCTTAAGGCCTGGGCACAAGTGCGGGCTAGGCTTAAGGCCGGGGCACAAGTGCGGGCTAGGCTTAAGGCCGGGGCACAAGTGCGGGCTAGGCTTAAGGCCGGGGCACAAGTGCGGGCTAGGCTTAAGGCCTGGGCACAAGTGCGGGCTAGGCTTAAGGCCTGGGCACAAGTGCGGGCTAGGCTTAAGGCCTGAGCACAAGTGCGGGCTAGGCTTAATGCCGGGGCACAAGTGCGGGCTAGGCCTAAGGCCGGGGCACAAGTGCGGGCTAGGCTTAAGGCCTGGGCACAAGTGCGGGCTAGGCTTAAGGCCTGAGCACAAGTGCGGGCTAGGCTTAATGCCGGGGCACAAGTGCGGGCTAGGCCTAAGGCCGGGGCACAAGTGCGGGCTAGGCTTAAGGCCTGGGCACAAGTGCGGGCTAGGCTTAAGGCCTGAGCACAAGTGCGGGCTAGGCTTAAGGCCGGGGCACAAGTGCGGGCTAGGCCTAAGGCCGGGGCACAAGTGCGGGCTAGGCCTAAGGCCGGGGCACAAGTGCGGGCTAGGCTTAAGGCCTGAGCACAAGTGCGGGCTAGGCTTAAGGCCGGGGCACAAGTGCGGGCTAGGCCTAAGGCCGGGGCACAAGTGCGGGCTAGGCTTAAGGCCTGGGCACAAGTGCGGGCTACGCTTAAGGCCGGGGGCACAAGTGCGGACTAGGCTTAAGGCCGGGGGCACAAGTGCGGGCTAGGCATAAGGCCTGGGCACAAGTGCGGGCTAGGCTTAAGGCCGATGCACAAGTGCGGGCTAGGCTTAAGGCTGGGGCACAAGTGCGGGCTTGGCTAAAGGCCGGGGCACAAGTGCGGGCTAGGCTTAAGGCCGGGAGACAAGTGCGGGCTGGGCTTAAGGCCGCGGCACAAGTGCGGGCTGGGCTTAAGGCCGGGGCACAAGTGCGGGCTGGGCTTAAGGCCGGGGCACAAGTGCGGGCTGGGCTTAAGGCCTGGGCACAAGTGCGGGCTGGGCTTAAGGCCTGGGCACAAGTGCGGGCTGGGCTTAAGGCCTGGGCACAAGTGCGGGCTGGGCTTAAAGCCTGGGCACAAGTGCGGGCTGGGCTTAAGGCCTCGGCACAAGTGCGGGCTGGGCTTAAGGCCTGGGCACAAGTGCGGGCTGGGCTTAAGGCCTGGGCACAAGTGCGGGCTGGGCTTAAGGCCTGGGCACAAGTGCGGGCTGGGCTTAAGGCCTGGGCACAAGTGCGGGCTGGGCTTAAGGCCTGGGCACAAGTGCGGGCTGGGCTTAAGGCCTGGGCACAAGTGCGGGCTGGGCTTAAGGCCTGGGCACAAGTGCGGGCTGGGCTTAAGGCCTGGGCACAAGTGCGGGCTGGGCTTAAGGCCTGGGCACAAGTGCGGGCTGGGCTTTAGGCCGGGGCACAAGTGCGGGCTAGGCTAAAGGCCGGGGCACAAGTGCGGGCTAGGCTAAAGGCCTGGGCACAAGTGCGGGCTAGGCTTAAGGCCGGGGCACAAGTGCGGGCTAGGCTTAAGGCCGGGGCACAAGTGCGGGCTAGGCTTAAGGCCGGGGCACAAGTGCGGGCTAGGCTTAAGGCCGGGGCACAAGTGCGGGCTAGGCTTAAGGCCGGGGCACAAGTGCGGGCTAGGCTGAAGGCCGGGGCACAAGTGCGGGCTAGGCTTAAGGCCGGGGCACAAGTGCGGGCTAGGCTTAAGGCCGGGGCACAAGTGCGGGCTAGGCTTAAGGCCGGGGCACAAGTGCGGGCTAGGCTTAAGGCCGGGGCACAAGTGCGGGCTAGGCTTAAGGCCGGGGCACAAGTGCGGGCTAGGCTTAAGGCCGGGGCACAAGTGCGGGCTAGGCTTAAGGCCTGGGCACAAGTGCGGGCTAGGCTTAAGGCCTGGGCACAAGTGCGGGCTAGGCTTAAGGCTTGGGCACAAGTGCGGGCTAGGCTTAAGGCCTGAGCACAAGTGCGGGCTTGGCTTAAGTCCGTGGCACAAGTGCGGGCTAGGCTTAAGGCCGGGGGCACAAGTGCGGGCTAGGCTTAAGGCCGGGGCACAAGTGCGGGCTAGGCTTAAGGCCTGGGCACAAGTGCGGGCTAGGCTTCAGGCCGATGCACAAGTGCGGGCTAGGTTTAAGGCCTGGGCACAAGTGCGGGCTAGGCTTAAGGCCTGGGCACAAGTGCGGGCTAGGCTTAAGGCCTGGGCACAAGTGCGGGCTAGGCTTAAGGCCTGGGCACAAGTGCGGGCTAGGCTTAAGGCCTGGGCACAAGTGCGGGCTAGGCTTAAGGCCGGGGCACAAGCGCGGGCTAGGCCTAAGGCCGGGGCACAAGCGCGGGCTAGGCTTAAGGCCGGGGCACAAGCGCGGGCTAGGCTTAAGGCCGATGCACAAGCGCGGGCTAGGCTTAAGGCCGGGGCACAAGCGCGGGCTAGGCTTAAGGCCGGGGCACAAGCGCGGGCTAGGCTTAAGGCCTGGGCACAAGCGCGGGCTAGGCTTAAGGCCGGGGCAAAAGCGCGGGCTAGGCTTAAGGCCTGGGCACAAGCGCGGGCTAGGCTTAAGGCCGGGGCACTAGTGCGGGCTAGGCTTAAGGCCTGGGCACAAGTGCGGGCTAGGCTTAAGGCCTGGGCACAAGTGCGGGCTAGGCTTAAGGCCTGGGCACAAGTGCGGGCTAGGCTTAAGGCCGGGGGCACAAGTGCGGGCTAGGCTTAAGGCCTGGGCACAAGTGCGGGCTAGGCTTAAGGCCTGGGCACAAGTGCGGGCTAGGCTTCAGGCCGATGCACAAGTGCGGGCTAGGCTTAAGGCCGGGGCACAAGTGCGGGCTAGGCTTAAGGCCTGGGCACAAGTGCGGGCTAGGCTTAAGGCCTGGGCACAAGTGCGGGCTAGGCTTAAGGCCTGGGCACAAGTGCGGGCTAGGCTTAAGGCCTGGGCACAAGTGCGGGCTAGGCTTAAGGCCGGGGCACAAGTGCGGGCTAGGCTTAAGGCCGGGGCACAAGTGCGGGCTAGGCTTAAGGCCGGGGCACAAGTGCGGGCTAGGCTTAAGGCCTGGGCACAAGTGCGGGCTAGGCTTAAGGCCTGGGCACAAGTGCGGGCTAGGCTTAAGGCCTGAGCACAAGTGCGGGCTAGGCTTAATGCCGGGGCACAAGTGCGGGCTAGGCCTAAGGCCGGGGCACAAGTGCGGGCTAGGCTTAAGGCCTGGGCACAAGTGCGGGCTAGGCTTAAGGCCTGAGCACAAGTGCGGGCTAGGCTTAATGCCGGGGCACAAGTGCGGGCTAGGCCTAAGGCCGGGGCACAAGTGCGGGCTAGGCTTAAGGCCTGGGCACAAGTGCGGGCTAGGCTTAAGGCCTGAGCACAAGTGCGGGCTAGGCTTAAGGCCGGGGCACAAGTGCGGGCTAGGCCTAAGGCCGGGGCACAAGTGCGGGCTAGGCCTAAGGCCGGGGCACAAGTGCGGGCTAGGCTTAAGGCCTGAGCACAAGTGCGGGCTAGGCTTAAGGCCGGGGCACAAGTGCGGGCTAGGCCTAAGGCCGGGGCACAAGTGCGGGCTAGGCTTAAGGCCTGGGCACAAGTGCGGGCTACGCTTAAGGCCGGGGGCACAAGTGCGGACTAGGCTTAAGGCCGGGGGCACAAGTGCGGGCTAGGCATAAGGCCTGGGCACAAGTGCGGGCTAGGCTTAAGGCCGATGCACAAGTGCGGGCTAGGCTTAAGGCTGGGGCACAAGTGCGGGCTAGGTTTAAGGCCTGGGCACAAGTGCGGGCTAGGCTTAAGGCCTGAGCACAAGTGCGGGCTAGGCTTAAGGCCGGGGCACAAGTGCGGGCTGGGCTTAAGGTCGGGGCACAAGTGCGGGCTGGGCTTAAGGTCGGGGCACAAGTGCGGGCTAGGCTTAAGGCCGGGGCACAAGTGCGGGCTAGGCTTAAGGCCGGGGCACAAGTGCGGGCTAGGCTTAAGGCCGGGGCACAAGTGCGGGCTAGGCTTAAGGCCGGGGCACAAGTGCGGGCTAGGCTTAAGGCCGGGGCACAAGTGCGGGCTAGGCTTAAGGCCGGGGCACAAGTGCGGGCTAGGCTTAAGGCCGGGGCACAAGTGCGGGCTAGGCTTAAGGCCGGGGCACAAGTGCGGGCTAGGCTTAAGGCCGGGGCACAAGTGCGGGCTAGGCTTAAGGCCGGGGCACAAGTGCGGGCAAGGCTTAAGGCCGGGGCACAAGTGCGGGCTAGGCTTAAGGCCGGGGCACAAGTGCGGGCTAGGCTTAAGGCCGGGGCACAAGTGCAGTGCTGGCTAGGATCAAGGCAGGGGGCACAAGTGCTGGCTAGGCTTAAGGCATGGGCACAAGTGCCAGCTAGGCTTAAGGCCTGGGCACAAGTGCAGGCTAGGCTTAAGGCCTGGGCACAAGTGCAGTGCTGGCTAGGATCAAGGCAAGGGGGCACAAGTGCTGGCTAGGCTTAAGGCATGGGCACAAGTGCTGGCTAGGCTTAAGGCATACAGCTAACTCTTTGCACTCTTTGCATAAGGGTTAGGCACCCATAGGGGTGAAGAGCTAGCTTTCACCCCTCTACTCTGTACTTGGACATTTAGGACTAGATCCTTTGTTGTACAGTGCGGAGCCTCTCCATAACCCCATGCTCCAAGCGACCAGGCACTTCTTGTCTGTCCTCCGTAAATGGGTAATGCCTTCTTCCCCAATTACAGTCGTGCATGTGCATTCAGACGGGACAAGAGCGAAGAGCATAAAGCTGGCCCTATGTGCATAACCAACATGAAGCTGAAGACAAAAACAAACAAACAAGCATACAAGGGGCTCAAAAGTGCGGGCTGGGCTTAAGGCCTGGGCACAAGTGCGGGCTGGGCTTAAGGCCTGGGCACAAGTGCGGGCTGGGCTTAAGGCCTGGGCACAAGTGCGGGCTGGGCTTAAGGCCTGGGCACAAGTGCGGGCTGGGCTTAAGGCCTGGGCACAAGTGCGGGCTGGGCTTAAGGCCTGGGCACAAGTGCGGGCTGGGCTTAAGGCCTGGGCACAAGTGCGGGCTGGGCTTAAGGCCTGGGCACAAGTGCGGGCTGGGCTTAAGGCCTGGGCACAAGTGCGGGCTGGGCTTAAGGCCTGGGCACAAGTGCGGGCTGGGCTTAAGGCCTGGGCACAAGTGCGGGCTGGGCTTAAGGCCTGGGCACAAGTGCGGGCTGGGCTTAAGGCCTGGGCACAAGTGCGGGCTGGGCTTAAGGCCTGGGCACAAGTGCGGGCTGGGCTTTAGGCCGGGGCACAAGTGCGGGCTAGGCTAAAGGCCGGGGCACAAGTGCGGGCTAGGCTTAAGGCCTGGGCACAAGTGCGGGCTAGGCTTAAGGCCGGGGCACAAGTGCGGGCTAGGCTTAAGGCCGGGGCACAAGTGCGGGCTAGGCTTAAGGCCGGGGCACAAGTGCGGGCTAGGCTTAAGGCCGGGGCACAAGTGCGGGCTAGGCTTAAGGCCGGGGCACAAGTGCGGGCTAGGCTTAAGGCCGGGGCACAAGTGCGGGCTAGGCTTAAGGCCGGGGCACAAGTGCGGGCTAGGCTTAAGGCCGGGGCACAAGTGCGGGCTAGGCTTAAGGCCGGGGCACAAGTGCGGGCTAGGCTTAAGGCCGGGGCACAAGTGCGGGCTAGGCTTAAGGCCGGGGCACAAGTGCGGGCTAGGCTTAAGGCCGGGGCACAAGTGCAGTGCTGGCTAGGATCAAGGCAGGGGGCACAAGTGCTGGCTAGGCTTAAGGCATGGGCACAAGTGCCAGCTAGGCTTAAGGCCTGGGCACAAGTGCAGGCTAGGCTTAAGGCCTGGGCACAAGTGCAGTGCTGGCTAGGATCAAGGCAAGGGGGCACAAGTGCTGGCTAGGCTTAAGGCATGGGCACAAGTGCTGGCTAGGCTTAAGGCATACAGCTAACTCTTTGCACTCTTTGCATAAAGGGTTAGGCACCCATAGGGGTGAAGAGCTAGCTTTCACCCCTCTACTCTGTACTTGGACATTTAGGACTAGATCCTTTGTTGTACAGTGTGGAGCCTCTCCATAACCCCATGCTCCAAGCGACCAGGCACTTCTTGTCTGTCCTCCGTAAATGGGTAATGCCTTCTTCCCCAATTACAGTCGTGCATGTGCATTCAGACGGGACAAGAGCGAAGAGCATAAAGCTGGCCCTATGTGCATAACCAACATGAAGCTGAAGACAAAAACAAACAAACAAGCATACAAGGGGCTCAAAAGTGCGGGCTGGGCTTAAGGCCTGGGCACAAGTGCGGGCTGGGCTTAAGGCCTGGGCACAAGTGCGGGCTGGGCTTAAGGCCTGGGCACAAGTGCGGGCTGGGCTTAAGGCCTGGGCACAAGTGCGGGCTGGGCTTAAGGCCTGGGCACAAGTGCGGGCTGGGCTTAAGGCCTGGGCACAAGTGCGGGCTGGGCTTAAGGCCTGGGCACAAGTGCGGGCTGGGCTTAAGGCCTGGGCACAAGTGCGGGCTGGGCTTAAGGCCTGGGCACAAGTGCGGGCTGGGCTTAAGGCCTGGGCACAAGTGCGGGCTGGGCTTAAGGCCTGGGCACAAGTGCGGGCTGGGCTTAAGGCCTGGGCACAAGTGCGGGCTGGGCTTAAGGCCTGGGCACAAGTGCGGGCTGGGCTTAAGGCCTGGGCACAAGTGCGGGCTAGGTTTAAGGCCTGGGCACAAGTGCGGGCTAGGCTTAAGGCCTGGGCACAAGTGCGGGCTAGGCTAAAGGCCTGGGCACAAGTGCGGGCTAGGCTTAAGGCCTGGGCACAAGTGCGGGCTAGGCTTAAGGCCGGGGCACAAGTGCGGGCTAGGCTTAAGGCCGGGGCACAAGTGCGGGCTAGGCTTAAGGCCGGGGCACAAGTGCGGGCTAGGCTTAAGGCCGGGGCACAAGTGCGGGCTAGGCTGAAGGCCGGGGCACAAGTGCGGGCTAGGCTTAAGGCCGGGGCACAAGTGCGGGCTAGGCTTAAGGCCGGGGCACAAGTGCGGGCTAGGCTTAAGGCCGGGGCACAAGTGCGGGCTAGGCTTAAGGCCGATGCACAAGTGCGGGCTACGCTTAAGGCCGGGGCACAAGTGCGGGCTAGGTTTAAGGCCTGGGCACAAGTGCGGGCTAGGCTTAAGGCCTGGGCACAATTGCGGGCTAGGCTTAAGGCCTGAGCACAAGTGCGGGCTAGGCTTAAGGCCTGGGCACAAGTGCGGGCTACGCTTAAGGCCGGGGGCACAAGTGCGGGCTAGGCATAAGGCCTGGGCACAAGTGCGGGCTAGGCTTAAGGCCGATGCACAAGTGCGGGCTAGGCTTAAGGCCGGGGCACAAGTGCGGGCTAGGTTTAAGGCCTGGGCACAAGTGCGGGCTAGGCTTAAGGCCTGGGCACAAGTGCGGGCTAGGCTTAAGGCCTGGGCACAAGTGCGGGCTAGGCTTAAGGCCTGGGCACAAGTGCGGGCTAGGCTTAAGGCCTGGGCACAAGTGCGGGCTAGGCTTAAGGCCTGGGCACAAGTGCGGGCTAGGCTTAAGGCCGGGGCACTAGTGCGGGCTAGGCTTAAGGCCTGGGCACAAGTGCGGGCTAGGCTTAAGGCCTGGGCACAAGTGCGGGCTAGGCTTAAGGCCTGGGCACAAGTGCGGGCTAGGCTTAAGGCCGGGGGCACAAGTGCGGGCTAGGCTTAAGGCCGGGGGCACAAGTGCGGGCTAGGCCTAAGGCCTGGGCACAAGTGCGGGCTAGGCTTAAGGCCGGGGCACAAGTGCGGGCTAGGCTTAAGGCCGGGGCACAAGTGCGGGCTAGGCTTAAGGCCGGGGCACAAGTGCGGGCTAGGCTTAAGGCCGGGGCACAAGTGCGGGCTAGGCTTAAGGCCGGGGCACAAGTGCGGGCTAGGCTTAAGGCCGGGGCACAAGTGCGGGCTAGGCTTAAGGCCTGGGCACAAGTGCGGGCTAGGCTTAAGGCCTGGGCACAAGTGCGGGCTAGGCTTAAGGCCTGAGCACAAGTGCGGGCTAGGCTTAAGGCCGAGGCACAAGTGCGGGCTAGGCTTAAGGCCGGGGCACAAGTGCGGGCTAGGCTTAAGGCCGGGGCACAAGTGCGGGCTAGGCTTAAGGCCGGGGCACAAGTGCGGGCTAGGCTTAAGGCCGGGGCACAAGTGCGGGCTAGGCTTAAGGCCGGGGCACAAGTGCGGGCTAGGCTTAAGGCCGGGGCACAAGTGCGGGCTAGGCTTAAGGCCGGGGCACAAGTGTGGGCTAGGCTTAAGGCCGGGGCACAAGTGCGGGCTAGGCTTAAGGCCGGGGCACAAGTGCGGGCTAGGCTTAAGGCCTGGGCACAAGTGCGGGCTAGGCTTAAGGCCTGGGCACAAGTGCGGGCTAGGCTTAAGGCCTGGGCACAAGTGCGGGCTAGGCTTAAGGCTTGGGCACAAGTGCGGGCTAGGCTTAAGGCCTGAGCACAAGTGCGGGCTTGGCTTAAGTCCGTGGCACAAGTGCGGGCTAGGCTTAAGGCCGGGGCACTAGTGCGGGCTAGGCTTAAGGCCGGGGCACTAGTGCGGGCTAGGCTTAAGGCCGGGGCACAAGTGCGGGCTAGGCTTAATGCCGGGGCACAAGTGCGGGCTAGGCTTAATGCCGGGGGCACAAGTGCGGGCTAGGCTTAAGGCCGGGGCACAAGTGCGGGCTAGGCTTAAGGCCGGGGCACAAGTGCGGGCTAGGCTTAAGGCCGGGGCACAAGTGCGGGCTAGGCTTAAGGCCGGGGCACAAGTGCGGGCTAGGCTTAAGGCCTGGGCACAAGTGCGGGCTAGGCTTAAGGCCGGGGCACAAGTGCGGGCTAGGCTTAAGGCCTGGGCACAAGTGCGGGCTAGGCTTAAGGCCGGGGCACAAGTGCGGGCTAGGCTTAAGGCCTGGGCACAAGTGCGGGCTAGGCTTAAGGCCTGGGCACAAGTGCGGGCTAGGCTTAAGGCCTGGGCACAAGTGCGGGCTAGGCTTAAGGCCTGGGCACAAGTGCAGGCTAGGCTTAAGGCCTGGGCACAAGTGCGGGCTAGGCTTAAGGCCTGGGCACAAGTGCGGGCTAGGCTTAAGGCTTGGGCACAAGTGCGGGCTAGGCTTAAGGCCTGAGCACAAGTGCGGGCTTGGCTTAAGTCCGTGGCACAAGTGCGGGCTAGGCTTAAGGCCGGGGGCACAAGTGCGGGCTAGGCTTAAGGCCGGGGCACAAGTGCGGGCTAGGCTTAAGGCCGGGGCACAAGTGCGGGCTAGGCTTAAGGCCGGGGCACAAGTGCGGGCTAGGCTTAAGGCCGGGGCACAAGTGCGGGCTAGGCTTAAGGCCTGGGCACAAGTGCGGGCTAGGCTTAAGGCCGGGGCACAAGTGCGGGCTAGGCTTAAGGCCGGGGCACAAGTGCGGGCTAGGCTTAAGGCCGGGGCACAAGTGCGGGCTAGGCTTAAGGCCTGGGCACAAGTGCGGGCTAGGCTTAAGGCCGGGGCACAAGTGCGGGCTAGGCTTAAGGCCTGGGCACAAGTGCGGGCTAGGCTTAAGGCCTGGGCACAAGTGCGGGCTAGGCTTAAGGCCTGGGCACAAGTGCGGGCTACGCTTAAGGCCGGGGGCACAAGTGCGGGCTAGGCATAAGGCCTGGGCACAAGTGCGGGCTAGGCTTAAGGCCGATGCACAAGTGCGGGCTAGGCTTAAGGCCGGGGCACAAGTGCGGGCTAGGTTTAAGGCCTGGGCACAAGTGCGGGCTAGGCTTAAGGCCTGGGCACAAGTGCGGGCTAGGCTTAAGGCCTGGGCACAAGTGCGGGCTAGGCTTAAGGCCTGGGCACAAGTGCGGGCTAGGCTTAAGGCCTGGGCACAAGTGCGGGCTAGGCTTAAGGCCGGGGCACTAGTGCGGGCTAGGCTTAAGGCCTGGGCACAAGTGCGGGCTAGGCTTAAGGCCTGGGCACAAGTGCGGGCTAGGCTTAAGGCCTGGGCACAAGTGCGGGCTAGGCTTAAGGCCGGGGGCACAAGTGCGGGCTAGGCTTAAGGCCGGGGGCACAAGTGCGGGCTAGGCCTAAGGCCTGGGCACAAGTGCGGGCTAGGCTTAAGGCCGGGGCACAAGTGCGGGCTAGGCTTAAGGCCGGGGCACAAGTGCGGGCTAGGCTTAAGGCCGGGGCACAAGTGCGGGCTAGGCTTAAGGCCGGGGCACAAGTGCGGGCTAGGCTTAAGGCCGGGGCACAAGTGCGGGCTAGGCTTAAGGCCGGGGCACAAGTGCGGGCTAGGCTTAAGGCCTGGGCACAAGTGCGGGCTAGGCTTAAGGCCTGGGCACAAGTGCGGGCTAGGCTTAAGGCCTGAGCACAAGTGCGGGCTAGGCTTAAGGCCGAGGCACAAGTGCGGGCTAGGCTTAAGGCCGGGGCACAAGTGCGGGCTAGGCTTAAGGCCGGGGCACAAGTGCGGGCTAGGCTTAAGGCCGGGGCACAAGTGCGGGCTAGGCTTAAGGCCGGGGCACAAGTGCGGGCTAGGCTTAAGGCCGGGGCACAAGTGCGGGCTAGGCTTAAGGCCGGGGCACAAGTGCGGGCTAGGCTTAAGGCCGGGGCACAAGTGTGGGCTAGGCTTAAGGCCGGGGCACAAGTGCGGGCTAGGCTTAAGGCCGGGGCACAAGTGCGGGCTAGGCTTAAGGCCTGGGCACAAGTGCGGGCTAGGCTTAAGGCCTGGGCACAAGTGCGGGCTAGGCTTAAGGCCTGGGCACAAGTGCGGGCTAGGCTTAAGGCTTGGGCACAAGTGCGGGCTAGGCTTAAGGCCTGAGCACAAGTGCGGGCTTGGCTTAAGTCCGTGGCACAAGTGCGGGCTAGGCTTAAGGCCGGGGCACTAGTGCGGGCTAGGCTTAAGGCCGGGGCACTAGTGCGGGCTAGGCTTAAGGCCGGGGCACAAGTGCGGGCTAGGCTTAATGCCGGGGCACAAGTGCGGGCTAGGCTTAATGCCGGGGGCACAAGTGCGGGCTAGGCTTAAGGCCGGGGCACAAGTGCGGGCTAGGCTTAAGGCCGGGGCACAAGTGCGGGCTAGGCTTAAGGCCGGGGCACAAGTGCGGGCTAGGCTTAAGGCCGGGGCACAAGTGCGGGCTAGGCTTAAGGCCTGGGCACAAGTGCGGGCTAGGCTTAAGGCCGGGGCACAAGTGCGGGCTAGGCTTAAGGCCTGGGCACAAGTGCGGGCTAGGCTTAAGGCCGGGGCACAAGTGCGGGCTAGGCTTAAGGCCTGGGCACAAGTGCGGGCTAGGCTTAAGGCCTGGGCACAAGTGCGGGCTAGGCTTAAGGCCTGGGCACAAGTGCGGGCTACGCTTAAGGCCGGGGGCACAAGTGCGGGCTAGGCATAAGGCCTGGGCACAAGTGCGGGCTAGGCTTAAGGCCGATGCACAAGTGCGGGCTAGGCTTAAGGCCGGGGCACAAGTGCGGGCTAGGTTTAAGGCCTGGGCACAAGTGCGGGCTAGGCTTAAGGCCTGGGCACAAGTGCGGGCTAGGCTTAAGGCCTGGGCACAAGTGCGGGCTAGGCTTAAGGCCTGGGCACAAGTGCGGGCTAGGCTTAAGGCCTGGGCACAAGTGCGGGCTAGCCTTAAGGCCGGGGCACTAGTGCGGGCTAGGCTTAAGGCCTGGGCACAAGTGCGGGCTAGGCTTAAGGCCTGGGCACAAGTGCGGGCTAGGCTTAAGGCCTGGGCACAAGTGCGGGCTAGGCTTAAGGCCGGGGGCACAAGTGCGGGCTAGGCTTAAGGCCGGGGGCACAAGTGCGGGCTAGGCCTAAGGCCTGGGCACAAGTGCGGGCTAGGCTTAAGGCCGGGGCACAAGTGCGGGCTAGGCTTAAGGCCGGGGCACAAGTGCGGGCTAGGCTTAATGCCGGGGCACAAGTGCGGGCTAGGCTTAATGCCGGGGCACAAGTGCGGGCTAGGCTTAAGGCCGGGGCACAAGTGCGGGCTAGGCTTAAGGCCGGGGCACAAGTGCGGGCTAGGCTTAAGGCCGGGGCACAAGTGCGGGCTAGGCTTAAGGCCTGGGCACAAGTGCGGGCTAGGCTTAAGGCCTGGGCACAAGTGCGGGCTAGGCTTAAGGCCTGAGCACAAGTGCGGGCTAGGCTTAAGGCCGGGGCACAAGTGCGGGCTAGGCTTAAGGCCGGGGCACAAGTGCGGGCTAGGCTTAAGTCCGTGGCACAAGTGCGGGCTAGGCTTAAGGCCGGGGCACAAGTGCGGGCTAGGCTTAAGGCCGGGGCACAAGTGCGGGCTAGGCTTAAGGCCGGGGCACAAGTGCGGGCTAGGCTTAAGGCCGGGGCACAAGTGCGGGCTAGGCTTAAGGCCGGGGCACAAGTGTGGGCTAGGCTTAAGGCCGGGGCACAAGTGCGGGTTGGGCTTAAGGCCGGGGCACAAGTGCGGGCTGGGCTTAAGGCCTGGGCACAAGTGCGGGCTGGGCTTAAGGCCTGGGCACAAGTGCGGGCTGGGCTTAAGGCCGGGGCACAAGTGCGGGCTAGGCTAAAGGCCTGGGCACAAGTGCGGGCTAGGCTTAAGGCCGGGGCACTAGTGCGGGCTAGGCTTAAGGCCGGGGCACTAGTGCGGGCTAGGCTTAAGGCCGGGGCACTAGTGCGGGCTAGGCTTAAGGCCGGGGCACAAGTGCGGGCTAGGCTTAATGCCGGGGCACAAGTGCGGGCTAGGCTTAATGCCGGGGCACAAGTGCGGGCTAGGCTTAAGGCCGGGGCACAAGTGCTGGCTAGGCTTAAGGCCGGAGCACAAGTGCTGGCTAGGCTTAATGCCGGGACACAAGTGCTGGCTAGGCTTAATGCCGGGACACAAGTGCTGGCTAGGCTTAAGCCCGGGGCACAAGTGCTGGCTAAGCTTAAGGCCGGGGCACAAGTGCTGGCTAGGCTTAAGGCCGGGGCACAAGTGCTGGCTAGGCTTAAGCCCGGGGCACAAGTGCTGGCTAGGCTTAAGGCCGGGGCACAAGTGCTGGCTAGGCTTAAGGCCGGGGCACAAGTGCTGGCTAGGCTTAAGGCAGGGGCACAAGTGCTGGCTAGGCTTAAGGCTAACTCTTTGCATTTTTTGCATAAAGGGTTAGGCACCCATAGGGGTGAAGAGCTAGCTTTCACCCCTCAACTCTGTACTTGGACATTTATGACTAGATCCTTTGTTGTACAGTGCGGAGCCACTCCATAACCCCTTGCTCCAAGCGACCAGGCACTTCTTGTCTGTCCTCCATAAATGGGTAATGCCTTCTTCCCCAATTACAGTCGTGCATGCGCATTCAGACGGGACAAAAGAGAAGAGCATAAAGCCTGCCCTGTGTGCATAGCCGACATGAAAACAAAGACATAAACAAAAATACAAGAAGGGCACAAGTGCTGGCTAGGCTTAAGGCCGGGGCACAAGTGCTGGCTAGGCTTAAGCCCGGGGCACAAGTGCTGGCTAGGCTTAAGGCCGGGGCACAAGTGCTGGCTAGGCTTAAGGCCGGGGCACAAGTGCTGGCTAGGCTTAAGGCAGGGGCACAAGTGCTGGCTAGGCTTAAGGCTAACTCTTTGCATTTTTTGCATAAAGGGTTAGGCACCCATAGGGGTGAAGAGCTAGCTTTCACCCCTCAACTCTGTACTTGGACATTTATGACTAGATCCTTTGTTGTACAGTGCGGAGCCACTCCATAACCCCTTGCTCCAAGCGACCAGGCACTTCTTGTCTGTCCTCCATAAATGGGTAATGCCTTCTTCCCCAATTACAGTCGTGCATGCGCATTCAGACGGGACAAAAGAGAAGAGCATAAAGCCTGCCCTGTGTGCATAGCCGACATGAAAACAAAGACATAAACAAAAATACAAGAAGGGCACAAGTGCTGGCTAGGCTTAAGGCCGGGGCACAAGTGCTGGCTAGGCTTAAGGCCGGGGCACAAGTGCTGGCTAGGCTTAAGGCCGGGGCACAAGTGCTGGCTAGGCTTAAGGCCGGGGCACAAGTGCTGGCTAGGCTTAAGGCCGGGGCACAAGTGCTGGCTAGGCTTAAGGCCGGGGCACAAGTGCTGGCTAGGCTTAAGGCCGGGGCACAAGTGCTGGCTAGGCTTAAGGCCGGGGCACAAGTGCTGGCTAGGCTTAAGGCCGGGGCACAAGTGCTGGCTAGGCTTAAGGCCGGGGCACAAGTGCTGGCTAGGCTTAAGGCCGGGGCACAAGTGCTGGCTAGGCTTAAGGCCGGGGCACAAGTGCTGGCTAGGCTTAAGGCCTGGGCACAAGTGCGGGCTAGGCTTAAGGCCGGGGGCACAAGTGCGGGCTAAGCATAAGGCCTGGGCACAAGTGCGGGCTAGGCTTAAGGCCTGGGCACAAGTGCGGGCTAGGCTTAAGGCCTGGGCACAAGTGCGGGCTAGGCTTCAGGCCGATGCACAAGTGCGGGCTAGGCTTAAGGCCGGGGCACAAGTGCGGGCTAGGCTTAAGGCCTGGGCACAAGTGCGGGCTAGGCTTAAGGCCTGGGCACAAGTGCGGGCTAGGCTTAAGGCCTGGGCACAAGTGCGGGCTAGGCTTAAGGCCTGGGCACAAGTGCGGGCTAGGCTTAAGGCCGGGGCACAAGTGCGGGCTAGGCTTAAGGCCGGGGCACAAGTGCGGGCTAGGCTTAAGGCCGGGGCACAAGTGCGGGCTAGGCTTAAGGCCTGGGCACAAGTGCGGGCTAGGCTTAAGGCCTGGGCACAAGTGCGGGCTAGGCTTAAGGCCTGAGCACAAGTGCGGGCTAGGCTTAAGGCCGGGGCACAAGTGCGGGCTAGGCCTAAGGCCGGGGCACAAGTGCGGGCTAGGCTTAAGGCCTGGGCACAAGTGCGGGCTAGGCTTAAGGCCTGAGCACAAGTGCGGGCTAGGCTTAAGGCCGGGGCACAAGTGCGGGCTAGGCCTAAGGCCGGGGCACAAGTGCGGGCTAGGCCTAAGGCCGGGGCACAAGTGCGGGCTAGGCTTAAGGCCTGAGCACAAGTGCGGGCTAGGCTTAAGGCCGGGGCACAAGTGCGGGCTAGGCCTAAGGCCGGGGCACAAGTGCGGGCTAGGCTTAAGGCCTGGGCACAAGTGCGGGCTACGCTTAAGGCCGGGGGCACAAGTGCGGGCTAGGCTTAAGGCCAGGGGCACAAGTGCGGGCTAGGCATAAGGCCTGGGCACAAGTGCGGGCTAGGCTTAAGGCCGATGCACAAGTGCGGGCTAGGCTTAAGGCCGGGGCACAAGTGCGGGCTAGGTTTAAGGCCTGGGCACAAGTGCGGGCTAGGCTTAAGGCCTGAGCACAAGTGCGGGCTAGGCTTAAGGCCGGGGCACAAGTGCGGGCTGGGCTTAAGGTCGGGGCACAAGTGCGGGCTGGGCTTAAGGTCGGGGCACAAGTGCGGGCTAGGCTTAAGGCCGGGGCACAAGTGCGGGCTAGGCTTAAGGCCGGGGCACAAGTGCGGGCTAGGCTTAAGGCCGGGGCACAAGTGCGGGCTAGGCTTAAGGCCGGGGCACAAGTGCGGGCTAGGCTTAAGGCCGGGGCACAAGTGCGGGCTAGGCTTAAGGCCGGGGCACAAGTGCGGGCTAGGCTTAAGGCCGGGGCACAAGTGCGGGCTAGGCTTAAGGCCGGGGCACAAGTGCGGGCAAGGCTTAAGGCCGGGGCACAAGTGCGGGCTAGGTTTAAGGCCTGGGCACAAGTGCGGGCTAGGCTTAAGGCCTGAGCACAAGTGCGGGCTAGGCTTAAGGCCGGGGCACAAGTGCGGGCTAGGCTTAAGGCCGATGCACAAGTGCGGGCTAGGCTTAAGGCCGGGGCACAAGTGCGGGCTAGGTTTAAGGCCTGGGCACAAGTGCGGGCTAGGCTTAAGGCCTGAGCACAAGTGCGGGCTAGGCTTAAGGCCGGGGCACAAGTGCGGGCTGGGCTTAAGGTCGGGGCACAAGTGCGGGCTGGGCTTAAGGTCGGGGCACAAGTGCGGGCTAGGCTTAAGGCCGGGGCACAAGTGCGGGCTAGGCTTAAGGCCGGGGCACAAGTGCGGGCTAGGCTTAAGGCCGGGGCACAAGTGCGGGCTAGGCTTAAGGCCGGGGCACAAGTGCGGGCTAGGCTTAAGGCCGGGGCACAAGTGCGGGCTAGGCTTAAGGCCGGGGCACAAGTGCGGGCTAGGCTTAAGGCCGGGGCACAAGTGCGGGCTAGGCTTAAGGCCGGGGCACAAGTGCGGGCAAGGCTTAAGGCCGGGGCACAAGTGCGGGCTAGGCTTAAGGCCGGGGCACAAGTGCGGGCTAGGCTTAAGGCCGGGGCACAAGTGCAGTGCTGGCTAGGATCAAGGCAGGGGGCACAAGTGCTGGCTAGGCTTAAGGCATGGGCACAAGTGCCAGCTAGGCTTAAGGCCTGGGCACAAGTGCAGGCTAGGCTTAAGGCCTGGGCACAAGTGCAGTGCTGGCTAGGATCAAGGCAAGGGGGCACAAGTGCTGGCTAGGCTTAAGGCATGGGCACAAGTGCTGGCTAGGCTTAAGGCATACAGCTAACTCTTTGCACTCTTTGCATAAGGGTTAGGCACCCATAGGGGTGAAGAGCTAGCTTTCACCCCTCTACTCTGTACTTGGACATTTAGGACTAGATCCTTTGTTGTACAGTGCGGAGCCTCTCCATAACCCCATGCTCCAAGCGACCAGGCACTTCTTGTCTGTCCTCCGTAAATGGGTAATGCCTTCTTCCCCAATTACAGTCGTGCATGTGCATTCAGACGGGACAAGAGCGAAGAGCATAAAGCTGGCCCTATGTGCATAACCAACATGAAGCTGAAGACAAAAACAAACAAACAAGCATACAAGGGGCTCAAAAGTGCGGGCTGGGCTTAAGGCCTGGGCACAAGTGCGGGCTGGGCTTAAGGCCTGGGCACAAGTGCGGGCTGGGCTTAAGGCCTGGGCACAAGTGCGGGCTGGGCTTAAGGCCTGGGCACAAGTGCGGGCTGGGCTTAAGGCCTGGGCACAAGTGCGGGCTGGGCTTAAGGCCTGGGCACAAGTGCGGGCTGGGCTTAAGGCCTGGGCACAAGTGCGGGCTGGGCTTAAGGCCTGGGCACAAGTGCGGGCTGGGCTTAAGGCCTGGGCACAAGTGCGGGCTGGGCTTAAGGCCTGGGCACAAGTGCGGGCTGGGCTTAAGGCCTGGGCACAAGTGCGGGCTGGGCTTAAGGCCTGGGCACAAGTGCGGGCTGGGCTTAAGGCCTGGGCACAAGTGCGGGCTGGGCTTTAGGCCGGGGCACAAGTGCGGGCTAGGCTAAAGGCCGGGGCACAAGTGCGGGCTAGGCTAAAGGCCGGGGCACAAGTGCGGGCTAGGCTTAAGGCCTGGGCACAAGTGCGGGCTAGGCTTAAGGCCGGGGCACAAGTGCGGGCTAGGCTTAAGGCCGGGGCACAAGTGCGGGCTAGGCTTAAGGCCGGGGCACAAGTGCGGGCTAGGCTTAAGGCCGGGGCACAAGTGCGGGCTAGGCTTAAGGCC
The DNA here is from genome assembly GCF_032444005.1 of Ranitomeya imitator. NCBI lineage: Eukaryota > Metazoa > Chordata > Amphibia > Anura > Dendrobatidae > Ranitomeya > Ranitomeya imitator. The sequence continues at coordinate 997,741 of NW_027194466.1, forward strand.
GGGGCACAAGTGCGGGCTAGGCTTAAGGCCGGGGCACAAGTGCGGGCTAGGCTTAAGGCCGGGGCACAAGTGCGGGCTAGGCTTAAGGCCGGGGCACAAGTGCGGGCTAGGCTTAAGGCCGGGGCACAAGTGCGGGCTAGGCTTAAGGCGGGGGCACAAGTGCGGGCTAGGCTTAAGGCCGGGGCACAAGTGCGGGCTAGGCTTAAGGCCGGGGCACAAGTGCGGGCTAGGCTTAAGGCCGGGGCACAAGTGCAGTGCTGGCTAGGATCAAGGCAGGGGGCACAAGTGCTGGCTAGGCTTAAGGCATGGGCACAAGTGCCAGCTAGGCTTAAGGCCTGGGCACAAGTGCAGGCTAGGCTTAAGGCCTGGGCACAAGTGCAGTGCTGGCTAGGATCAAGGCAAGGGGGCACAAGTGCTGGCTAGGCTTAAGGCATGGGCACAAGTGCTGGCTAGGCTTAAGGCATACAGCTAACTCTTTGCACTCTTTGCATAAAGGGTTAGGCACCCATAGGGGTGAAGAGCTAGCTTTCACCCCTCTACTCTGTACTTGGACATTTAGGACTAGATCCTTTGTTGTACAGTGCGGAGCCTCTCCATAACCCCATGCTCCAAGCGACCAGGCACTTCTTGTCTGTCCTCCGTAAATGGGTAATGCCTTCTTCCCCAATTACAGTCGTGCATGTGCATTCAGACGGGACAAGAGCGAAGAGCATAAAGCTGGCCCTATGTGCATAACCAACATGAAGCTGAAGACAAAAACAAACAAACAAGCATACAAGGGGCTCAAAAGTGCGGGCTGGGCTTAAGGCCTGGGCACAAGTACGGGCTGGGCTTAAGGCCTGGGCACAAGTGCGGGCTGGGCTTAAGGCCTGGGCACAAGTGCGGGCTGGGCTTAAGGCCTGGGCACAAGTGCGGGCTGGGCTTAAGGCCTGGGCACAAATGCGGGCTGGGCTTAAGGCCTGGGCACAAGTGCGGGCTGGGCTTAAGGCCTGGGCACAAGTGCGGGCTGGGCTTAAGGCCTGGGCACAAGTGCGGGCTGGGCTTAAGGCCTGGGCACAAGTGCGGGCTGGGCTTAAGGCCTGGGCACAAGTGCGGGCTGGGCTTAAGGCCTGGGCACAAGTGCGGGCTAGGTTTAAGGCCTGGGCACAAGTGCGGGCTAGGCTTAAGGCCTGGGCACAAGTGCGGGCTAGGCTTAAGGCCTGGGCACAAGTGCGGGCTAGGCTAAACGCCTGGGCACAAGTGCGGGCTAGGCTAAAGGCCTGGGCACAAGTGCGGGCTAGGCTTAAGGCCTGGGCACAAGTGCGGGCTAGGCTTAAGGCCGGGGCACAAGTGCGGGCTAGGCTTAAGGCCTGGGCACAAGTGCGGGCTAGGCTTAAGGCCGGGGCACAAGTGCGGGCTAGGCTTAAGGCCGGGGCACAAGTGCGGGCTAGGTTGAAGGCCGGGGCACAAGTGCGGGCTAGGCTTAAGGCCGGGGCACAAGTGCGGGCTGGGCTTAAGGCCGGGGCACAAGTGCGGGCTAGGCTTAAGGCCGGGGCACAAGTGCGGGCTAGGCTTAAGGCCGATGCACAAGTGCGGGCTACGCTTAAGGCCGGGGCACAAGTGCGGGCTAGGTTTAAGGCCTGGGCACAAGTGCGGGCTAGGCTTAAGGCCTGGGCACAATTGCAGGCTAGGCTTAAGGCCTGAGCACAAGTGCGGGCTAGGCTTAAGGCCGGGGCACAAGTGCGGGCTAGGCTTAAGGCCGGGGCACAAGTGCGGGCTAGGCTTAAGGCCGGGGCACAAGTGCGGGCAAGGCTTAAGGCCGGGGCACAAGTGCGGGCTAGGCTTAAGGCCGGGGCACAAGTGCGGGCTAGGCTTAAGGCCGGGGCACAAGTGCGGGCTAGGCTTAAGGCCGGGGCACAAGTGCGGGCTAGGCTTAAGGCCGGGGCACAAGTGCGGGCTAGGCTTAAGGCCGGGGCACAAGTGCGGGCTTGGCTTATGGCCGGGGCACAAGTGCGGGCTAGGCTTAAGGCCGGGAGACAAGTGCGGGCTAGGCTTAAGGCCGGGGCACAAGTGCGGGCTAGGCTTAAGGCCGCGGCACAAGTGCGGGCTGGGCTTAAGGCCGGGGCACAAGTGCGGGCTGGGCTTAAGGCCGGGGCACAAGTGCGGGCTGGGCTTAAGGCCTGGGCACAAGTGCGGGCTGGGCTTAAGACCTGGGCACAAGTGCGGGCTGGGCTTAAGGCCTGGGCACAAGTGCGGGCTGGGCTTAAAGCCGGGGCACAAGTGCGGGCTGGGCTTAAGGCCTCGGCACAAGTGCGGGCTGGGCTTAAGGCCTGGGCACAAGTGCGGGCTGGGCTTAAGGCCTGGGCACAAGTGCGGGCTGGGCTTAAGGCCTGCGCACAAGTGCGGGCTGGGCTTAAGGCCTGGGCACAAGTGTGGGCTGGGCTTAAGGCCTGGGCACAAGTGCGGGCTGGGCTTAAGGCCGGGGCACAAGTGCGGGCTGGGCTTAAGGCCTGGGCACAAGTGCGGGCTGGGCTTTAGGCCGGGGCACAAGTGCGGGCTAGGCTAAAGGCCGGGGCACAAGTGCGGGCTAGGCTAAAGGCCTGGGCACAAGTGCGGGCTAGGCTTAAGGCCGGGGCACAAGTGCGGGCTAGGCTTAAGGCCGGGGCACAAGTGCGGGCTAGGCTTAAGGCCGGGGCACAAGTGCGGGCTAGGCTTAAGGCCGGGGCACAAGTGCGGGCTAGGCTTAAGGCCGGGGCACAAGTGCGGGCTAGGCTTAAGGCCGGGGCACAAGTGCGGGCTAGGCTGAAGGCCGGGGCACAAGTGCGGGCTAGGCTTAAGGCCGGGGCACAAGTGCGGGCTAGGCTTAAGGCCGGGGCACAAGTGCGGGCTAGGCTTAAGGCCTGGGCACAAGTGCGGGCTAGGCTTAAGGCCGGGGCACAAGTGCGGGCTAGGCTTAAGGCCGGGGCACAAGTGCGGGCTAGGCTTAAGGCCGGGGCACAAGTGCGGGCTAGGCTTAAGGCCTGGGCACAAGTGCGGGCTAGGCTTAAGGCCTGGGCACAAGTGCGGGCTAGGCTTAAGGCCGGGGCACAAGTGCGGGCTAGGCTTAAGGCCGGGGCACAAGTGCGGGCTAGGCTTAAGGCCTGGGCACAAGCGCGGGCTAGGCTTAAGGCCGGGGCACAAGCGCGGGCTAGGCTTAAGGCCTGGGCACAAGCGCGGGCTAGGCTTAAGGCCGGGGCAAAAGCGCGGGCTAGGCTTAAGGCCTGGGCACAAGCGCGGGCTAGGCTTAAGGCCGGGGCACTAGTGCGGGCTAGGCTTAAGGCCTGGGCACAAGTGCGGGCTAGGCTTAAGGCCTGGGCACAAGTGCGGGCTAGGCTTAAGGCCTGGGCACAAGTGCGGGCTAGGCTTAAGGCCGGGGGCACAAGTGCGGGCTAGGCTTAAGGCCTGGGCACAAGTGCGGGCTAGGCTTAAGGCCTGGGCACAAGTGCGGGCTAGGCTTCAGGCCGATGCACAAGTGCGGGCTAGGCTTAAGGCCGGGGCACAAGTGCGGGCTAGGCTTAAGGCCTGGGCACAAGTGCGGGCTAGGCTTAAGGCCTGGGCACAAGTGCGGGCTAGGCTTAAGGCCTGGGCACAAGTGCGGGCTAGGCTTAAGGCCTGGGCACAAGTGCGGGCTAGGCTTAAGGCCGGGGCACAAGTGCGGGCTAGGCTTAAGGCCGGGGCACAAGTGCGGGCTAGGCTTAAGGCCGGGGCACAAGTGCGGGCTAGGCTTAAGGCCTGGGCACAAGTGCGGGCTAGGCTTAAGGCCTGGGCACAAGTGCGGGCTAGGCTTAAGGCCTGAGCACAAGTGCGGGCTAGGCTTAATGCCTGGGCACAAGTGCGGGCTAGGCTTAAGGCCGGGGCACAAGTGCGGGCTAGGCTTAAGGCCTGGGCACAAGTGCGGGCTAGGCTTAAGGCCTGAGCACAAGTGCGGGCTAGGCTTAATGCCGGGGCACAAGTGCGGGCTAGGCCTAAGGCCGGGGCACAAGTGCGGGCTAGGCTTAAGGCCTGGGCACAAGTGCGGGCTAGGCTTAAGGCCTGAGCACAAGTGCGGGCTAGGCTTAAGGCCGGGGCACAAGTGCGGGCTAGGCCTAAGGCCGGGGCACAAGTGCGGGCTAGGCCTAAGGCCGGGGCACAAGTGCGGGCTAGGCTTAAGGCCTGAGCACAAGTGCGGGCTAGGCTTAAGGCCGGGGCACAAGTGCGGGCTAGGCCTAAGGCCGGGGCACAAGTGCGGGCTAGGCTTAAGGCCTGGGCACAAGTGCGGGCTACGCTTAAGGCCGGGGGCACAAGTGCGGACTAGGCTTAAGGCCGGGGGCACAAGTGCGGGCTAGGCATAAGGCCGGGAGACAAGTGCGGGCTGGGCTTAAGGCCGCGGCACAAGTGCGGGCTGGGCTTAAGGCCGGGGCACAAGTGCGGGCTGGGCTTAAGGCCTGGGCACAAGTGCGGGCTGGGCTTAAGGCCTGGGCACAAGTGCGGGCTGGGCTTAAGGCCTGGGCACAAGTGCGGGCTGGGCTTAAGGCCTCGGCACAAGTGCGGGCTGGGCTTAAGGCCTGGGCACAAGTGCGGGCTGGGCTTAAGGCCTGGGCACAAGTGCGGGCTAGGCTTAAGGCCGGGGCACAAGTGCGGGCTAGGCTTAAGGCCGGGGCACAAGTGCGGGCTGGGCTTAAGGCCTGGGCACAAGTGCGGGCTGGGCTTAAGGCCTGGGCACAAGTGCGGGCTAGGCTTAAGGCCGGGGCACAAGTGCGGGCTAGGCTTAAGGCCTGGGCACAAGTGCGGGCTAGGCTTAAGGCCTGGGCACAAGTGCGGGCTAGGCTTAAGGCCTGGGCACAAGTGCGGGCTAGGCTTAAGGCTTGGGCACAAGTGCGGGCTAGGCTTAAGGCCTGAGCACAAGTGCGGGCTTGGCTTAAGTCCGTGGCACAAGTGCGGGCTAGGCTTAAGGCCGGGGGCACAAGTGCGGGCTAGGCTTAAGGCCGGGGCACAAGTGCGGGCTAGGCTTAAGGCCTGGGCACAAGTGCGGGCTAGGCTTCAGGCCGATGCACAAGTGCGGGCTAGGTTTAAGGCCTGGGCACAAGTGCGGGCTAGGCTTAAGGCCTGGGCACAAGTGCGGGCTAGGCTTAAGGCCTGGGCACAAGTGCGGGCTAGGCTTAAGGCCTGGGCACAAGTGCGGGCTAGGCTTAAGGCCTGGGCACAAGTGCGGGCTAGGCTTAAGGCCGGGGCACAAGTGCGGGCTAGGCCTAAGGCCGGGGCACAAGCGCGGGCTAGGCTTAAGGCCGGGGCACAAGCGCGGGCTAGGCTTAAGGCCGATGCACAAGCGCGGGCTAGGCTTAAGGCCGGGGCACAAGCGCGGGCTAGGCTTAAGGCCGGGGCACAAGCGCGGGCTAGGCTTAAGGCCTGGGCACAAGCGCGGGCTAGGCCTAAGGCCGGGGCAAAAGCGCGGGCTAGGCTTAAGGCCTGGGCACAAGCGCGGGCTAGGCTTAAGGCCGGGGCACTAGTGCGGGCTAGGCTTAAGGCCTGGGCACAAGTGCGGGCTAGGCTTAAGGCCTGGGCACAAGTGCGGGCTAGGCTTAAGGCCTGGGCACAAGTGCGGGCTAGGCTTAAGGCCGGGGGCACAAGTGCGGGCTAAGCATAAGGCCTGGGCACAAGTGCGGGCTAGGCTTAAGGCCTGGGCACAAGTGCGGGCTAGGCTTAAGGCCTGGGCACAAGTGCGGGCTAGGCTTCAGGCCGATGCACAAGTGCGGGCTAGGCTTAAGGCCTGGGCACAAGTGCGGGCTAGGCTTAAGGCCTGGGCACAAGTGCGGGCTAGGCTTAAGGCCTGGGCACAAGTGCGGGCTAGGCTTAAGGCCTGGGCACAAGTGCGGGCTAGGCTTAAGGCCAGGGCACAAGTGCGGGCTAGGCTTAAGGCCGGGGCACAAGTGCGGGCTAGGCTTAAGGCCGGGGCACAAGTGCGGGCTAGGCTTAAGGCCTGGGCACAAGTGCGGGCTAGGCTTAAGGCCTGGGCACAAGTGCGGGCTAGGCTTAAGGCCTGAGCACAAGTGCGGGCTAGGCTTAATGCCGGGGCACAAGTGCGGGCTAGGCCTAAGGCCGGGGCACAAGTGCGGGCTAGGCTTAAGGCCTGGGCACAAGTGCGGGCTAGGCTTAAGGCCTGAGCACAAGTGCGGGCTAGGCTTAAGGCCGGGGCACAAGTGCGGGCTAGGCCTAAGGCCGGGGCACAAGTGCGGGCTAGGCCTAAGGCCGGGGCACAAGTGCGGGCTAGGCTTAAGGCCTGAGCACAAGTGCGGGCTAGGCTTAAGGCCGGGGCACAAGTGCGGGCTAGGCCTAAGGCCGGGGCACAAGTGCGGGCTAGGCTTAAGGCCTGGGCACAAGTGCGGGCTACGCTTAAGGCCGGGGGCACAAGTGCGGGCTAGGCTTAAGGCCGGGGGCACAAGTGCGGGCTAGGCATAAGGCCTGGGCACAAGTGCGGGCTAGGCTTAAGGCCGGGGCACAAGTGCGGGCTAGGCTTAAGGCCTGGGCACAAGTGCGGGCTAGGCTTAAGGCCGGGGCACAAGTGCGGGCTAGGCTTAAGGCCGGGGCACAAGTGCGGGCTAGGCTTAAGGCCGGGGCACAAGTGCGGGCTAGGCTTAAGGCCGGGGCACAAGTGCGGGCTAGGCTTAAGGCCGGGGCACAAGTGCGGGCTAGGCTTAAGGCCGGGGCACAAGTGCGGGCTAGGCTTAAGGCCGGGGCACAAGTGCGGGCTAGGCTTAAGGCCGGGGCACAAGTGCGGGCTAGGCTTAAGGCCGGGGCACAAGTGCGGGCAAGGCTTAAGGCCGGGGCACAAGTGCGGGCTAGGCTTAAGGCCGGGGCACAAGTGCGGGCTAGGCTTAAGGCCGGGGCACAAGTGCAGTGCTGGCTAGGATCAAGGCAGGGGGCACAAGTGCTGGCTAGGCTTAAGGCATGGGCACAAGTGCCAGCTAGGCTTAAGGCCTGGGCACAAGTGCAGGCTAGGCTTAAGGCCTGGGCACAAGTGCAGTGCTGGCTAGGATCAAGGCAAGGGGGCACAAGTGCTGGCTAGGCTTAAGGCATGGGCACAAGTGCTGGCTAGGCTTAAGGCATACAGCTAACTCTTTGCACTCTTTGCATAAGGGTTAGGCACCCATAGGGGTGAAGAGCTAGCTTTCACCCCTCTACTCTGTACTTGGACATTTAGGACTAGATCCTTTGTTGTACAGTGCGGAGCCTCTCCATAACCCCATGCTCCAAGCGACCAGGCACTTCTTGTCTGTCCTCCGTAAATGGGTAATGCCTTCTTCCCCAATTACAGTCGTGCATGTGCATTCAGACGGGACAAGAGCGAAGAGCATAAAGCTGGCCCTATGTGCATAACCAACATGAAGCTGAAGACAAAAACAAACAAACAAGCATACAAGGGGCTCAAAAGTGCGGGCTGGGCTTAAGGCCTGGGCACAAGTGCGGGCTGGGCTTAAGGCCTGGGCACAAGTGCGGGCTGGGCTTAAGGCCTGGGCACAAGTGCGGGCTAGGTTTAAGGCCTGGGCACAAGTGCGGGCTGGGCTTAAGGCCTGGGCACAAGTGCGGGCTGGGCTTTAGGCCGGGGCACAAGTGCGGGCTAGGCTAAAGGCCGGGGCACAAGTGCGGGCTAGGCTAAAGGCCTGGGCACAAGTGCGGGCTAGGCTTAAGGCCGGGGCACAAGTGCGGGCTAGGCTTAAGGCCGGGGCACAAGTGCGGGCTAGGCTTAAGGCCGGGGCACAAGTGCAGGCTAGGCTTAAGGCCGGGGCACAAGTGCGGGCTAGGCTTAAGGCCGGGGCACAAGTGCGGGCTAGGCTTAAGGCCGGGGCACAAGTGCGGGCTAGGCTTAAGGCCGGGGCACAAGTGCGGGCTAGGCTTAAGGCCGGGGCACAAGTGCGGGCTAGGCTTAAGGCCGGGGCACAAGTGCGGGCTAGGCTTAAGGCCGGGGCACAAGTGCGGGCTAGGCTTAAGGCCGGGGCACAAGTGCGGGCTAGGCTTAAGGCCGGGGCACAAGTGCGGGCTAGGCTTAAGGCCGGGGCACAAGTGCGGGCTAGGCTTAAGGCCGGGGCACAAGTGCGGGCTAGGCTTAAGGCCGGGGCACAAGTGCGGGCTAGGCTTAAGGCCGGGGCACAAGTGCGGGCTTGGCTAAAGGCCGGGGCACAAGTGCGGGCTTGGCTAAAGGCCGGGGCACAAGTGCGGGCTAGGCTTAAGGCCGGGAGACAAGTGCGGGCTGGGCTTAAGGCCGCGGCACAAGTGCGGGCTGGGCTTAAGGCCGGGGCACAAGTGCGGGCTGGGCTTAAGGCCGGGGCACAAGTGCGGGCTGGGCTTAAGGCCTGGGCACAAGTGCGGGCTGGGCTTAAGGCCTGGGCACAAGTGCGGGCTGGGCTTAAGGCCTGGGCACAAGTGCGGGCTGGGCTTAAAGCCTGGGCACAAGTGCGGGCTGGGCTTAAGGCCTGGGCACAAGTGCGGGCTGGGCTTAAGGCCTGGGCACAAGTGCGGGCTGGGCTTAAGGCCTGGGCACAAGTGCGGGCTGGGCTTAAGGCCTGGGCACAAGTGCGGGCTGGGCTTAAGGCCTGGGCACAAGTGCGGGCTGGGCTTAAGGCCTGGGCACAAGTGCGGGCTGGGCTTAAGGCCTGGGCACAAGTGCGGGCTGGGCTTAAGGCCTGGGCACAAGTGCGGGCTGGGCTTAAGGCCTGGGCACAAGTGCGGGCTGGGCTTAAGGCCTGGGCACAAGTGCGGGCTGGGCTTTAGGCCGGGGCACAAGTGCGGGCTAGGCTAAAGGCCGGGGCACAAGTGCGGGCTAGGCTAAAGGCCTGGGCACAAGTGCGGGCTAGGCTTAAGGCCGGGGCACAAGTGCGGGCTAGGCTTAAGGCCGGGGCACAAGTGCGGGCTAGGCTTAAGGCCGGGGCACAAGTGCGGGCTAGGCTGAAGGCCGGGGCACAAGTGCGGGCTAGGCTGAAGGCCGGGGCACAAGTGCGGGCTAGGCTTAAGGCCGGGGCACAAGTGCGGGCTAGGCTTAAGGCCGGGGCACAAGTGCGGGCTAGGCTTAAGGCCGGGGCACAAGTGCGGGCTAGGCTTAAGGCCGGGGCACAAGTGCGGGCTAGGCTTAAGGCCGGGGCACAAGTGCGGGCTAGGCTTAAGGCCGGGGCACAAGTGCGGGCTAGGCTTAAGGCCGGGGCACAAGTGCGGGCTAGGCTTAAGGCCGGGGCACAAGTGCGGGCTAGGCTTAAGGCCTGGGCACAAGTGCGGGCTAGGCTTAAGGCCTGGGCACAAGTGCGGGCTAGGCTTAAGGCTTGGGCACAAGTGCGGGCTAGGCTTAAGGCCTGAGCACAAGTGCGGGCTTGGCTTAAGTCCGTGGCACAAGTGCGGGCTAGGCTTAAGGCCGGGGGCACAAGTGCGGGCTAGGCTTAAGGCCTGAGCACAAGTGCGGGCTAGGCTTAAGGCCGGGGCACAAGTGCGGGCTGGGCTTAAGGTCGGGGCACAAGTGCGGGCTAGGCTTAAGGCCGGGGCACAAGTGCGGGCTAGGCTTAAGGCCGGGGCACAAGTGCGGGCTAGGCTTAAGGCCGGGGCACAAGTGCGGGCTAGGCTTAAGGCCGGGGCACAAGTGCGGGCTAGGCTTAAGGCCGGGGCACAAGTGCGGGCTAGGCTTAAGGCCGGGGCACAAGTGCGGGCTTGGCTAAAGGCCGGGGCACAAGTGCGGGCTAGGCTTAAGGCCGGGAGACAAGTGCGGGCTGGGCTTAAGGCCGCGGCACAAGTGCGGGCTGGGCTTAAGGCCGGGGCACAAGTGCGGGCTGGGCTTAAGGCCGGGGCACAAGTGCGGGCTGGGCTTAAGGCCTGGGCACAAGTGCGGGCTGGGCTTAAGGCCTGGGCACAAGTGCGGGCTGGGCTTAAGGCCTGGGCACAAGTGCGGGCTGGGCTTAAAGCCTGGGCACAAGTGCGGGCTGGGCTTAAGGCCTCGGCACAAGTGCGGGCTGGGCTTAAGGCCTGGGCACAAGTGCGGGCTGGGCTTAAGGCCTGGGCACAAGTGCGGGCTGGGCTTAAGGCCTGGGCACAAGTGCGGGCTGGGCTTAAGGCCTGGGCACAAGTGCGGGCTGGGCTTAAGGCCTGGGCACAAGTGCGGGCTGGGTTTAAGGCCTGGGCACAAGTGCGGGCTGGGCTTAAGGCCTGGGCACAAGTGCGGGCTGGGCTTAAGGCCTGGGCACAAGTGCGGGCTGGGCTTAAGGCCTGGGCACAAGTGCGGGCTGGGCTTTAGGCCGGGGCACAAGTGCGGGCTAGGCTAAAGGCCGGGGCACAAGTGCGGGCTAGGCTAAAGGCCTGGGCACAAGTGCGGGCTAGGCTTAAGGCCGGGGCACAAGTGCGGGCTAGGCTTAAGGCCGGGGCACAAGTGCGGGCTAGGCTTAAGGCCGGGGCACAAGTGCGGGCTAGGCTTAAGGCCGGGGCACAAGTGCGGGCTAGGCTGAAGGCCGGGGCACAAGTGCGGGCTAGGCTGAAGGCCGGGGCACAAGTGCGGGCTAGGCTTAAGGCCGGGGCACAAGTGCGGGCTAGGCTTAAGGCCGGGGCACAAGTGCGGGCTAGGCTTAAGGCCGGGGCACAAGTGCGGGCTAGGCTTAAGGCCGGGGCACAAGTGCGGGCTAGGCTTAAGGCCGGGGCACAAGTGCGGGCTAGGCTTAAGGCCGGGGCACAAGTGCGGGCTAGGCTTAAGGCCGGGGCACAAGTGCGGGCTAGGCTTAAGGCCTGGGCACAAGTGCGGGCTAGGCTTAAGGCCTGGGCACAAGTGCGGGCTAGGCTTAAGGCTTGGGCACAAGTGCGGGCTAGGCTTAAGGCCTGAGCACAAGTGCGGGCTTGGCTTAAGTCCGTGGCACAAGTGCGGGCTAGGCTTAAGGCCGGGGGCACAAGTGCGGGCTAGGCTTAAGGCCGGGGCACAAGTGCGGGCTAGGCTTAAGGCCTGGGCACAAGTGCGGGCTAGGCTTCAGGCCGATGCACAAGTGCGGGCTAGGTTTAAGGCCTGGGCACAAGTGCGGGCTAGGCTTAAGGCCTGGGCACAAGTGCGGGCTAGGCTTAAGGCCTGGGCACAAGTGCGGGCTAGGCTTAAGGCCTGGGCACAAGTGCGGGCTAGGCTTAAGGCCTGGGCACAAGTGCGGGCTAGGCTTAAGGCCGGGGCACAAGCGCGGGCTAGGCCTAAGGCCGGGGCACAAGCGCGGGCTAGGCTTAAGGCCGGGGCACAAGCGCGGGCTAGGCTTAAGGCCGATGCACAAGCGCGGGCTAGGCTTAAGGCCGGGGCACAAGCGCGGGCTAGGCTTAAGGCCGGGGCACAAGCGCGGGCTAGGCTTAAGGCCTGGGCACAAGCGCGGGCTAGGCTTAAGGCCGGGGCAAAAGCGCGGGCTAGGCTTAAGGCCTGGGCACAAGCGCGGGCTAGGCTTAAGGCCGGGGCACTAGTGCGGGCTAGGCTTAAGGCCTGGGCACAAGTGCGGGCTAGGCTTAAGGCCTGGGCACAAGTGCGGGCTAGGCTTAAGGCCTGGGCACAAGTGCGGGCTAGGCTTAAGGCCGGGGGCACAAGTGCGGGCTAGGCTTAAGGCCTGGGCACAAGTGCGGGCTAGGCTTAAGGCCTGGGCACAAGTGCGGGCTAGGCTTCAGGCCGATGCACAAGTGCGGGCTAGGCTTAAGGCCGGGGCACAAGTGCGGGCTAGGCTTAAGGCCTGGGCACAAGTGCGGGCTAGGCTTAAGGCCTGGGCACAAGTGCGGGCTAGGCTTAAGGCCGGGGCACAAGTGCGGGCTAGGCTTAAGGCCGGGGCACAAGTGCGGGCTAGGCTTAAGGCCGGGGCACAAGTGCGGGCTAGGCTTAAGGCCTGGGCACAAGTGCGGGCTAGGCTTAAGGCCTGGGCACAAGTGCGGGCTAGGCTTAAGGCCTGAGCACAAGTGCGGGCTAGGCTTAATGCCGGGGCACAAGTGCGGGCTAGGCCTAAGGCCGGGGCACAAGTGCGGGCTAGGCTTAAGGCCTGGGCACAAGTGCGGGCTAGGCTTAAGGCCTGAGCACAAGTGCGGGCTAGGCTTAATGCCGGGGCACAAGTGCGGGCTAGGCCTAAGGCCGGGGCACAAGTGCGGGCTAGGCTTAAGGCCTGGGCACAAGTGCGGGCTAGGCTTAAGGCCTGAGCACAAGTGCGGGCTAGGCTTAAGGCCGGGGCACAAGTGCGGGCTAGGCCTAAGGCCGGGGCACAAGTGCGGGCTAGGCCTAAGGCCGGGGCACAAGTGCGGGCTAGGCTTAAGGCCTGAGCACAAGTGCGGGCTAGGCTTAAGGCCGGGGCACAAGTGCGGGCTAGGCCTAAGGCCGGGGCACAAGTGCGGGCTAGGCTTAAGGCCTGGGCACAAGTGCGGGCTACGCTTAAGGCCGGGGGCACAAGTGCGGACTAGGCTTAAGGCCGGGGGCACAAGTGCGGGCTAGGCATAAGGCCTGGGCACAAGTGCGGGCTAGGCTTAAGGCCGATGCACAAGTGCGGGCTAGGCTTAAGGCTGGGGCACAAGTGCGGGCTAGGTTTAAGGCCTGGGCACAAGTGCGGGCTAGGCTTAAGGCCTGAGCACAAGTGCGGGCTAGGCTTAAGGCCGGGGCACAAGTGCGGGCTGGGCTTAAGGTCGGGGCACAAGTGCGGGCTGGGCTTAAGGTCGGGGCACAAGTGCGGGCTAGGCTTAAGGCCGGGGCACAAGTGCGGGCTAGGCTTAAGGCCGGGGCACAAGTGCGGGCTAGGCTTAAGGCCGGGGCACAAGTGCGGGCTAGGCTTAAGGCCGGGGCACAAGTGCGGGCTAGGCTTAAGGCCGGGGCACAAGTGCGGGCTAGGCTTAAGGCCGGGGCACAAGTGCGGGCTAGGCTTAAGGCCGGGGCACAAGTGCGGGCTAGGCTTAAGGCCGGGGCAAAAGTGCGGGCTAGGCTTAAGGCCGGGGCACAAGTGCGGGCTAGGCTTAAGGCCGGGGCACAAGTGCGGGCTAGGCTTAAGGCCGGGGCACAAGTGCGGGCAAGGCTTAAGGCCGGGGCACAAGTGCGGGCTAGGCTTAAGGCCGGGGCACAAGTGCGGGCTAGGCTTAAGGCCGGGGCACAAGTGCAGTGCTGGCTAGGATCAAGGCAGGGGGCACAAGTGCTGGCTAGGCTTAAGGCATGGGCACAAGTGCCAGCTAGGCTTAAGGCCTGGGCACAAGTGCAGGCTAGGCTTAAGGCCTGGGCACAAGTGCAGTGCTGGCTAGGATCAAGGCAAGGGGGCACAAGTGCTGGCTAGGCTTAAGGCATGGGCACAAGTGCTGGCTAGGCTTAAGGCATACAGCTAACTCTTTGCACTCTTTGCATAAGGGTTAGGCACCCATAGGGGTGAAGAGCTAGCTTTCACCCCTCTACTCTGTACTTGGACATTTAGGACTAGATCCTTTGTTGTACAGTGCGGAGCCTCTCCATAACCCCATGCTCCAAGCGACCAGGCACTTCTTGTCTGTCCTCCGTAAATGGGTAATGCCTTCTTCCCCAATTACAGTCGTGCATGTGCATTCAGACGGGACAAGAGCGAAGAGCATAAAGCTGGCCCTATGTGCATAACCAACATGAAGCTGAAGACAAAAACAAACAAACAAGCATACAAGGGGCTCAAAAGTGCGGGCTGGGCTTAAGGCCTGGGCACAAGTGCGGGCTGGGCTTAAGGCCTGGGCACAAGTGCGGGCTGGGCTTAAGGCCTGGGCACAAGTGCGGGCTGGGCTTAAGGCCTGGGCACAAGTGCGGGCTGGGCTTAAGGCCTGGGCACAAGTGCGGGCTGGGCTTAAGGCCTGGGCACAAGTGCGGGCTGGGCTTAAGGCCTGGGCACAAGTGCGGGCTGGGCTTAAGGCCTGGGCACAAGTGCGGGCTGGGCTTAAGGCCTGGGCACAAGTGCGGGCTGGGCTTAAGGCCTGGGCACAAGTGCGGGCTGGGCTTAAGGCCTGGGCACAAGTGCGGGCTGGGCTTAAGGCCTGGGCACAAGTGCGGGCTGGGCTTAAGGCCTGGGCACAAGTGCGGGCTGGGCTTAAGGCCTGGGCACAAGTGCGGGCTGGGCTTAAGGCCTGGGCACAAGTGCGGGCTGGGCTTTAGGCCGGGGCACAAGTGCGGGCTAGGCTAAAGGCCGGGGCACAAGTGCGGGCTAGGCTTAAGGCCTGGGCACAAGTGCGGGCTAGGCTTAAGGCCGGGGCACAAGTGCGGGCTAGGCTTAAGGCCGGGGCACAAGTGCGGGCTAGGCTTAAGGCCGGGGCACAAGTGCGGGCTAGGCTTAAGGCCGGGGCACAAGTGCGGGCTAGGCTTAAGGCCGGGGCACAAGTGCGGGCTAGGCTTAAGGCCGGGGCACAAGTGCGGGCTAGGCTTAAGGCCGGGGCACAAGTGCGGGCTAGGCTTAAGGCCGGGGCACAAGTGCGGGCTAGGCTTAAGGCCGGGGCACAAGTGCGGGCTAGGCTTAAGGCCGGGGCACAAGTGCGGGCTAGGCTTAAGGCCGGGGCACAAGTGCGGGCTAGGCTTAAGGCCGGGGCACAAGTGCGGGCTAGGCTTAAGGCCGGGGCACAAGTGCAGTGCTGGCTAGGATCAAGGCAGGGGGCACAAGTGCTGGCTAGGCTTAAGGCATGGGCACAAGTGCCAGCTAGGCTTAAGGCCTGGGCACAAGTGCAGGCTAGGCTTAAGGCCTGGGCACAAGTGCAGTGCTGGCTAGGATCAAGGCAAGGGGGCACAAGTGCTGGCTAGGCTTAAGGCATGGGCACAAGTGCTGGCTAGGCTTAAGGCATACAGCTAACTCTTTGCACTCTTTGCATAAAGGGTTAGGCACCCATAGGGGTGAAGAGCTAGCTTTCACCCCTCTACTCTGTACTTGGACATTTAGGACTAGATCCTTTGTTGTACAGTGTGGAGCCTCTCCATAACCCCATGCTCCAAGCGACCAGGCACTTCTTGTCTGTCCTCCGTAAATGGGTAATGCCTTCTTCCCCAATTACAGTCGTGCATGTGCATTCAGACGGGACAAGAGCGAAGAGCATAAAGCTGGCCCTATGTGCATAACCAACATGAAGCTGAAGACAAAAACAAACAAACAAGCATACAAGGGGCTCAAAAGTGCGGGCTGGGCTTAAGGCCTGGGCACAAGTGCGGGCTGGGCTTAAGGCCTGGGCACAAGTGCGGGCTGGGCTTAAGGCCTGGGCACAAGTGCGGGCTGGGCTTAAGGCCTGGGCACAAGTGCGGGCTGGGCTTAAGGCCTGGGCACAAGTGCGGGATGGGCTTAAGGCCTGGGCACAAGTGCGGGCTGGGCTTAAGGCCTGGGCACAAGTGCGGGCTGGGCTTAAGGCCTGGGCACAAGTGCGGGCTGGGCTTAAGGCCTGGGCACAAGTGCGGGCTGGGCTTAAGGCCTGGGCACAAGTGCGGGCTGGGCTTAAGGCCTGGGCACAAGTGCGGGCTGGGCTTAAGGCCTGGGCACAAGTGCGGGCTGGGCTTAAGGCCTGGGCACAAGTGCGGGCTGGGCTTAAGGCCTGGGCACAAGTGCGGGCTGGGCTTAAGGCCTGGGCACAAGTGCGGGCTAGGTTTAAGGCCTGGGCACAAGTGCGGGCTAGGCTTAAGGCCTGGGCACAAGTGCGGGCTAGGCTAAAGGCCTGGGCACAAGTGCGGGCTAGGCTTAAGGCCTGGGCACAAGTGCGGGCTAGGCTTAAGGCCGGGGCACAAGTGCGGGCTAGGCTTAAGGCCGGGGCACAAGTGCGGGCTAGGCTTAAGGCCGGGGCACAAGTGCGGGCTAGGCTTAAGGCCGGGGCACAAGTGCGGGCTAGGCTGAAGGCCGGGGCACAAGTGCGGGCTAGGCTTAAGGCCGGGGCACAAGTGCGGGCTAGGCTTAAGGCCGGGGCACAAGTGCGGGCTAGGCTTAAGGCCGGGGCACAAGTGCGGGCTAGGCTTAAGGCCGATGCACAAGTGCGGGCTACGCTTAAGGCCGGGGCACAAGTGCGGGCTAGGTTTAAGGCCTGGGCACAAGTGCGGGCTAGGCTTAAGGCCTGGGCACAATTGCGGGCTAGGCTTAAGGCCTGAGCACAAGTGCGGGCTAGGCTTAAGGCCGGGGCACAAGTGCGGGCTAGGCTTAAGGCCGGGGCACAAGTGCGGGCTAGGCTTAAGGCCGGGGCACAAGTGCGGGCAAGGCTTAAGGCCGGGGCACAAGTGCGGGCTAGGCTTAAGGCCGGGGCACAAGTGCGGGCAAGGCTTAAGGCCGGGGCACAAGTGCGGGCTAGGCTTAAGGCCGGGGCACAAGTGCGGGCTAGGCTTAAGGCCGGGGCACAAGTGCGGGCTAGGCTTAAGGCCGGGGCACAAGTGCGGGCTAGGCTTAAGGCCGGGGCACAAGTGCGGGCTAGGCTTAAGGCCGGGGCACAAGTGCGGGCTTGGCTTAAGGCCGGGGCACAAGTGCGGGCTAGGCTTAAGGCCGGGAGACAAGTGCGGGCTAGGCTTAAGGCCGGGGCACAAGTGCGGGCTAGGCTTAAGGCCGCGGCACAAGTGCGGGCTGGGCTTAAGGCCGGGGCACAAGTGCGGGCTGGGCTTAAGGCCGGGGCACAAGTGCGGGCTGGGCTTAAGGCCTGGGCACAAGTGCGGGCTGGGCTTAAGGCCTGGGCACAAGTGCGGGCTGGGCTTAAGGCCTGGGCACAAGTGCGGGCTGGGCTAAAAGCCTGGGCACAAGTGCGGGCTGGGCTTAAGGCCTCGGCACAAGTGCGGGCTGGGCTTAAGGCCTGGGCACAAGTGCGGGCTGGGCTTAAGGCCTGGGCACAAGTGCGGGCTGGGCTTAAGGCCTGGGCACAAGTGCGGGCTGGGCTTAAGGCCTGGGCACAAGTGCGGGCTGGGCTTAAGGCCTGGGCACAAGTGCGGGCTGGGCTTAAGGCCTGGGCACAAGTGCGGGCTGGGCTTAAGGCCAGGGCACAAGTGCGGGCTGGGCTTAAGGCCTGGGCACAAGTGCGGGCTGGGCTTTAGGCCGGGGCACAAGTGCGGGCTAAGCTAAAGGCCGGGGCACAAGTGCGGGCTAGGCTAAAGGCCTGGGCACAAGTGCGGGCTAGGCTTAAGGCCGGGGCACAAGTGCGGGCTAGGCTTAAGGCCGGGGCACAAGTGCGGGCTAGGCTTAAGGCCGGGGCACAAGTGCGGGCTAGGCTTAAGGCCGGGGCACAAGTGCGGGCTAGGCTTAAGGCCGGGGCACAAGTGCGGGCTAGGCTTAAGGCCGGGGCACAAGTGCGGGCTAGGCTTAAGGCCGGGGCACAAGTGCGGGCTAAACTTAAGGCCGGGGCACAAGTGCGGGCTAGGCTGAAGGCCGGGGCACAAGTGCGGGCTAGGCTTAATGCCGGGGCACAAGTGCGGGCTAGGCTTAAGGCCGGGGCACAAGTGCGGGCTAGGCTTAAGGCCGGGGCACAAGTGCGGGCTAGGCTTAAGGCCGGGGCACAAGTGCGGGCTAGGCTTAAGGCCGGGGCACAAGTGCGGGCTAGGCTTAAGGCCTGGGCACAAGTGCAGGCTAGGCTTAAGGCCTGGGCACAAGTGCGGGCTAGGCTTAAGGCCTGGGCACAAGTGCGGGCTAGGCTTAAGGCTTGGGCACAAGTGCGGGCTAGGCTTAAGGCCTGAGCACAAGTGCGGGCTTGGCTTAAGTCCGTGGCACAAGTGCGGGCTAGGCTTAAGGCCGGGGGCACAAGTGCGGGCTAGGCTTAAGGCCGGGGCACAAGTGCGGGCTAGGCTTAAGGCCGGGGCACAAGTGCGGGCTAGGCTTAAGGCCGGGGCACAAGTGCGGGCTAGGCTTAAGGCCTGGGCACAAGTGCGGGCTAGGCTTAAGGCCGGGGCACAAGTGCGGGCTAGGCTTAAGGCCTGGGCACAAGTGCGGGCTAGGCTTAAGGCCGGGGCACAAGTGCGGGCTAGGCTTAAGGCCTGGGCACAAGTGCGGGCTAGGCTTAAGGCCTGGGCACAAGTGCGGGCTAGGCTTAAGGCCTGGGCACAAGTGCGGGCTAGGCTTAAGGCCGATGCACAAGTGCGGGCTAGGCTTAAGGCCGGGGCACAAGTGCGGGCTAGGCTTAAGGCCGGGGCACAAGTGCGGGCTAGGCTTAAGGCCTGGGCACAAGTGCGGGCTAGGCTTAAGGCCTGGGCACAAGTGCGGGCTAGGCTTAAGGCCTGGGCACAAGTGCGGGCTAGGCTTAAGGCCGGGGCACTAGTGCGGGCTAGGCTTAAGGCCTGGGCACAAGTGCGGGCTAGGCTTAAGGCCTGGGCACAAGTGCGGGCTAGGCTTAAGGCCGGGGCACAAGTGCGGGCTAGGCTTAAGGCCGGGGCACAAGTGCGGGCTAGGCTTAAGGCCGGGGCACAAGTGCGGGCTAGGCTTAAGGCCGGGGCACAAGTGCGGGCTAGGCTTAAGGCCGGGGCACAAGTGCGGGCTAGGCTTAAGGCCGGGGCACAAGTGCGGGCTAGGCTTAAGGCCGGGGCACAAGTGCGGGCTAGGCTTAAGGCCGGGGCACAAGTGCGGGCTAGGCTTAAGGCCGGGGCACAAGTGCGGGCTAGGCTTAAGGCCGGGGCACAAGTGCGGGCTAGGCTTAAGGCCGGGGCACAAGTGCGGGCTAGGCTTAAGGCCGGGGCACAAGTGCGGGCTAGGCTTAAGGCCGGGGCACAAGTGCGGGCTAGGCTTAAGGCCGGGGCACAAGTGCGGGCTAGGCTTAAGGCCGGGGCACAAGTGCGGGCTAGGCTTAAGGCCGGGGCACAAGTGCAGTGCTGGCTAGGATCAAGGCAGGGGGCACAAGTGCTGGCTAGGCTTAAGGCATGGGCACAAGTGCCAGCTAGGCTTAAGGCCTGGGCACAAGTGCAGGCTAGGCTTAAGGCCTGGGCACAAGTGCAGTGCTGGCTAGGATCAAGGCAAGGGGGCACAAGTGCTGGCTAGGCTTAAGGCATGGGCACAAGTGCTGGCTAGGCTTAAGGCATACAGCTAACTCTTTGCACTCTTTGCATAAAGGGTTAGGCACCCATAGGGGTGAAGAGCTAGCTTTCACCCCTCTACTCTGTACTTGGACATTTAGGACTAGATCCTTTGTTGTACAGTGTGGAGCCTCTCCATAACCCCATGCTCCAAGCGACCAGGCACTTCTTGTCTGTCCTCCGTAAATGGGTAATGCCTTCTTCCCCAATTACAGTCGTGCATGTGCATTCAGACGGGACAAGAGCGAAGAGCATAAAGCTGGCCCTATGTGCATAACCAACATGAAGCTGAAGACAAAAACAAACAAACAAGCATACAAGGGGCTCAAAAGTGCGGGCTGGGCTTAAGGCCTGGGCACAAGTGCGGGCTGGGCTTAAGGCCTGGGCACAAGTGCGGGCTGGGCTTAAGGCCTGGGCACAAGTGCGGGCTGGGCTTAAGGCCTGGGCACAAGTGCGGGCTGGGCTTAAGGCCTGGGCACAAGTGCGGGCTGGGCTTAAGGCCTGGGCACAAGTGCGGGCTGGGCTTAAGGCCTGGGCACAAGTGCGGGCTGGGCTTAAGGCCTGGGCACAAGTGCGGGCTGGGCTTAAGGCCTGGGCACAAGTGCGGGCTGGGCTTAAGGCCTGGGCACAAGTGCGGGCTGGGCTTAAGGCCTGGGCACAAGTGCGGGCTGGGCTTAAGGCCTGGGCACAAGTGCGGGCTGGGCTTAAGGCCTGGGCACAAGTGCGGGCTGGGCTTAAGGCCTGGGCACAAGTGCGGGCTAGGTTTAAGGCCTGGGCACAAGTGCGGGCTAGGCTTAAGGCCTGGGCACAAGTGCGGGCTAGGCTAAAGGCCTGGGCACAAGTGCGGGCTAGGCTTAAGGCCTGGGCACAAGTGCGGGCTAGGCTTAAGGCCGGGGCACAAGTGCGGGCTAGGCTTAAGGCCGGGGCACAAGTGCGGGCTAGGCTTAAGGCCGGGGCACAAGTGCGGGCTAGGCTTAAGGCCGGGGCACAAGTGCGGGCTAGGCTGAAGGCCGGGGCACAAGTGCGGGCTAGGCTTAAGGCCGGGGCACAAGTGCGGGCTAGGCTTAAGGCCGGGGCACAAGTGCGGGCTAGGCTTAAGGCCGGGGCACAAGTGCGGGCTAGGCTTAAGGCCGATGCACAAGTGCGGGCTACGCTTAAGGCCGGGGCACAAGTGCGGGCTAGGTTTAAGGCCTGGGCACAAGTGCGGGCTAGGCTTAAGGCCTGGGCACAATTGCGGGCTAGGCTTAAGGCCTGAGCACAAGTGCGGGCTAGGCTTAAGGCCGGGGCACAAGTGCGGGCTAGGCTTAAGGCCGGGGCACAAGTGCGGGCTAGGCTTAAGGCCGGGGCACAAGTGCGGGCAAGGCTTAAGGCCGGGGCACAAGTGCGGGCTAGGCTTAAGGCCGGGGCACAAGTGCGGGCAAGGCTTAAGGCCGGGGCACAAGTGCGGGCTAGGCTTAAGGCCGGGGCACAAGTGCGGGCTAGGCTTAAGGCCGGGGCACAAGTGCGGGCTAGGCTTAAGGCCGGGGCACAAGTGCGGGCTAGGCTTAAGGCCGGGGCACAAGTGCGGGCTAGGCTTAAGGCCGGGGCACAAGTGCGGGCTTGGCTTAAGGCCGGGGCACAAGTGCGGGCTAGGCTTAAGGCCGGGAGACAAGTGCGGGCTAGGCTTAAGGCCGGGGCACAAGTGCGGGCTAGGCTTAAGGCCGCGGCACAAGTGCGGGCTGGGCTTAAGGCCGGGGCACAAGTGCGGGCTGGGCTTAAGGCCGGGGCACAAGTGCGGGCTGGGCTTAAGGCCTGGGCACAAGTGCGGGCTGGGCTTAAGGCCTGGGCACAAGTGCGGGCTGGGCTTAAGGCCTGGGCACAAGTGCGGGCTGGGCTAAAAGCCTGGGCACAAGTGCGGGCTGGGCTTAAGGCCTCGGCACAAGTGCGGGCTGGGCTTAAGGCCTGGGCACAAGTGCGGGCTGGGCTTAAGGCCTGGGCACAAGTGCGGGCTGGGCTTAAGGCCTGGGCACAAGTGCGGGCTGGGCTTAAGGCCTGGGCACAAGTGCGGGCTGGGCTTAAGGCCTGGGCACAAGTGCGGGCTGGGCTTAAGGCCTGGGCACAAGTGCGGGCTGGGCTTAAGGCCAGGGCACAAGTGCGGGCTGGGCTTAAGGCCTGGGCACAAGTGCGGGCTGGGCTTTAGGCCGGGGCACAAGTGCGGGCTAAGCTAAAGGCCGGGGCACAAGTGCGGGCTAGGCTAAAGGCCTGGGCACAAGTGCGGGCTAGGCTTAAGGCCGGGGCACAAGTGCGGGCTAGGCTTAAGGCCGGGGCACAAGTGCGGGCTAGGCTTAAGGCCGGGGCACAAGTGCGGGCTAGGCTTAAGGCCGGGGCACAAGTGCGGGCTAGGCTTAAGGCCGGGGCACAAGTGCGGGCTAGGCTTAAGGCCGGGGCACAAGTGCGGGCTAGGCTTAAGGCCGGGGCACAAGTGCGGGCTAAACTTAAGGCCGGGGCACAAGTGCGGGCTAGGCTGAAGGCCGGGGCACAAGTGCGGGCTAGGCTTAATGCCGGGGCACAAGTGCGGGCTAGGCTTAAGGCCGGGGCACAAGTGCGGGCTAGGCTTAAGGCCGGGGCACAAGTGCGGGCTAGGCTTAAGGCCGGGGCACAAGTGCGGGCTAGGCTTAAGGCCGGGGCACAAGTGCGGGCTAGGCTTAAGGCCTGGGCACAAGTGCAGGCTAGGCTTAAGGCCTGGGCACAAGTGCGGGCTAGGCTTAAGGCCTGGGCACAAGTGCGGGCTAGGCTTAAGGCTTGGGCACAAGTGCGGGCTAGGCTTAAGGCCTGAGCACAAGTGCGGGCTTGGCTTAAGTCCGTGGCACAAGTGCGGGCTAGGCTTAAGGCCGGGGGCACAAGTGCGGGCTAGGCTTAAGGCCGGGGCACAAGTGCGGGCTAGGCTTAAGGCCGGGGCACAAGTGCGGGCTAGGCTTAAGGCCGGGGCACAAGTGCGGGCTAGGCTTAAGGCCTGGGCACAAGTGCGGGCTAGGCTTAAGGCCGGGGCACAAGTGCGGGCTAGGCTTAAGGCCTGGGCACAAGTGCGGGCTAGGCTTAAGGCCGGGGCACAAGTGCGGGCTAGGCTTAAGGCCTGGGCACAAGTGCGGGCTAGGCTTAAGGCCTGGGCACAAGTGCGGGCTAGGCTTAAGGCCTGGGCACAAGTGCGGGCTACGCTTAAGGCCGGGGGCACAAGTGCGGGCTAGGCATAAGGCCTGGGCACAAGTGCGGGCTAGGCTTAAGGCCGATGCACAAGTGCGGGCTAGGCTTAAGGCCGGGGCACAAGTGCGGGCTAGGTTTAAGGCCTGGGCACAAGTGCGGGCTAGGCTTAAGGCCTGGGCACAAGTGCGGGCTAGGCTTAAGGCCTGGGCACAAGTGCGGGCTAGGCTTAAGGCCTGGGCACAAGTGCGGGCTAGGCTTAAGGCCTGGGCACAAGTGCGGGCTAGGCTTAAGGCCGGGGCACTAGTGCGGGCTAGGCTTAAGGCCTGGGCACAAGTGCGGGCTAGGCTTAAGGCCTGGGCACAAGTGCGGGCTAGGCTTAAGGCCTGGGCACAAGTGCGGGCTAGGCTTAAGGCCGGGGGCACAAGTGCGGGCTAGGCTTAAGGCCGGGGGCACAAGTGCGGGCTAGGCCTAAGGCCTGGGCACAAGTGCGGGCTAGGCTTAAGGCCGGGGCACAAGTGCGGGCTAGGCTTAAGGCCGGGGCACAAGTGCGGGCTAGGCTTAAGGCCAGGGCACAAGTGCGGGCTAGGCTTAAGGCCGGGGCACAAGTGCGGGCTAGGCTTAAGGCCGGGGCACAAGTGCGGGCTAGGCTTAAGGCCGGGGCACAAGTGCGGGCTAGGCTTAAGGCCGGGGCACAAGTGCGGGCTAGGCTTAAGGCCTGGGCACAAGTGCGGGCTAGGCTTAAGGCCTGGGCACAAGTGCGGGCTAGGCTTAAGGCCTGAGCACAAGTGCGGGCTAGGCTTAAGGCCGAGGCACAAGTGCGGGCTAGGCTTAAGGCCGGGGCACAAGTGCGGGCTAGGCTTAAGGCCGGGGCACAAGTGCGGGCTAGGCTTAAGGCCGGGGCACAAGTGCGGGCTAGGCTTAAGGCCGGGGCACAAGTGCGGGCTAGGCTTAAGGCCGGGGCACAAGTGCGGGCTAGGCTTAAGGCCGGGGCACAAGTGCGGGCTAGGCTTAAGGCCGGGGCACAAGTGCGGGCTAGGCTTAAGGCCGGGGCACAAGTGTGGGCTAGGCTTAAGGCCGGGGCACAAGTGCGGGTTGGGCTTAAGGCCGGGGCACAAGTGCGGGCTGGGCTTAAGGCCTGGGCACAAGTGCGGGCTGGGCTTAAGGCCTGGGCACAAGTGCGGGCTGGGCTTAAGGCCGGGGCACAAGTGCGGGCTAGGCTAAAGGCCTGGGCACAAGTGCGGGCTAGGCTTAAGGCCGGGGCACTAGTGCGGGCTAGGCTTAAGGCCGGGGCACTAGTGCGGGCTAGGCTTAAGGCCGGGGCACTAGTGCGGGCTAGGCTTAAGGCCGGGGCACAAGTGCGGGCTAGGCTTAATGCCGGGGCACAAGTGCGGGCTAGGCTTAATGCCGGGGCACAAGTGCGGGCTAGGCTTAATGCCGGGGCACAAGTGCGGGCTAGGCTTAAGGCCTGGGCACAAGTGCGGGCTAGGCTTAAGGCCGGGGGCACAAGTGCGGGCTAGGCTTAAGGCCGGGGGCACAAGTGCGGGCTAGGCCTAAGGCCTGGGCACAAGTGCGGGCTAGGCTTAAGGCCGGGGCACAAGTGCGGGCTAGGCTTAAGGCCGGGGCACAAGTGCGGGCTAGGCTTAAGGCAGGGGCACAAGTGCGGGCTAGGCTTAAGGCCGGGGCACAAGTGCGGGCTAGGCTTAAGGCCGGGGCACAAGTGCGGGCTAGGCTTAAGGCCGGGGCACAAGTGCGGGCTAGGCTTAAGGCCTGGGCACAAGTGCGGGCTAGGCTTAAGGCCTGGGCACAAGTGCGGGCTAGGCTTAAGGCCTGAGCACAAGTGCGGGCTAGGCTTAAGGCCGAGGCACAAGTGCGGGCTAGGCTTAAGGCCGGGGCACAAGTGCGGGCTAGGCTTAAGTCCGTGGCACAAGTGCGGGCTAGGCTTAATGCCGGGGCACAAGTGCGGGCTAGGCTTAAGGCCGGGGCACAAGTGCGGGCTGGGCTTAAGGCCGGGGCACAAGTGCGGGCTAGGCTAAAGGCCTGGGCACAAGTGCGGGCTAGGCTTAAGGCCGGGGCACTAGTGCGGGCTAGGCTTAAGGCCGGGGCACTAGTGCGGGCTAGGCTTAAGGCCGGGGCACTAGTGCGGGCTAGGCTTAAGGCCGGGGCACTAGTGCGGGCTAGGCTTAAGGCCGGGGCACAAGTGCGGGCTAGGCTTAATGCCGGGGCACAAGTGCGGGCTAGGCTTAAGGCCGGGGCACAAGTGCTGGCTAAGCTTAAGGCCGGGGCACAAGTGCTGGCTAGGCTTAAGGCCGGGGCACAAGTGCTGGCTAGGCTTAAGCCCGGGGCACAAGTGCTGGCTAGGCGTAAGGCCGGGGCACAAGTGCTGGCTAGGCTTAAGGCCGGGGCACAAGTGCTGGCTAGGCTTAAGGCAGGGGCACAAGTGCTGGCTAGGCTTAAGGCTAACTCTTTGCATTTTTTGCATAAAGGGTTAGGCACCCATAGGGGTGAAGAGCTAGCTTTCACCCCTCAACTCTGTACTTGGACATTTATGACTAGATACTTTGTTGTACAGTGCGGAGCCACTCCATAACCCCTTGCTCCAAGCGACCAGGCACTTCTTGTCTGTCCTCCATAAATGGGTAATGCCTTCTTCCCCAATTACAGTCGTGCATGCGCATTCAGACGGGACAAAAGAGAAGAGCATAAAGCCTGCCCTGTGTGCATAGCCGACATGAAAACAAAGACATAAACAAAAATACAAGAAGGGCACAAGTGCTGGCTAGGCTTAAGGCCGGGGCACAAGTGCTGGCTAGGCTTAAGGCCGGGGCACAAGTGCTGGCTAGGCTTAAGGCCGGGGCACAAGTGCGGGCTAGGCTTAAGGCCGGGGCACAAGTGCGGGCTAGGCTGAAGGCCGGGGCACAAGTGCGGGCTAGGCTTAAGGCCGGGGCACAAGTGCGGGCTAGGCTTAAGGCCGGGGCACAAGTGCGGGCTAGGCTTAAGGCCGGGGCACAAGTGCGGGCTAGGCTTAAGGCCGGGGCACAAGTGCGGGCTAGGCTTAAGGCCGGGGCACAAGTGCGGGCTAGGCTTAAGGCCGGGGCACAAGTGCGGGCTAGGCTTAAGGCCGGGGCACAAGTGCGGGCTAGGCTTAAGGCCGGGGCACAAGTGCGGGCTAGGCTTAAGGCCTGGGCACAAGTGCGGGCTAGGCTTAAGGCCTGGGCACAAGTGCGGGCTAGGCTTAAGGCCTGGGCACAAGTGCGGGCTAGGCTTAAGGCTTGGGCACAAGTGCGGGCTAGGCTTAAGGCCTGAGCACAAGTGCGGGCTTGGCTTAAGTCCGTGGCACAAGTGCGGGCTAGGCTTAAGGCCGGGGCACTAGTGCGGGCTAGGCTTAAGGCCGGGGCACTAGTGCGGGCTAGGCTTAAGGCCGGGGCACAAGTGCGGGCTAGGCTTAATGCCGGGGCACAAGTGCGGGCTAGGCTTAATGCCGGGGCACAAGTGCGGGCTAGGCTTAAGGCCGGGGCACAAGTGCTGGCTAGGCTTAAGGCCGGAGCACAAGTGCTGGCTAGGCTTAATGCCGGGACACAAGTGCTGGCTAGGCTTAAGCCCGGGGCACAAGTGCTGGCTAAGCTTAAGGCCGGGGCACAAGTGCTGGCTAGGCTTAAGGCCGGGGCACAAGTGCTGGCTAGGCTTAAGCCCGGGGCACAAGTGCTGGCTAGGCTTAAGGCCGGGGCACAAGTGCTGGCTAGGCTTAAGGCCGGGGCACAAGTGCTGGCTAGGCTTAAGGCAGGGGCACAAGTGCTGGCTAGGCTTAAGGCTAACTCTTTGCATTTTTTGCATAAAGGGTTAGGCACCCATAGGGGTGAAGAGCTAGCTTTCACCCCTCAACTCTGTACTTGGACATTTATGACTAGATCCTTTGTTGTACAGTGCGGAGCCACTCCATAACCCCTTGCTCCAAGCGACCAGGCACTTCTTGTCTGTCCTCCATAAATGGGTAATGCCTTCTTCCCCAATTACAGTCGTGCATGCGCATTCAGACGGGACAAAAGAGAAGAGCATAAAGCCTGCCCTGTGTGCATAGCCGACATGAAAACAAAGACATAAACAAAAATACAAGAAGGGCACAAGTGCTGGCTAGGCTTAAGGCCGGGGCACAAGTGCTGGCTAGGCTTAAGGCCGGGGCACAAGTGCTGGCTAGGCTTAAGGCCGGGGCACAAGTGCGGGCTAGGCTTAAGGCCGGGGCACAAGTGCGGGCTAGGCTGAAGGCCGGGGCACAAGTGCGGGCTAGGCTTAAGGCCGGGGCACAAGTGCGGGCTAGGCTTAAGGCCGGGGCACAAGTGCGGGCTAGGCTTAAGGCCGGGGCACAAGTGCGGGCTAGGCTTAAGGCCGGGGCACAAGTGCGGGCTAGGCTTAAGGCCGGGGCACAAGTGCGGGCTAGGCTTAAGGCCGGGGCACAAGTGCGGGCTAGGCTTAAGGCCGGGGCACAAGTGCGGGCTAGGCTTAAGGCCTGGGCACAAGTGCGGGCTAGGCTTAAGGCCTGGGCACAAGTGCGGGCTAGGCTTAAGGCCTGGGCACAAGTGCGGGCTAGGCTTAAGGCTTGGGCACAAGTGCGGGCTAGGCTTAAGGCCTGAGCACAAGTGCGGGCTTGGCTTAAGTCCGTGGCACAAGTGCGGGCTAGGCTTAAGGCCGGGGGCACAAGTGCGGGCTAGGCTTAAGGCCGGGGCACAAGTGCGGGCTAGGCTTAAGGCCGGGGCACAAGTGCGGGCTAGGCTTAAGGCCGGGGCACAAGTGCGGGCTAGGCTTAAGGCCGGGGCACAAGTGCGGGCTAGGCTTAAGGCCTGGGCACAAGTGCGGGCTAGGCTTAAGGCCGGGGCACAAGTGCGGGCTAGGCTTAAGGCCTGGGCACAAGTGCGGGCTAGGCTTAAGGCCGGGGCACAAGTGCGGGCTAGGCTTAAGGCCTGGGCACAAGTGCGGGCTAGGCTTAAGGCCTGGGCACAAGTGCGGGCTAGGCTTAAGGCCTGGGCACAAGTGCGGGCTACGCTTAAGGCCGGGGGCACAAGTGCGGGCTAGGCATAAGGCCTGGGCACAAGTGCGGGCTAGGCTTAAGGCCGATGCACAAGTGCGGGCTAGGCTTAAGGCCGGGGCACAAGTGCGGGCTAGGTTTAAGGCCTGGGCACAAGTGCGGGCTAGGCTTAAGGCCTGGGCACAAGTGCGGGCTAGGCTTAAGGCCTGGGCACAAGTGCGGGCTAGGCTTAAGGCCTGGGCACAAGTGCGGGCTAGGCTTAAGGCCTGGGCACAAGTGCGGGCTAGGCTTAAGGCCGGGGCACTAGTGCGGGCTAGGCTTAAGGCCTGGGCACAAGTGCGGGCTAGGCTTAAGGCCTGGGCACAAGTGCGGGCTAGGCTTAAGGCCTGGGCACAAGTGCGGGCTAGGCTTAAGGCCGGGGGCACAAGTGCGGGCTAGGCTTAAGGCCGGGGGCACAAGTGCGGGCTAGGCCTAAGGCCTGGGCACAAGTGCGGGCTAGGCTTAAGGCCGGGGCACAAGTGCGGGCTAGGCTTAAGGCCGGGGCACAAGTGCGGGCTAGGCTTAATGCCGGGGCACAAGTGCGGGCTAGGCTTAATGCCGGGGCACAAGTGCGGGCTAGGCTTAAGGCCGGGGCACAAGTGCGGGCTAGGCTTAAGGCCGGGGCACAAGTGCGGGCTAGGCTTAAGGCCGGGGCACAAGTGCGGGCTAGGCTTAAGGCCGGGGCACAAGTGCGGGCTAGGCTTAAGGCCTGGGCACAAGTGCGGGCTAGGCTTAAGGCCTGGGCACAAGTGCGGGCTAGGCTTAAGGCCTGAGCACAAGTGCGGGCTAGGCTTAAGGCCGGGGCACAAGTGCGGGCTAGGCTGAAGGCCGGGGCACAAGTGCGGGCTAGGCTTAAGGCCGGGGCACAAGTGCGGGCTAGGCTTAAGGCCGGGGCACAAGTGCGGGCTAGGCTTAAGGCCGGGGCACAAGTGCGGGCTAGGCTTAAGGCCGATGCACAAGTGCGGGCTACGCTTAAGGCCGGGGCACAAGTGCGGGCTAGGTTTAAGGCCTGGGCACAAGTGCGGGCTAGGCTTAAGGCCTGGGCACAATTGCGGGCTAGGCTTAAGGCCTGAGCACAAGTGCGGGCTAGGCTTAAGGCCGGGGCACAAGTGCGGGCTAGGCTTAAGGCCGGGGCACAAGTGCGGGCTAGGCTTAAGGCCGGGGCACAAGTGCGGGCAAGGCTTAAGGCCGGGGCACAAGTGCGGGCTAGGCTTAAGGCCGGGGCACAAGTGCGGGCAAGGCTTAAGGCCGGGGCACAAGTGCGGGCTAGGCTTAAGGCCGGGGCACAAGTGCGGGCTAGGCTTAAGGCCGGGGCACAAGTGCGGGCTAGGCTTAAGGCCGGGGCACAAGTGCGGGCTAGGCTTAAGGCCGGGGCACAAGTGCGGGCTAGGCTTAAGGCCGGGGCACAAGTGCGGGCTTGGCTTAAGGCCGGGGCACAAGTGCGGGCTAGGCTTAAGGCCGGGAGACAAGTGCGGGCTAGGCTTAAGGCCGGGGCACAAGTGCGGGCTAGGCTTAAGGCCGCGGCACAAGTGCGGGCTGGGCTTAAGGCCGGGGCACAAGTGCGGGCTGGGCTTAAGGCCGGGGCACAAGTGCGGGCTGGGCTTAAGGCCTGGGCACAAGTGCGGGCTGGGCTTAAGGCCTGGGCACAAGTGCGGGCTGGGCTTAAGGCCTGGGCACAAGTGCGGGCTGGGCTAAAAGCCTGGGCACAAGTGCGGGCTGGGCTTAAGGCCTCGGCACAAGTGCGGGCTGGGCTTAAGGCCTGGGCACAAGTGCGGGCTGGGCTTAAGGCCTGGGCACAAGTGCGGGCTGGGCTTAAGGCCTGGGCACAAGTGCGGGCTGGGCTTAAGGCCTGGGCACAAGTGCGGGCTGGGCTTAAGGCCTGGGCACAAGTGCGGGCTGGGCTTAAGGCCTGGGCACAAGTGCGGGCTGGGCTTAAGGCCAGGGCACAAGTGCGGGCTGGGCTTAAGGCCTGGGCACAAGTGCGGGCTGGGCTTTAGGCCGGGGCACAAGTGCGGGCTAAGCTAAAGGCCGGGGCACAAGTGCGGGCTAGGCTAAAGGCCTGGGCACAAGTGCGGGCTAGGCTTAAGGCCGGGGCACAAGTGCGGGCTAGGCTTAAGGCCGGGGCACAAGTGCGGGCTAGGCTTAAGGCCGGGGCACAAGTGCGGGCTAGGCTTAAGGCCGGGGCACAAGTGCGGGCTAGGCTTAAGGCCGGGGCACAAGTGCGGGCTAGGCTTAAGGCCGGGGCACAAGTGCGGGCTAGGCTTAAGGCCGGGGCACAAGTGCGGGCTAAACTTAAGGCCGGGGCACAAGTGCGGGCTAGGCTGAAGGCCGGGGCACAAGTGCGGGCTAGGCTTAATGCCGGGGCACAAGTGCGGGCTAGGCTTAAGGCCGGGGCACAAGTGCGGGCTAGGCTTAAGGCCGGGGCACAAGTGCGGGCTAGGCTTAAGGCCGGGGCACAAGTGCGGGCTAGGCTTAAGGCCGGGGCACAAGTGCGGGCTAGGCTTAAGGCCTGGGCACAAGTGCAGGCTAGGCTTAAGGCCTGGGCACAAGTGCGGGCTAGGCTTAAGGCCTGGGCACAAGTGCGGGCTAGGCTTAAGGCTTGGGCACAAGTGCGGGCTAGGCTTAAGGCCTGAGCACAAGTGCGGGCTTGGCTTAAGTCCGTGGCACAAGTGCGGGCTAGGCTTAAGGCCGGGGGCACAAGTGCGGGCTAGGCTTAAGGCCGGGGCACAAGTGCGGGCTAGGCTTAAGGCCGGGGCACAAGTGCGGGCTAGGCTTAAGGCCGGGGCACAAGTGCGGGCTAGGCTTAAGGCCTGGGCACAAGTGCGGGCTAGGCTTAAGGCCGGGGCACAAGTGCGGGCTAGGCTTAAGGCCTGGGCACAAGTGCGGGCTAGGCTTAAGGCCGGGGCACAAGTGCGGGCTAGGCTTAAGGCCTGGGCACAAGTGCGGGCTAGGCTTAAGGCCTGGGCACAAGTGCGGGCTAGGCTTAAGGCCTGGGCACAAGTGCGGGCTAGGCTTAAGGCCGATGCACAAGTGCGGGCTAGGCTTAAGGCCGGGGCACAAGTGCGGGCTAGGCTTAAGGCCGGGGCACAAGTGCGGGCTAGGCTTAAGGCCTGGGCACAAGTGCGGGCTAGGCTTAAGGCCTGGGCACAAGTGCGGGCTAGGCTTAAGGCCTGGGCACAAGTGCGGGCTAGGCTTAAGGCCGGGGCACTAGTGCGGGCTAGGCTTAAGGCCTGGGCACAAGTGCGGGCTAGGCTTAAGGCCTGGGCACAAGTGCGGGCTAGGCTTAAGGCCGGGGCACAAGTGCGGGCTAGGCTTAAGGCCGGGGCACAAGTGCGGGCTAGGCTTAAGGCCGGGGCACAAGTGCGGGCTAGGCTTAAGGCCGGGGCACAAGTGCGGGCTAGGCTTAAGGCCGGGGCACAAGTGCGGGCTAGGCTTAAGGCCGGGGCACAAGTGCGGGCTAGGCTTAAGGCCGGGGCACAAGTGCGGGCTAGGCTTAAGGCCGGGGCACAAGTGCGGGCTAGGCTTAAGGCCGGGGCACAAGTGCGGGCTAGGCTTAAGGCCGGGGCACAAGTGCGGGCTAGGCTTAAGGCCGGGGCACAAGTGCGGGCTAGGCTTAAGGCCGGGGCACAAGTGCGGGCTAGGCTTAAGGCCGGGGCACAAGTGCGGGCTAGGCTTAAGGCCGGGGCACAAGTGCGGGCTAGGCTTAAGGCCGGGGCACAAGTGCGGGCTAGGCTTAAGGCCGGGGCACAAGTGCAGTGCTGGCTAGGATCAAGGCAGGGGGCACAAGTGCTGGCTAGGCTTAAGGCATGGGCACAAGTGCCAGCTAGGCTTAAGGCCTGGGCACAAGTGCAGGCTAGGCTTAAGGCCTGGGCACAAGTGCAGTGCTGGCTAGGATCAAGGCAAGGGGGCACAAGTGCTGGCTAGGCTTAAGGCATGGGCACAAGTGCTGGCTAGGCTTAAGGCATACAGCTAACTCTTTGCACTCTTTGCATAAAGGGTTAGGCACCCATAGGGGTGAAGAGCTAGCTTTCACCCCTCTACTCTGTACTTGGACATTTAGGACTAGATCCTTTGTTGTACAGTGTGGAGCCTCTCCATAACCCCATGCTCCAAGCGACCAGGCACTTCTTGTCTGTCCTCCGTAAATGGGTAATGCCTTCTTCCCCAATTACAGTCGTGCATGTGCATTCAGACGGGACAAGAGCGAAGAGCATAAAGCTGGCCCTATGTGCATAACCAACATGAAGCTGAAGACAAAAACAAACAAACAAGCATACAAGGGGCTCAAAAGTGCGGGCTGGGCTTAAGGCCTGGGCACAAGTGCGGGCTGGGCTTAAGGCCTGGGCACAAGTGCGGGCTGGGCTTAAGGCCTGGGCACAAGTGCGGGCTGGGCTTAAGGCCTGGGCACAAGTGCGGGCTGGGCTTAAGGCCTGGGCACAAGTGCGGGCTGGGCTTAAGGCCTGGGCACAAGTGCGGGCTGGGCTTAAGGCCTGGGCACAAGTGCGGGCTGGGCTTAAGGCCTGGGCACAAGTGCGGGCTGGGCTTAAGGCCTGGGCACAAGTGCGGGCTGGGCTTAAGGCCTGGGCACAAGTGCGGGCTGGGCTTAAGGCCTGGGCACAAGTGCGGGCTGGGCTTAAGGCCTGGGCACAAGTGCGGGCTGGGCTTAAGGCCTGGGCACAAGTGCGGGCTGGGCTTAAGGCCTGGGCACAAGTGCGGGCTAGGTTTAAGGCCTGGGCACAAGTGCGGGCTAGGCTTAAGGCCTGGGCACAAGTGCGGGCTAGGCTAAAGGCCTGGGCACAAGTGCGGGCTAGGCTTAAGGCCTGGGCACAAGTGCGGGCTAGGCTTAAGGCCGGGGCACAAGTGCGGGCTAGGCTTAAGGCCGGGGCACAAGTGCGGGCTAGGCTTAAGGCCGGGGCACAAGTGCGGGCTAGGCTTAAGGCCGGGGCACAAGTGCGGGCTAGGCTGAAGGCCGGGGCACAAGTGCGGGCTAGGCTTAAGGCCGGGGCACAAGTGCGGGCTAGGCTTAAGGCCGGGGCACAAGTGCGGGCTAGGCTTAAGGCCGGGGCACAAGTGCGGGCTAGGCTTAAGGCCGATGCACAAGTGCGGGCTACGCTTAAGGCCGGGGCACAAGTGCGGGCTAGGTTTAAGGCCTGGGCACAAGTGCGGGCTAGGCTTAAGGCCTGGGCACAATTGCGGGCTAGGCTTAAGGCCTGAGCACAAGTGCGGGCTAGGCTTAAGGCCGGGGCACAAGTGCGGGCTAGGCTTAAGGCCGGGGCACAAGTGCGGGCTAGGCTTAAGGCCGGGGCACAAGTGCGGGCAAGGCTTAAGGCCGGGGCACAAGTGCGGGCTAGGCTTAAGGCCGGGGCACAAGTGCGGGCAAGGCTTAAGGCCGGGGCACAAGTGCGGGCTAGGCTTAAGGCCGGGGCACAAGTGCGGGCTAGGCTTAAGGCCGGGGCACAAGTGCGGGCTAGGCTTAAGGCCGGGGCACAAGTGCGGGCTAGGCTTAAGGCCGGGGCACAAGTGCGGGCTAGGCTTAAGGCCGGGGCACAAGTGCGGGCTTGGCTTAAGGCCGGGGCACAAGTGCGGGCTAGGCTTAAGGCCGGGAGACAAGTGCGGGCTAGGCTTAAGGCCGGGGCACAAGTGCGGGCTAGGCTTAAGGCCGCGGCACAAGTGCGGGCTGGGCTTAAGGCCGGGGC
Organism: Ranitomeya imitator; assembly: GCF_032444005.1. NCBI lineage: Eukaryota > Metazoa > Chordata > Amphibia > Anura > Dendrobatidae > Ranitomeya > Ranitomeya imitator. Next base: position 1,030,622 of record NW_027194466.1, read on the forward strand.
ACAAGTGCGGGCTGGGCTTAAGGCCGGGGCACAAGTGCGGGCTGGGCTTAAGGCCTGGGCACAAGTGCGGGCTGGGCTTAAGGCCTGGGCACAAGTGCGGGCTGGGCTTAAGGCCTGGGCACAAGTGCGGGCTGGGCTAAAAGCCTGGGCACAAGTGCGGGCTGGGCTTAAGGCCTCGGCACAAGTGCGGGCTGGGCTTAAGGCCTGGGCACAAGTGCGGGCTGGGCTTAAGGCCTGGGCACAAGTGCGGGCTGGGCTTAAGGCCTGGGCACAAGTGCGGGCTGGGCTTAAGGCCTGGGCACAAGTGCGGGCTGGGCTTAAGGCCTGGGCACAAGTGCGGGCTGGGCTTAAGGCCTGGGCACAAGTGCGGGCTGGGCTTAAGGCCAGGGCACAAGTGCGGGCTGGGCTTAAGGCCTGGGCACAAGTGCGGGCTGGGCTTTAGGCCGGGGCACAAGTGCGGGCTAAGCTAAAGGCCGGGGCACAAGTGCGGGCTAGGCTAAAGGCCTGGGCACAAGTGCGGGCTAGGCTTAAGGCCGGGGCACAAGTGCGGGCTAGGCTTAAGGCCGGGGCACAAGTGCGGGCTAGGCTTAAGGCCGGGGCACAAGTGCGGGCTAGGCTTAAGGCCGGGGCACAAGTGCGGGCTAGGCTTAAGGCCGGGGCACAAGTGCGGGCTAGGCTTAAGGCCGGGGCACAAGTGCGGGCTAGGCTTAAGGCCGGGGCACAAGTGCGGGCTAAACTTAAGGCCGGGGCACAAGTGCGGGCTAGGCTGAAGGCCGGGGCACAAGTGCGGGCTAGGCTTAATGCCGGGGCACAAGTGCGGGCTAGGCTTAAGGCCGGGGCACAAGTGCGGGCTAGGCTTAAGGCCGGGGCACAAGTGCGGGCTAGGCTTAAGGCCGGGGCACAAGTGCGGGCTAGGCTTAAGGCCGGGGCACAAGTGCGGGCTAGGCTTAAGGCCTGGGCACAAGTGCAGGCTAGGCTTAAGGCCTGGGCACAAGTGCGGGCTAGGCTTAAGGCCTGGGCACAAGTGCGGGCTAGGCTTAAGGCTTGGGCACAAGTGCGGGCTAGGCTTAAGGCCTGAGCACAAGTGCGGGCTTGGCTTAAGTCCGTGGCACAAGTGCGGGCTAGGCTTAAGGCCGGGGGCACAAGTGCGGGCTAGGCTTAAGGCCGGGGCACAAGTGCGGGCTAGGCTTAAGGCCGGGGCACAAGTGCGGGCTAGGCTTAAGGCCGGGGCACAAGTGCGGGCTAGGCTTAAGGCCTGGGCACAAGTGCGGGCTAGGCTTAAGGCCGGGGCACAAGTGCGGGCTAGGCTTAAGGCCTGGGCACAAGTGCGGGCTAGGCTTAAGGCCGGGGCACAAGTGCGGGCTAGGCTTAAGGCCTGGGCACAAGTGCGGGCTAGGCTTAAGGCCTGGGCACAAGTGCGGGCTAGGCTTAAGGCCTGGGCACAAGTGCGGGCTACGCTTAAGGCCGGGGGCACAAGTGCGGGCTAGGCATAAGGCCTGGGCACAAGTGCGGGCTAGGCTTAAGGCCGATGCACAAGTGCGGGCTAGGCTTAAGGCCGGGGCACAAGTGCGGGCTAGGTTTAAGGCCTGGGCACAAGTGCGGGCTAGGCTTAAGGCCTGGGCACAAGTGCGGGCTAGGCTTAAGGCCTGGGCACAAGTGCGGGCTAGGCTTAAGGCCTGGGCACAAGTGCGGGCTAGGCTTAAGGCCTGGGCACAAGTGCGGGCTAGGCTTAAGGCCGGGGCACTAGTGCGGGCTAGGCTTAAGGCCTGGGCACAAGTGCGGGCTAGGCTTAAGGCCTGGGCACAAGTGCGGGCTAGGCTTAAGGCCTGGGCACAAGTGCGGGCTAGGCTTAAGGCCGGGGGCACAAGTGCGGGCTAGGCTTAAGGCCGGGGGCACAAGTGCGGGCTAGGCCTAAGGCCTGGGCACAAGTGCGGGCTAGGCTTAAGGCCGGGGCACAAGTGCGGGCTAGGCTTAAGGCCGGGGCACAAGTGCGGGCTAGGCTTAAGGCCAGGGCACAAGTGCGGGCTAGGCTTAAGGCCGGGGCACAAGTGCGGGCTAGGCTTAAGGCCGGGGCACAAGTGCGGGCTAGGCTTAAGGCCGGGGCACAAGTGCGGGCTAGGCTTAAGGCCGGGGCACAAGTGCGGGCTAGGCTTAAGGCCTGGGCACAAGTGCGGGCTAGGCTTAAGGCCTGGGCACAAGTGCGGGCTAGGCTTAAGGCCTGAGCACAAGTGCGGGCTAGGCTTAAGGCCGAGGCACAAGTGCGGGCTAGGCTTAAGGCCGGGGCACAAGTGCGGGCTAGGCTTAAGGCCGGGGCACAAGTGCGGGCTAGGCTTAAGGCCGGGGCACAAGTGCGGGCTAGGCTTAAGGCCGGGGCACAAGTGCGGGCTAGGCTTAAGGCCGGGGCACAAGTGCGGGCTAGGCTTAAGGCCGGGGCACAAGTGCGGGCTAGGCTTAAGGCCGGGGCACAAGTGCGGGCTAGGCTTAAGGCCGGGGCACAAGTGTGGGCTAGGCTTAAGGCCGGGGCACAAGTGCGGGTTGGGCTTAAGGCCGGGGCACAAGTGCGGGCTGGGCTTAAGGCCTGGGCACAAGTGCGGGCTGGGCTTAAGGCCTGGGCACAAGTGCGGGCTGGGCTTAAGGCCGGGGCACAAGTGCGGGCTAGGCTAAAGGCCTGGGCACAAGTGCGGGCTAGGCTTAAGGCCGGGGCACTAGTGCGGGCTAGGCTTAAGGCCGGGGCACTAGTGCGGGCTAGGCTTAAGGCCGGGGCACTAGTGCGGGCTAGGCTTAAGGCCGGGGCACAAGTGCGGGCTAGGCTTAATGCCGGGGCACAAGTGCGGGCTAGGCTTAATGCCGGGGCACAAGTGCGGGCTAGGCTTAATGCCGGGGCACAAGTGCGGGCTAGGCTTAAGGCCTGGGCACAAGTGCGGGCTAGGCTTAAGGCCGGGGGCACAAGTGCGGGCTAGGCTTAAGGCCGGGGGCACAAGTGCGGGCTAGGCCTAAGGCCTGGGCACAAGTGCGGGCTAGGCTTAAGGCCGGGGCACAAGTGCGGGCTAGGCTTAAGGCCGGGGCACAAGTGCGGGCTAGGCTTAAGGCAGGGGCACAAGTGCGGGCTAGGCTTAAGGCCGGGGCACAAGTGCGGGCTAGGCTTAAGGCCGGGGCACAAGTGCGGGCTAGGCTTAAGGCCGGGGCACAAGTGCGGGCTAGGCTTAAGGCCTGGGCACAAGTGCGGGCTAGGCTTAAGGCCTGGGCACAAGTGCGGGCTAGGCTTAAGGCCTGAGCACAAGTGCGGGCTAGGCTTAAGGCCGAGGCACAAGTGCGGGCTAGGCTTAAGGCCGGGGCACAAGTGCGGGCTAGGCTTAAGTCCGTGGCACAAGTGCGGGCTAGGCTTAATGCCGGGGCACAAGTGCGGGCTAGGCTTAAGGCCGGGGCACAAGTGCGGGCTGGGCTTAAGGCCGGGGCACAAGTGCGGGCTAGGCTAAAGGCCTGGGCACAAGTGCGGGCTAGGCTTAAGGCCGGGGCACTAGTGCGGGCTAGGCTTAAGGCCGGGGCACTAGTGCGGGCTAGGCTTAAGGCCGGGGCACTAGTGCGGGCTAGGCTTAAGGCCGGGGCACTAGTGCGGGCTAGGCTTAAGGCCGGGGCACAAGTGCGGGCTAGGCTTAATGCCGGGGCACAAGTGCGGGCTAGGCTTAAGGCCGGGGCACAAGTGCTGGCTAAGCTTAAGGCCGGGGCACAAGTGCTGGCTAGGCTTAAGGCCGGGGCACAAGTGCTGGCTAGGCTTAAGCCCGGGGCACAAGTGCTGGCTAGGCGTAAGGCCGGGGCACAAGTGCTGGCTAGGCTTAAGGCCGGGGCACAAGTGCTGGCTAGGCTTAAGGCAGGGGCACAAGTGCTGGCTAGGCTTAAGGCTAACTCTTTGCATTTTTTGCATAAAGGGTTAGGCACCCATAGGGGTGAAGAGCTAGCTTTCACCCCTCAACTCTGTACTTGGACATTTATGACTAGATACTTTGTTGTACAGTGCGGAGCCACTCCATAACCCCTTGCTCCAAGCGACCAGGCACTTCTTGTCTGTCCTCCATAAATGGGTAATGCCTTCTTCCCCAATTACAGTCGTGCATGCGCATTCAGACGGGACAAAAGAGAAGAGCATAAAGCCTGCCCTGTGTGCATAGCCGACATGAAAACAAAGACATAAACAAAAATACAAGAAGGGCACAAGTGCTGGCTAGGCTTAAGGCCGGGGCACAAGTGCTGGCTAGGCTTAAGGCCGGGGCACAAGTGCTGGCTAGGCTTAAGGCCGGGGCACAAGTGCGGGCTAGGCTTAAGGCCGGGGCACAAGTGCGGGCTAGGCTGAAGGCCGGGGCACAAGTGCGGGCTAGGCTTAAGGCCGGGGCACAAGTGCGGGCTAGGCTTAAGGCCGGGGCACAAGTGCGGGCTAGGCTTAAGGCCGGGGCACAAGTGCGGGCTAGGCTTAAGGCCGGGGCACAAGTGCGGGCTAGGCTTAAGGCCGGGGCACAAGTGCGGGCTAGGCTTAAGGCCGGGGCACAAGTGCGGGCTAGGCTTAAGGCCGGGGCACAAGTGCGGGCTAGGCTTAAGGCCGGGGCACAAGTGCGGGCTAGGCTTAAGGCCTGGGCACAAGTGCGGGCTAGGCTTAAGGCCTGGGCACAAGTGCGGGCTAGGCTTAAGGCCTGGGCACAAGTGCGGGCTAGGCTTAAGGCTTGGGCACAAGTGCGGGCTAGGCTTAAGGCCTGAGCACAAGTGCGGGCTTGGCTTAAGTCCGTGGCACAAGTGCGGGCTAGGCTTAAGGCCGGGGCACTAGTGCGGGCTAGGCTTAAGGCCGGGGCACTAGTGCGGGCTAGGCTTAAGGCCGGGGCACAAGTGCGGGCTAGGCTTAATGCCGGGGCACAAGTGCGGGCTAGGCTTAATGCCGGGGCACAAGTGCGGGCTAGGCTTAAGGCCGGGGCACAAGTGCTGGCTAGGCTTAAGGCCGGAGCACAAGTGCTGGCTAGGCTTAATGCCGGGACACAAGTGCTGGCTAGGCTTAAGCCCGGGGCACAAGTGCTGGCTAAGCTTAAGGCCGGGGCACAAGTGCTGGCTAGGCTTAAGGCCGGGGCACAAGTGCTGGCTAGGCTTAAGCCCGGGGCACAAGTGCTGGCTAGGCTTAAGGCCGGGGCACAAGTGCTGGCTAGGCTTAAGGCCGGGGCACAAGTGCTGGCTAGGCTTAAGGCAGGGGCACAAGTGCTGGCTAGGCTTAAGGCTAACTCTTTGCATTTTTTGCATAAAGGGTTAGGCACCCATAGGGGTGAAGAGCTAGCTTTCACCCCTCAACTCTGTACTTGGACATTTATGACTAGATCCTTTGTTGTACAGTGCGGAGCCACTCCATAACCCCTTGCTCCAAGCGACCAGGCACTTCTTGTCTGTCCTCCATAAATGGGTAATGCCTTCTTCCCCAATTACAGTCGTGCATGCGCATTCAGACGGGACAAAAGAGAAGAGCATAAAGCCTGCCCTGTGTGCATAGCCGACATGAAAACAAAGACATAAACAAAAATACAAGAAGGGCACAAGTGCTGGCTAGGCTTAAGGCCGGGGCACAAGTGCTGGCTAGGCTTAAGGCCGGGGCACAAGTGCTGGCTAGGCTTAAGGCCGGGGCACAAGTGCGGGCTAGGCTTAAGGCCGGGGCACAAGTGCGGGCTAGGCTGAAGGCCGGGGCACAAGTGCGGGCTAGGCTTAAGGCCGGGGCACAAGTGCGGGCTAGGCTTAAGGCCGGGGCACAAGTGCGGGCTAGGCTTAAGGCCGGGGCACAAGTGCGGGCTAGGCTTAAGGCCGGGGCACAAGTGCGGGCTAGGCTTAAGGCCGGGGCACAAGTGCGGGCTAGGCTTAAGGCCGGGGCACAAGTGCGGGCTAGGCTTAAGGCCGGGGCACAAGTGCGGGCTAGGCTTAAGGCCGGGGCACAAGTGCGGGCTAGGCTTAAGGCCTGGGCACAAGTGCGGGCTAGGCTTAAGGCCTGGGCACAAGTGCGGGCTAGGCTTAAGGCCTGGGCACAAGTGCGGGCTAGGCTTAAGGCTTGGGCACAAGTGCGGGCTAGGCTTAAGGCCTGAGCACAAGTGCGGGCTTGGCTTAAGTCCGTGGCACAAGTGCGGGCTAGGCTTAAGGCCGGGGGCACAAGTGCGGGCTAGGCTTAAGGCCGGGGCACAAGTGCGGGCTAGGCTTAAGGCCGGGGCACAAGTGCGGGCTAGGCTTAAGGCCGGGGCACAAGTGCGGGCTAGGCTTAAGGCCGGGGCACAAGTGCGGGCTAGGCTTAAGGCCTGGGCACAAGTGCGGGCTAGGCTTAAGGCCGGGGCACAAGTGCGGGCTAGGCTTAAGGCCTGGGCACAAGTGCGGGCTAGGCTTAAGGCCGGGGCACAAGTGCGGGCTAGGCTTAAGGCCTGGGCACAAGTGCGGGCTAGGCTTAAGGCCTGGGCACAAGTGCGGGCTAGGCTTAAGGCCTGGGCACAAGTGCGGGCTACGCTTAAGGCCGGGGGCACAAGTGCGGGCTAGGCATAAGGCCTGGGCACAAGTGCGGGCTAGGCTTAAGGCCGATGCACAAGTGCGGGCTAGGCTTAAGGCCGGGGCACAAGTGCGGGCTAGGTTTAAGGCCTGGGCACAAGTGCGGGCTAGGCTTAAGGCCTGGGCACAAGTGCGGGCTAGGCTTAAGGCCTGGGCACAAGTGCGGGCTAGGCTTAAGGCCTGGGCACAAGTGCGGGCTAGGCTTAAGGCCTGGGCACAAGTGCGGGCTAGGCTTAAGGCCGGGGCACTAGTGCGGGCTAGGCTTAAGGCCTGGGCACAAGTGCGGGCTAGGCTTAAGGCCTGGGCACAAGTGCGGGCTAGGCTTAAGGCCTGGGCACAAGTGCGGGCTAGGCTTAAGGCCGGGGGCACAAGTGCGGGCTAGGCTTAAGGCCGGGGGCACAAGTGCGGGCTAGGCCTAAGGCCTGGGCACAAGTGCGGGCTAGGCTTAAGGCCGGGGCACAAGTGCGGGCTAGGCTTAAGGCCGGGGCACAAGTGCGGGCTAGGCTTAATGCCGGGGCACAAGTGCGGGCTAGGCTTAATGCCGGGGCACAAGTGCGGGCTAGGCTTAAGGCCGGGGCACAAGTGCGGGCTAGGCTTAAGGCCGGGGCACAAGTGCGGGCTAGGCTTAAGGCCGGGGCACAAGTGCGGGCTAGGCTTAAGGCCTGGGCACAAGTGCGGGCTAGGCTTAAGGCCTGGGCACAAGTGCGGGCTAGGCTTAAGGCCTGAGCACAAGTGCGGGCTAGGCTTAAGGCCGGGGCACAAGTGCGGGCTAGGCTTAAGGCCGGGGCACAAGTGCGGGCTAGGCTTAAGTCCGTGGCACAAGTGCGGGCTAGGCTTAAGGCCGGGGCACAAGTGCGGGCTAGGCTTAAGGCCGGGGCACAAGTGCGGGCTAGGCTTAAGGCCGGGGCACAAGTGCGGGCTAGGCTTAAGGCCGGGGCACAAGTGCGGGCTGGGCTTAAGGCCTGGGCACAAGTGCGGGTTGGGCTTAAGGCCGGGGCACAAGTGCGGGCTGGGCTTAAGGCCTGGGCACAAGTGCGGGCTGGGCTTAAGGCCTGGGCACAAGTGCGGGCTGGGCTTAAGGCCGGGGCACAAGTGCGGGCTAGGCTAAAGGCCTGGGCACAAGTGCGGGCTAGGCTTAAGGCCGGGGCACTAGTGCGGGCTAGGCTTAAGGCCGGGGCACTAGTGCGGGCTAGGCTTAAGGCCGGGGCACTAGTGCGGGCTAGGCTTAAGGCCGGGGCACAAGTGCGGGCTAGGCTTAATGCCGGGGCACAAGTGCGGGCTAGGCTTAATGCCGGGGCACAAGTGCGGGCTAGGCTTAAGGCAGGGGCACAAGTGCTGGCTAGGCTTAAGGCCGGAGCACAAGTGCTGGCTAGGCTTAATGCCGGGACACAAGTGCTGGCTAGGCTTAATGCCGGGACACAAGTGCTGGCTAGGCTTAAGCCCGGGGCACAAGTGCTGGCTAAGCTTAAGGCCGGGGCACAAGTGCTGGCTAGGCTTAAGGCCGGGGCACAAGTGCTGGCTAGGCTTAAGCCCGGGGCACAAGTGCTGGCTAGGCTTAAGGCCGGGGCACAAGTGCTGGCTAGGCTTAAGGCCGGGGCACAAGTGCTGGCTAGGCTTAAGGCAGGGGCACAAGTGCTGGCTAGGCTTAAGGCTAACTCTTTGCATTTTTTGCATAAAGGGTTAGGCACCCATAGGGGTGAAGAGCTAGCTTTCACCCCTCAACTCTGTACTTGGACATTTATGACTAGATCCTTTGTTGTACAGTGCGGAGCCACTCCATAACCCCTTGCTCCAAGCGACCAGGCACTTCTTGTCTGTCCTCCATAAATGGGTAATGCCTTCTTCCCCAATTACAGTCGTGCATGCGCATTCAGACGGGACAAAAGAGAAGAGCATAAAGCCTGCCCTGTGTGCATAGCCGACATGAAAACAAAGACATAAACAAAAATACAAGAAGGGCACAAGTGCTGGCTAGGCTTAAGGCCGGGGCACAAGTGCTGGCTAGGCTTAAGGCCGGGGCACAAGTGCTGGCTAGGCTTAAGGCCGGGGCACAAGTGCTGGCTAGGCTTAAGGCCGGGGCACAAGTGCTGGCTAGGCTTAAGGCCGGGGCACAAGTGCTGGCTAGGCTTAAGGCCGGGGCACAAGTGCTGGCTAGGCTTAAGGCCGGGGCACAAGTGCTGGCTAGGCTTAAGGCCGGGGCACAAGTGCTGGCTAGGCTTAAGGCCGGGGCACAAGTGCTGGCTAGGCTTAAGGCCGGGGCACAAGTGCTGGCTAGGCTTAAGGCCGGGGCACAAGTGCTGGCTAGGCTTAAGGCCGGGGCACAAGTGCTGGCTAGGCTTAAGGCCTGGGCACAAGTGCGGGCTAGGCTTAAGGCCGGGGGCACAAGTGTGGGCTAAGCATAAGGCCTGGGCACAAGTGCGGGCTAGGCTTAAGGCCTGGGCACAAGTGCGGGCTAGGCTTAAGGCCTGGGCACAAGTGCGGGCTAGGCTTCAGGCCGATGCACAAGTGCGGGCTAGGCTTAAGGCCGGGGCACAAGTGCGGGCTAGGCTTAAGGCCTGGGCACAAGTGCGGGCTAGGCTTAAGGCCTGGGCACAAGTGCGGGCTAGGCTTAAGGCCTGGGCACAAGTGCGGGCTAGGCTTAAGGCCTGGGCACAAGTGCGGGCTAGGCTTAAGGCCGGGGCACAAGTGCGGGCTAGGCTTAAGGCCGGGGCACAAGTGCGGGCTAGGCTTAAGGCCGGGGCACAAGTGCGGGCTAGGCTTAAGGCCTGGGCACAAGTGCGGGCTAGGCTTAAGGCCTGGGCACAAGTGCGGGCTAGGCTTAAGGCCTGAGCACAAGTGCGGGCTAGGCTTAAGGCCGGGGCACAAGTGCGGGCTAGGCCTAAGGCCGGGGCACAAGTGCGGGCTAGGCTTAAGGCCTGGGCACAAGTGCGGGCTAGGCTTAAGGCCTGAGCACAAGTGCGGGCTAGGCTTAAGGCCGGGGCACAAGTGCGGGCTAGGCCTAAGGCCGGGGCACAAGTGCGGGCTAGGCCTAAGGCCGGGGCACAAGTGCGGGCTAGGCTTAAGGCCTGAGCACAAGTGCGGGCTAGGCTTAAGGCCGGGGCACAAGTGCGGGCTAGGCCTAAGGCCGGGGCACAAGTGCGGGCTAGGCTTAAGGCCTGGGCACAAGTGCGGGCTACGCTTAAGGCCGGGGGCACAAGTGCGGGCTAGGCTTAAGGCCGGGGGCACAAGTGCGGGCTAGGCATAAGGCCTGGGCACAAGTGCGGGCTAGGCTTAAGGCCGATGCACAAGTGCGGGCTAGGCTTAAGGCCGGGGCACAAGTGCGGGCTAGGTTTAAGGCCTGGGCACAAGTGCGGGCTAGGCTTAAGGCCTGAGCACAAGTGCGGGCTAGGCTTAAGGCCGGGGCACAAGTGCGGGCTGGGCTTAAGGCCGGGGCACAAGTGCGGGCTGGGCTTAAGGTCGGGGCACAAGTGCGGGCTAGGCTTAAGGCCGGGGCACAAGTGCGGGCTAGGCTTAAGGCCGGGGCACAAGTGCGGGCTAGGCTTAAGGCCGGGGCACAAGTGCGGGCTAGGCTTAAGGCCGGGGCACAAGTGCGGGCTAGGCTTAAGGCCGGGGCACAAGTGCGGGCTAGGCTTAAGGCCGGGGCACAAGTGCGGGCTAGGCTTAAGGCCGGGGCACAAGTGCGGGCTAGGCTTAAGGCCGGGGCACAAGTGCGGGCAAGGCTTAAGGCCGGGGCACAAGTGCGGGCTAGGTTTAAGGCCTGGGCACAAGTGCGGGCTAGGCTTAAGGCCTGAGCACAAGTGCGGGCTAGGCTTAAGGCCGGGGCACAAGTGCGGGCTAGGCTTAAGGCCGATGCACAAGTGCGGGCTAGGCTTAAGGCCGGGGCACAAGTGCGGGCTAGGTTTAAGGCCTGGGCACAAGTGCGGGCTAGGCTTAAGGCCTGAGCACAAGTGCGGGCTAGGCTTAAGGCCGGGGCACAAGTGCGGGCTGGGCTTAACGTCGGGGCACAAGTGCGGGCTGGGCTTAAGGTCGGGGCACAAGTGCGGGCTAGGCTTAAGGCCGGGGCACAAGTGCGGGCTAGGCTTAAGGCCGGGGCACAAGTGCGGGCTAGGCTTAAGGCCGGGGCACAAGTGCGGGCTAGGCTTAAGGCCGGGGCACAAGTGCGGGCTAGGCTTAAGGCCGGGGCACAAGTGCGGGCTAGGCTTAAGGCCGGGGCACAAGTGCGGGCTAGGCTTAAGGCCGGGGCACAAGTGCGGGCTAGGCTTAAGGCCGGGGCACAAGTGCGGGCTAGGCTTAAGGCCGGGGCACAAGTGCGGGCAAGGCTTAAGGCCGGGGCACAAGTGCGGGCTAGGCTTAAGGCCGGGGCACAAGTGCGGGCTAGGCTTAAGGCCGGGGCACAAGTGCAGTGCTGGCTAGGATCAAGGCAGGGGGCACAAGTGCTGGCTAGGCTTAAGGCATGGGCACAAGTGCCAGCTAGGCTTAAGGCCTGGGCACAAGTGCAGGCTAGGCTTAAGGCCTGGGCACAAGTGCAGTGCTGGCTAGGATCAAGGCAAGGGGGCACAAGTGCTGGCTAGGCTTAAGGCATGGGCACAAGTGCTGGCTAGGCTTAAGGCATACAGCTAACTCTTTGCACTCTTTGCATAAGGGTTAGGCACCCATAGGGGTGAAGAGCTAGCTTTCACCCCTCTACTCTGTACTTGGACATTTAGGACTAGATCCTTTGTTGTACAGTGCGGAGCCTCTCCATAACCCCATGCTCCAAGCGACCAGGCACTTCTTGTCTGTCCTCCGTAAATGGGTAATGCCTTCTTCCCCAATTACAGTCGTGCATGTGCATTCAGACGGGACAAGAGCGAAGAGCATAAAGCTGGCCCTATGTGCATAACCAACATGAAGCTGAAGACAAAAACAAACAAACAAGCATACAAGGGGCTCAAAAGTGCGGGCTGGGCTTAAGGCCTGGGCACAAGTGCGGGCTGGGCTTAAGGCCTGGGCACAAGTGCGGGCTGGGCTTAAGGCCTGGGCACAAGTGCGGGCTGGGCTTAAGGCCTGGGCACAAGTGCGGGCTGGGCTTAAGGCCTGGGCACAAGTGCGGGCTGGGCTTAAGGCCTGGGCACAAGTGCGGGCTGGGCTTAAGGCCTGGGCACAAGTGCGGGCTAGGCTTAAGGCCTGGGCACAAGTGCGGGCTAGGCTTAAGGCCTGAGCACAAGTGCGGGCTAGGCTTAAGGCCGAGGCACAAGTGCGGGCTAGGCTTAAGGCCGGGGCACAAGTGCGGGCTAGGCTTAAGTCCGTGGCACAAGTGCGGGCTAGGCTTAATGCCGGGGCACAAGTGCGGGCTAGGCTTAAGGCCGGGGCACAAGTGCGGGCTGGGCTTAAGGCCGGGGCACAAGTGCGGGCTAGGCTAAAGGCCTGGGCACAAGTGCGGGCTAGGCTTAAGGCCGGGGCACTAGTGCGGGCTAGGCTTAAGGCCGGGGCACTAGTGCGGGCTAGGCTTAAGGCCGGGGCACTAGTGCGGGCTAGGCTTAAGGCCGGGGCACTAGTGCGGGCTAGGCTTAAGGCCGGGGCACAAGTGCGGGCTAGGCTTAATGCCGGGGCACAAGTGCGGGCTAGGCTTAAGGCCGGGGCACAAGTGCTGGCTAAGCTTAAGGCCGGGGCACAAGTGCTGGCTAGGCTTAAGGCCGGGGCACAAGTGCTGGCTAGGCTTAAGCCCGGGGCACAAGTGCTGGCTAGGCGTAAGGCCGGGGCACAAGTGCTGGCTAGGCTTAAGGCCGGGGCACAAGTGCTGGCTAGGCTTAAGGCAGGGGCACAAGTGCTGGCTAGGCTTAAGGCTAACTCTTTGCATTTTTTGCATAAAGGGTTAGGCACCCATAGGGGTGAAGAGCTAGCTTTCACCCCTCAACTCTGTACTTGGACATTTATGACTAGATACTTTGTTGTACAGTGCGGAGCCACTCCATAACCCCTTGCTCCAAGCGACCAGGCACTTCTTGTCTGTCCTCCATAAATGGGTAATGCCTTCTTCCCCAATTACAGTCGTGCATGCGCATTCAGACGGGACAAAAGAGAAGAGCATAAAGCCTGCCCTGTGTGCATAGCCGACATGAAAACAAAGACATAAACAAAAATACAAGAAGGGCACAAGTGCTGGCTAGGCTTAAGGCCGGGGCACAAGTGCTGGCTAGGCTTAAGGCCGGGGCACAAGTGCTGGCTAGGCTTAAGGCCGGGGCACAAGTGCGGGCTAGGCTTAAGGCCGGGGCACAAGTGCGGGCTAGGCTGAAGGCCGGGGCACAAGTGCGGGCTAGGCTTAAGGCCGGGGCACAAGTGCGGGCTAGGCTTAAGGCCGGGGCACAAGTGCGGGCTAGGCTTAAGGCCGGGGCACAAGTGCGGGCTAGGCTTAAGGCCGGGGCACAAGTGCGGGCTAGGCTTAAGGCCGGGGCACAAGTGCGGGCTAGGCTTAAGGCCGGGGCACAAGTGCGGGCTAGGCTTAAGGCCGGGGCACAAGTGCGGGCTAGGCTTAAGGCCGGGGCACAAGTGCGGGCTAGGCTTAAGGCCTGGGCACAAGTGCGGGCTAGGCTTAAGGCCTGGGCACAAGTGCGGGCTAGGCTTAAGGCCTGGGCACAAGTGCGGGCTAGGCTTAAGGCTTGGGCACAAGTGCGGGCTAGGCTTAAGGCCTGAGCACAAGTGCGGGCTTGGCTTAAGTCCGTGGCACAAGTGCGGGCTAGGCTTAAGGCCGGGGCACTAGTGCGGGCTAGGCTTAAGGCCGGGGCACTAGTGCGGGCTAGGCTTAAGGCCGGGGCACAAGTGCGGGCTAGGCTTAATGCCGGGGCACAAGTGCGGGCTAGGCTTAATGCCGGGGCACAAGTGCGGGCTAGGCTTAAGGCCGGGGCACAAGTGCTGGCTAGGCTTAAGGCCGGAGCACAAGTGCTGGCTAGGCTTAATGCCGGGACACAAGTGCTGGCTAGGCTTAAGCCCGGGGCACAAGTGCTGGCTAAGCTTAAGGCCGGGGCACAAGTGCTGGCTAGGCTTAAGGCCGGGGCACAAGTGCTGGCTAGGCTTAAGCCCGGGGCACAAGTGCTGGCTAGGCTTAAGGCCGGGGCACAAGTGCTGGCTAGGCTTAAGGCCGGGGCACAAGTGCTGGCTAGGCTTAAGGCAGGGGCACAAGTGCTGGCTAGGCTTAAGGCTAACTCTTTGCATTTTTTGCATAAAGGGTTAGGCACCCATAGGGGTGAAGAGCTAGCTTTCACCCCTCAACTCTGTACTTGGACATTTATGACTAGATCCTTTGTTGTACAGTGCGGAGCCACTCCATAACCCCTTGCTCCAAGCGACCAGGCACTTCTTGTCTGTCCTCCATAAATGGGTAATGCCTTCTTCCCCAATTACAGTCGTGCATGCGCATTCAGACGGGACAAAAGAGAAGAGCATAAAGCCTGCCCTGTGTGCATAGCCGACATGAAAACAAAGACATAAACAAAAATACAAGAAGGGCACAAGTGCTGGCTAGGCTTAAGGCCGGGGCACAAGTGCTGGCTAGGCTTAAGGCCGGGGCACAAGTGCTGGCTAGGCTTAAGGCCGGGGCACAAGTGCGGGCTAGGCTTAAGGCCGGGGCACAAGTGCGGGCTAGGCTGAAGGCCGGGGCACAAGTGCGGGCTAGGCTTAAGGCCGGGGCACAAGTGCGGGCTAGGCTTAAGGCCGGGGCACAAGTGCGGGCTAGGCTTAAGGCCGGGGCACAAGTGCGGGCTAGGCTTAAGGCCGGGGCACAAGTGCGGGCTAGGCTTAAGGCCGGGGCACAAGTGCGGGCTAGGCTTAAGGCCGGGGCACAAGTGCGGGCTAGGCTTAAGGCCGGGGCACAAGTGCGGGCTAGGCTTAAGGCCTGGGCACAAGTGCGGGCTAGGCTTAAGGCCTGGGCACAAGTGCGGGCTAGGCTTAAGGCCTGGGCACAAGTGCGGGCTAGGCTTAAGGCTTGGGCACAAGTGCGGGCTAGGCTTAAGGCCTGAGCACAAGTGCGGGCTTGGCTTAAGTCCGTGGCACAAGTGCGGGCTAGGCTTAAGGCCGGGGGCACAAGTGCGGGCTAGGCTTAAGGCCGGGGCACAAGTGCGGGCTAGGCTTAAGGCCGGGGCACAAGTGCGGGCTAGGCTTAAGGCCGGGGCACAAGTGCGGGCTAGGCTTAAGGCCGGGGCACAAGTGCGGGCTAGGCTTAAGGCCTGGGCACAAGTGCGGGCTAGGCTTAAGGCCGGGGCACAAGTGCGGGCTAGGCTTAAGGCCTGGGCACAAGTGCGGGCTAGGCTTAAGGCCGGGGCACAAGTGCGGGCTAGGCTTAAGGCCTGGGCACAAGTGCGGGCTAGGCTTAAGGCCTGGGCACAAGTGCGGGCTAGGCTTAAGGCCTGGGCACAAGTGCGGGCTACGCTTAAGGCCGGGGGCACAAGTGCGGGCTAGGCATAAGGCCTGGGCACAAGTGCGGGCTAGGCTTAAGGCCGATGCACAAGTGCGGGCTAGGCTTAAGGCCGGGGCACAAGTGCGGGCTAGGTTTAAGGCCTGGGCACAAGTGCGGGCTAGGCTTAAGGCCTGGGCACAAGTGCGGGCTAGGCTTAAGGCCTGGGCACAAGTGCGGGCTAGGCTTAAGGCCTGGGCACAAGTGCGGGCTAGGCTTAAGGCCTGGGCACAAGTGCGGGCTAGGCTTAAGGCCGGGGCACTAGTGCGGGCTAGGCTTAAGGCCTGGGCACAAGTGCGGGCTAGGCTTAAGGCCTGGGCACAAGTGCGGGCTAGGCTTAAGGCCTGGGCACAAGTGCGGGCTAGGCTTAAGGCCGGGGGCACAAGTGCGGGCTAGGCTTAAGGCCGGGGGCACAAGTGCGGGCTAGGCCTAAGGCCTGGGCACAAGTGCGGGCTAGGCTTAAGGCCGGGGCACAAGTGCGGGCTAGGCTTAAGGCCGGGGCACAAGTGCGGGCTAGGCTTAATGCCGGGGCACAAGTGCGGGCTAGGCTTAATGCCGGGGCACAAGTGCGGGCTAGGCTTAAGGCCGGGGCACAAGTGCGGGCTAGGCTTAAGGCCGGGGCACAAGTGCGGGCTAGGCTTAAGGCCGGGGCACAAGTGCGGGCTAGGCTTAAGGCCTGGGCACAAGTGCGGGCTAGGCTTAAGGCCTGGGCACAAGTGCGGGCTAGGCTTAAGGCCTGAGCACAAGTGCGGGCTAGGCTTAAGGCCGGGGCACAAGTGCGGGCTAGGCTGAAGGCCGGGGCACAAGTGCGGGCTAGGCTTAAGGCCGGGGCACAAGTGCGGGCTAGGCTTAAGGCCGGGGCACAAGTGCGGGCTAGGCTTAAGGCCGGGGCACAAGTGCGGGCTAGGCTTAAGGCCGATGCACAAGTGCGGGCTACGCTTAAGGCCGGGGCACAAGTGCGGGCTAGGTTTAAGGCCTGGGCACAAGTGCGGGCTAGGCTTAAGGCCTGGGCACAATTGCGGGCTAGGCTTAAGGCCTGAGCACAAGTGCGGGCTAGGCTTAAGGCCGGGGCACAAGTGCGGGCTAGGCTTAAGGCCGGGGCACAAGTGCGGGCTAGGCTTAAGGCCGGGGCACAAGTGCGGGCAAGGCTTAAGGCCGGGGCACAAGTGCGGGCTAGGCTTAAGGCCGGGGCACAAGTGCGGGCAAGGCTTAAGGCCGGGGCACAAGTGCGGGCTAGGCTTAAGGCCGGGGCACAAGTGCGGGCTAGGCTTAAGGCCGGGGCACAAGTGCGGGCTAGGCTTAAGGCCGGGGCACAAGTGCGGGCTAGGCTTAAGGCCGGGGCACAAGTGCGGGCTAGGCTTAAGGCCGGGGCACAAGTGCGGGCTAGGCTTAAGGCCGGGGCACAAGTGCGGGCTTGGCTTAAGGCCGGGGCACAAGTGCGGGCTAGGCTTAAGGCCGGGAGACAAGTGCGGGCTAGGCTTAAGGCCGGGGCACAAGTGCGGGCTAGGCTTAAGGCCGCGGCACAAGTGCGGGCTGGGCTTAAGGCCGGGGCACAAGTGCGGGCTGGGCTTAAGGCCGGGGCACAAGTGCGGGCTGGGCTTAAGGCCTGGGCACAAGTGCGGGCTGGGCTTAAGGCCTGGGCACAAGTGCGGGCTGGGCTTAAGGCCTGGGCACAAGTGCGGGCTGGGCTAAAAGCCTGGGCACAAGTGCGGGCTGGGCTTAAGGCCTCGGCACAAGTGCGGGCTGGGCTTAAGGCCTGGGCACAAGTGCGGGCTGGGCTTAAGGCCTGGGCACAAGTGCGGGCTGGGCTTAAGGCCTGGGCACAAGTGCGGGCTGGGCTTAAGGCCTGGGCACAAGTGCGGGCTGGGCTTAAGGCCTGGGCACAAGTGCGGGCTGGGCTTAAGGCCTGGGCACAAGTGCGGGCTGGGCTTAAGGCCAGGGCACAAGTGCGGGCTGGGCTTAAGGCCTGGGCACAAGTGCGGGCTGGGCTTTAGGCCGGGGCACAAGTGCGGGCTAAGCTAAAGGCCGGGGCACAAGTGCGGGCTAGGCTAAAGGCCTGGGCACAAGTGCGGGCTAGGCTTAAGGCCGGGGCACAAGTGCGGGCTAGGCTTAAGGCCGGGGCACAAGTGCGGGCTAGGCTTAAGGCCGGGGCACAAGTGCGGGCTAGGCTTAAGGCCGGGGCACAAGTGCGGGCTAGGCTTAAGGCCGGGGCACAAGTGCGGGCTAAACTTAAGGCCGGGGCACAAGTGCGGGCTAGGCTGAAGGCCGGGGCACAAGTGCGGGCTAGGCTTAATGCCGGGGCACAAGTGCGGGCTAGGCTTAAGGCCGGGGCACAAGTGCGGGCTAGGCTTAAGGCCGGGGCACAAGTGCGGGCTAGGCTTAAGGCCGGGGCACAAGTGCGGGCTAGGCTTAAGGCCGGGGCACAAGTGCGGGCTAGGCTTAAGGCCTGGGCACAAGTGCAGGCTAGGCTTAAGGCCTGGGCACAAGTGCGGGCTAGGCTTAAGGCCTGGGCACAAGTGCGGGCTAGGCTTAAGGCTTGGGCACAAGTGCGGGC
The DNA here is from genome assembly GCF_032444005.1 of Ranitomeya imitator. NCBI lineage: Eukaryota > Metazoa > Chordata > Amphibia > Anura > Dendrobatidae > Ranitomeya > Ranitomeya imitator. The sequence continues at coordinate 1,048,150 of NW_027194466.1, forward strand.
TAGGCTTAAGGCCTGAGCACAAGTGCGGGCTTGGCTTAAGTCCGTGGCACAAGTGCGGGCTAGGCTTAAGGCCGGGGGCACAAGTGCGGGCTAGGCTTAAGGCCGGGGCACAAGTGCGGGCTAGGCTTAAGGCCGGGGCACAAGTGCGGGCTAGGCTTAAGGCCGGGGCACAAGTGCGGGCTAGGCTTAAGGCCTGGGCACAAGTGCGGGCTAGGCTTAAGGCCGGGGCACAAGTGCGGGCTAGGCTTAAGGCCTGGGCACAAGTGCGGGCTAGGCTTAAGGCCTGGGCACAAGTGCGGGCTAGGCTTAAGGCCGGGGCACAAGTGCGGGCTAGGCTTAAGGCCGGGGCACAAGTGCGGGCTAGGCTTAAGGCCTGGGCACAAGTGCAGGCTAGGCTTAAGGCCTGGGCACAAGTGCGGGCTAGGCTTAAGGCCTGGGCACAAGTGCGGGCTAGGCTTAAGGCTTGGGCACAAGTGCGGGCTAGGCTTAAGGCCTGAGCACAAGTGCGGGCTTGGCTTAAGTCCGTGGCACAAGTGCGGGCTAGGCTTAAGGCCGGGGGCACAAGTGCGGGCTAGGCTTAAGGCCGGGGCACAAGTGCGGGCTAGGCTTAAGGCCGGGGCACAAGTGCGGGCTAGGCTTAAGGCCGGGGCACAAGTGCGGGCTAGGCTTAAGGCCTGGGCACAAGTGCGGGCTAGGCTTAAGGCCGGGGCACAAGTGCGGGCTAGGCTTAAGGCCTGGGCACAAGTGCGGGCTAGGCTTAAGGCCGGGGCACAAGTGCGGGCTAGGCTTAAGGCCTGGGCACAAGTGCGGGCTAGGCTTAAGGCCTGGGCACAAGTGCGGGCTAGGCTTAAGGCCTGGGCACAAGTGCGGGCTAGGCTTAAGGCCGATGCACAAGTGCGGGCTAGGCTTAAGGCCGGGGCACAAGTGCGGGCTAGGCTTAAGGCCGGGGCACAAGTGCGGGCTAGGCTTAAGGCCTGGGCACAAGTGCGGGCTAGGCTTAAGGCCTGGGCACAAGTGCGGGCTAGGCTTAAGGCCTGGGCACAAGTGCGGGCTAGGCTTAAGGCCGGGGCACTAGTGCGGGCTAGGCTTAAGGCCTGGGCACAAGTGCGGGCTAGGCTTAAGGCCTGGGCACAAGTGCGGGCTAGGCTTAAGGCCGGGGCACAAGTGCGGGCTAGGCTTAAGGCCGGGGCACAAGTGCGGGCTAGGCTTAAGGCCGGGGCACAAGTGCGGGCTAGGCTTAAGGCCGGGGCACAAGTGCGGGCTAGGCTTAAGGCCGGGGCACAAGTGCGGGCTAGGCTTAAGGCCGGGGCACAAGTGCGGGCTAGGCTTAAGGCCGGGGCACAAGTGCGGGCTAGGCTTAAGGCCGGGGCACAAGTGCGGGCTAGGCTTAAGGCCGGGGCACAAGTGCGGGCTAGGCTTAAGGCCGGGGCACAAGTGCGGGCTAGGCTTAAGGCCGGGGCACAAGTGCGGGCTAGGCTTAAGGCCGGGGCACAAGTGCGGGCTAGGCTTAAGGCCGGGGCACAAGTGCGGGCTAGGCTTAAGGCCGGGGCACAAGTGCGGGCTAGGCTTAAGGCCGGGGCACAAGTGCGGGCTAGGCTTAAGGCCGGGGCACAAGTGCAGTGCTGGCTAGGATCAAGGCAGGGGGCACAAGTGCTGGCTAGGCTTAAGGCATGGGCACAAGTGCCAGCTAGGCTTAAGGCCTGGGCACAAGTGCAGGCTAGGCTTAAGGCCTGGGCACAAGTGCAGTGCTGGCTAGGATCAAGGCAAGGGGGCACAAGTGCTGGCTAGGCTTAAGGCATGGGCACAAGTGCTGGCTAGGCTTAAGGCATACAGCTAACTCTTTGCACTCTTTGCATAAAGGGTTAGGCACCCATAGGGGTGAAGAGCTAGCTTTCACCCCTCTACTCTGTACTTGGACATTTAGGACTAGATCCTTTGTTGTACAGTGTGGAGCCTCTCCATAACCCCATGCTCCAAGCGACCAGGCACTTCTTGTCTGTCCTCCGTAAATGGGTAATGCCTTCTTCCCCAATTACAGTCGTGCATGTGCATTCAGACGGGACAAGAGCGAAGAGCATAAAGCTGGCCCTATGTGCATAACCAACATGAAGCTGAAGACAAAAACAAACAAACAAGCATACAAGGGGCTCAAAAGTGCGGGCTGGGCTTAAGGCCTGGGCACAAGTGCGGGCTGGGCTTAAGGCCTGGGCACAAGTGCGGGCTGGGCTTAAGGCCTGGGCACAAGTGCGGGCTGGGCTTAAGGCCTGGGCACAAGTGCGGGCTGGGCTTAAGGCCTGGGCACAAGTGCGGGCTGGGCTTAAGGCCTGGGCACAAGTGCGGGCTGGGCTTAAGGCCTGGGCACAAGTGCGGGCTGGGCTTAAGGCCTGGGCACAAGTGCGGGCTGGGCTTAAGGCCTGGGCACAAGTGCGGGCTGGGCTTAAGGCCTTGGCACAAGTGCGGGCTGGGCTTAAGGCCTGGGCACAAGTGCGGGCTGGGCTTAAGGCCTGGGCACAAGTGCGGGCTGGGCTTAAGGCCTGGGCACAAGTGCGGGCTGGGCTTAAGGCCTGGGCACAAGTGCGGGCTAGGTTTAAGGCCTGGGCACAAGTGCGGGCTAGGCTTAAGGCCTGGGCACAAGTGCGGGCTAGGCTAAAGGCCTGGGCACAAGTGCGGGCTAGGCTTAAGGCCTGGGCACAAGTGCGGGCTAGGCTTAAGGCCGGGGCACAAGTGCGGGCTAGGCTTAAGGCCGGGGCACAAGTGCGGGCTAGGCTTAAGGCCGGGGCACAAGTGCGGGCTAGGCTTAAGGCCGGGGCACAAGTGCGGGCTAGGCTGAAGGCCGGGGCACAAGTGCGGGCTAGGCTTAAGGCCGGGGCACAAGTGCGGGCTAGGCTTAAGGCCGGGGCACAAGTGCGGGCTAGGCTTAAGGCCGGGGCACAAGTGCGGGCTAGGCTTAAGGCCGATGCACAAGTGCGGGCTACGCTTAAGGCCGGGGCACAAGTGCGGGCTAGGTTTAAGGCCTGGGCACAAGTGCGGGCTAGGCTTAAGGCCTGGGCACAATTGCGGGCTAGGCTTAAGGCCTGAGCACAAGTGCGGGCTAGGCTTAAGGCCGGGGCACAAGTGCGGGCTAGGCTTAAGGCCGGGGCACAAGTGCGGGCTAGGCTTAAGGCCGGGGCACAAGTGCGGGCAAGGCTTAAGGCCGGGGCACAAGTGCGGGCTAGGCTTAAGGCCGGGGCACAAGTGCGGGCAAGGCTTAAGGCCGGGGCACAAGTGCGGGCTAGGCTTAAGGCCGGGGCACAAGTGCGGGCTAGGCTTAAGGCCGGGGCACAAGTGCGGGCTAGGCTTAAGGCCGGGGCACAAGTGCGGGCTAGGCTTAAGGCCGGGGCACAAGTGCGGGCTAGGCTTAAGGCCGGGGCACAAGTGCGGGCTTGGCTTAAGGCCGGGGCACAAGTGCGGGCTAGGCTTAAGGCCGGGAGACAAGTGCGGGCTAGGCTTAAGGCCGGGGCACAAGTGCGGGCTAGGCTTAAGGCCGCGGCACAAGTGCGGGCTGGGCTTAAGGCCGGGGCACAAGTGCGGGCTGGGCTTAAGGCCGGGGCACAAGTGCGGGCTGGGCTTAAGGCCTGGGCACAAGTGCGGGCTGGGCTTAAGGCCTGGGCACAAGTGCGGGCTGGGCTTAAGGCCTGGGCACAAGTGCGGGCTGGGCTAAAAGCCTTGGCACAAGTGCGGGCTGGGCTTAAGGCCTCGGCACAAGTGCGGGCTGGGCTTAAGGCCTGGGCACAAGTGCGGGCTGGGCTTAAGGCCTGGGCACAAGTGCGGGCTGGGCTTAAGGCCTGGGCACAAGTGCGGGCTGGGCTTAAGGCCTGGGCACAAGTGCGGGCTGGGCTTAAGGCCTGGGCACAAGTGCGGGCTGGGCTTAAGGCCTGGGCACAAGTGCGGGCTGGGCTTAAGGCCAGGGCACAAGTGCGGGCTGGGCTTAAGGCCTGGGCACAAGTGCGGGCTGGGCTTTAGGCCGGGGCACAAGTGCGGGCTAAGCTAAAGGCCGGGGCACAAGTGCGGGCTAGGCTAAAGGCCTGGGCACAAGTGCGGGCTAGGCTTAAGGCCGGGGCACAAGTGCGGGCTAGGCTTAAGGCCGGGGCACAAGTGCGGGCTAGGCTTAAGGCCGGGGCACAAGTGCGGGCTAGGCTTAAGGCCGGGGCACAAGTGCGGGCTAGGCTTAAGGCCGGGGCACAAGTGCGGGCTAGGCTTAAGGCCGGGGCACAAGTGCGGGCTAGGCTTAAGGCCGGGGCACAAGTGCGGGCTAAACTTAAGGCCGGGGCACAAGTGCGGGCTAGGCTGAAGGCCGGGGCACAAGTGCGGGCTAGGCTTAATGCCGGGGCACAAGTGCGGGCTAGGCTTAAGGCCGGGGCACAAGTGCGGGCTAGGCTTAAGGCCGGGGCACAAGTGCGGGCTAGGCTTAAGGCCGGGGCACAAGTGCGGGCTAGGCTTAAGGCCGGGGCACAAGTGCGGGCTAGGCTTAAGGCCTGGGCACAAGTGCAGGCTAGGCTTAAGGCCTGGGCACAAGTGCGGGCTAGGCTTAAGGCCTGGGCACAAGTGCGGGCTAGGCTTAAGGCTTGGGCACAAGTGCGGGCTAGGCTTAAGGCCTGAGCACAAGTGCGGGCTTGGCTTAAGTCCGTGGCACAAGTGCGGGCTAGGCTTAAGGCCGGGGGCACAAGTGCGGGCTAGGCTTAAGGCCGGGGCACAAGTGCGGGCTAGGCTTAAGGCCGGGGCACAAGTGCGGGCTAGGCTTAAGGCCGGGGCACAAGTGCGGGCTAGGCTTAAGGCCTGGGCACAAGTGCGGGCTAGGCTTAAGGCCGGGGCACAAGTGCGGGCTAGGCTTAAGGCCTGGGCACAAGTGCGGGCTAGGCTTAAGGCCGGGGCACAAGTGCGGGCTAGGCTTAAGGCCTGGGCACAAGTGCGGGCTAGGCTTAAGGCCTGGGCACAAGTGCGGGCTAGGCTTAAGGCCTGGGCACAAGTGCGGGCTACGCTTAAGGCCGGGGGCACAAGTGCGGGCTAGGCATAAGGCCTGGGCACAAGTGCGGGCTAGGCTTAAGGCCTGGGCACAAGTGCGGGCTAGGCTTAAGGCCGGGGCACTAGTGCGGGCTAGGCTTAAGGCCTGGGCACAAGTGCGGGCTAGGCTTAAGGCCTGGGCACAAGTGCGGGCTAGGCTTAAGGCCTGGGCACAAGTGCGGGCTAGGCTTAAGGCCGGGGGCACAAGTGCGGGCTAGGCTTAAGGCCGGGGGCACAAGTGCGGGCTAGGCCTAAGGCCTGGGCACAAGTGCGGGCTAGGCTTAAGGCCGGGGCACAAGTGCGGGCTAGGCTTAAGGCCGGGGCACAAGTGCGGGCTAGGCTTAAGGCCAGGGCACAAGTGCGGGCTAGGCTTAAGGCCGGGGCACAAGTGCGGGCTAGGCTTAAGGCCGGGGCACAAGTGCGGGCTAGGCTTAAGGCCGGGGCACAAGTGCGGGCTAGGCTTAAGGCCGGGGCACAAGTGCGGGCTAGGCTTAAGGCCTGGGCACAAGTGCGGGCTAGGCTTAAGGCCTGGGCACAAGTGCGGGCTAGGCTTAAGGCCTGAGCACAAGTGCGGGCTAGGCTTAAGGCCGAGGCACAAGTGCGGGCTAGGCTTAAGGCCGGGGCACAAGTGCGGGCTAGGCTTAAGGCCGGGGCACAAGTGCGGGCTAGGCTTAAGGCCGGGGCACAAGTGCGGGCTAGGCTTAAGGCCGGGGCACAAGTGCGGGCTAGGCTTAAGGCCGGGGCACAAGTGCGGGCTAGGCTTAAGGCCGGGGCACAAGTGCGGGCTAGGCTTAAGGCCGGGGCACAAGTGCGGGCTAGGCTTAAGGCCGGGGCACAAGTGTGGGCTAGGATTAAGGCCGGGGCACAAGTGCGGGTTGGGCTTAAGGCCGGGGCACAAGTGCGGGCTGGGCTTAAGGCCTGGGCACAAGTGCGGGCTGGGCTTAAGGCCTGGGCACAAGTGCGGGCTGGGCTTAAGGCCGGGGCACAAGTGCGGGCTAGGCTAAAGGCCTGGGCACAAGTGCGGGCTAGGCTTAAGGCCGGGGCACTAGTGCGGGCTAGGCTTAAGGCCGGGGCACTAGTGCGGGCTAGGCTTAAGGCCGGGGCACTAGTGCGGGCTAGGCTTAAGGCCGGGGCACAAGTGCGGGCTAGGCTTAATGCCGGGGCACAAGTGCGGGCTAGGCTTAATGCCGGGGCACAAGTGCGGGCTAGGCTTAATGCCGGGGCACAAGTGCGGGCTAGGCTTAAGGCCTGGGCACAAGTGCGGGCTAGGCTTAAGGCCGGGGGCACAAGTGCGGGCTAGGCTTAAGGCCGGGGGCACAAGTGCGGGCTAGGCCTAAGGCCTGGGCACAAGTGCGGGCTAGGCTTAAGGCCGGGGCACAAGTGCGGGCTAGGCTTAAGGCCGGGGCACAAGTGCGGGCTAGGCTTAAGGCAGGGGCACAAGTGCGGGCTAGGCTTAAGGCCGGGGCACAAGTGCGGGCTAGGCTTAAGGCCGGGGCACAAGTGCGGGCTAGGCTTAAGGCCGGGGCACAAGTGCGGGCTAGGCTTAAGGCCTGGGCACAAGTGCGGGCTAGGCTTAAGGCCTGGGCACAAGTGCGGGCTAGGCTTAAGGCCTGAGCACAAGTGCGGGCTAGGCTTAAGGCCGAGGCACAAGTGCGGGCTAGGCTTAAGGCCGGGGCACAAGTGCGGGCTAGGCTTAAGTCCGTGGCACAAGTGCGGGCTAGGCTTAATGCCGGGGCACAAGTGCGGGCTAGGCTTAAGGCCGGGGCACAAGTGCGGGCTGGGCTTAAGGCCGGGGCACAAGTGCGGGCTAGGCTAAAGGCCTGGGCACAAGTGCGGGCTAGGCTTAAGGCCGGGGCACTAGTGCGGGCTAGGCTTAAGGCCGGGGCACTAGTGCGGGCTAGGCTTAAGGCCGGGGCACTAGTGCGGGCTAGGCTTAAGGCCGGGGCACTAGTGCGGGCTAGGCTTAAGGCCGGGGCACAAGTGCGGGCTAGGCTTAATGCCGGGGCACAAGTGCGGGCTAGGCTTAAGGCCGGGGCACAAGTGCTGGCTAAGCTTAAGGCCGGGGCACAAGTGCTGGCTAGGCTTAAGGCCGGGGCACAAGTGCTGGCTAGGCTTAAGCCCGGGGCACAAGTGCTGGCTAGGCGTAAGGCCGGGGCACAAGTGCTGGCTAGGCTTAAGGCCGGGGCACAAGTGCTGGCTAGGCTTAAGGCAGGGGCACAAGTGCTGGCTAGGCTTAAGGCTAACTCTTTGCATTTTTTGCATAAAGGGTTAGGCACCCATAGGGGTGAAGAGCTAGCTTTCACCCCTCAACTCTGTACTTGGACATTTATGACTAGATACTTTGTTGTACAGTGCGGAGCCACTCCATAACCCCTTGCTCCAAGCGACCAGGCACTTCTTGTCTGTCCTCCATAAATGGGTAATGCCTTCTTCCCCAATTACAGTCGTGCATGCGCATTCAGACGGGACAAAAGAGAAGAGCATAAAGCCTGCCCTGTGTGCATAGCCGACATGAAAACAAAGACATAAACAAAAATACAAGAAGGGCACAAGTGCTGGCTAGGCTTAAGGCCGGGGCACAAGTGCTGGCTAGGCTTAAGGCCGGGGCACAAGTGCTGGCTAGGCTTAAGGCCGGGGCACAAGTGCGGGCTAGGCTTAAGGCCGGGGCACAAGTGCGGGCTAGGCTGAAGGCCGGGGCACAAGTGCGGGCTAGGCTTAAGGCCGGGGCACAAGTGCGGGCTAGGCTTAAGGCCGGGGCACAAGTGCGGGCTAGGCTTAAGGCCGGGGCACAAGTGCGGGCTAGGCTTAAGGCCGGGGCACAAGTGCGGGCTAGGCTTAAGGCCGGGGCACAAGTGCGGGCTAGGCTTAAGGCCGGGGCACAAGTGCGGGCTAGGCTTAAGGCCGGGGCACAAGTGCGGGCTAGGCTTAAGGCCGGGGCACAAGTGCGGGCTAGGCTTAAGGCCTGGGCACAAGTGCGGGCTAGGCTTAAGGCCTGGGCACAAGTGCGGGCTAGGCTTAAGGCCTGGGCACAAGTGCGGGCTAGGCTTAAGGCTTGGGCACAAGTGCGGGCTAGGCTTAAGGCCTGAGCACAAGTGCGGGCTTGGCTTAAGTCCGTGGCACAAGTGCGGGCTAGGCTTAAGGCCGGGGCACTAGTGCGGGCTAGGCTTAAGGCCGGGGCACTAGTGCGGGCTAGGCTTAAGGCCGGGGCACAAGTGCGGGCTAGGCTTAATGCCGGGGCACAAGTGCGGGCTAGGCTTAATGCCGGGGCACAAGTGCGGGCTAGGCTTAAGGCCGGGGCACAAGTGCTGGCTAGGCTTAAGGCCGGAGCACAAGTGCTGGCTAGGCTTAATGCCGGGACACAAGTGCTGGCTAGGCTTAAGCCCGGGGCACAAGTGCTGGCTAAGCTTAAGGCCGGGGCACAAGTGCTGGCTAGGCTTAAGGCCGGGGCACAAGTGCTGGCTAGGCTTAAGCCCGGGGCACAAGTGCTGGCTAGGCTTAAGGCCGGGGCACAAGTGCTGGCTAGGCTTAAGGCCGGGGCACAAGTGCTGGCTAGGCTTAAGGCAGGGGCACAAGTGCTGGCTAGGCTTAAGGCTAACTCTTTGCATTTTTTGCATAAAGGGTTAGGCACCCATAGGGGTGAAGAGCTAGCTTTCACCCCTCAACTCTGTACTTGGACATTTATGACTAGATCCTTTGTTGTACAGTGCGGAGCCACTCCATAACCCCTTGCTCCAAGCGACCAGGCACTTCTTGTCTGTCCTCCATAAATGGGTAATGCCTTCTTCCCCAATTACAGTCGTGCATGCGCATTCAGACGGGACAAAAGAGAAGAGCATAAAGCCTGCCCTGTGTGCATAGCCGACATGAAAACAAAGACATAAACAAAAATACAAGAAGGGCACAAGTGCTGGCTAGGCTTAAGGCCGGGGCACAAGTGCTGGCTAGGCTTAAGGCCGGGGCACAAGTGCTGGCTAGGCTTAAGGCCGGGGCACAAGTGCGGGCTAGGCTTAAGGCCGGGGCACAAGTGCGGGCTAGGCTGAAGGCCGGGGCACAAGTGCGGGCTAGGCTTAAGGCCGGGGCACAAGTGCGGGCTAGGCTTAAGGCCGGGGCACAAGTGCGGGCTAGGCTTAAGGCCGGGGCACAAGTGCGGGCTAGGCTTAAGGCCGGGGCACAAGTGCGGGCTAGGCTTAAGGCCGGGGCACAAGTGCGGGCTAGGCTTAAGGCCGGGGCACAAGTGCGGGCTAGGCTTAAGGCCGGGGCACAAGTGCGGGCTAGGCTTAAGGCCTGGGCACAAGTGCGGGCTAGGCTTAAGGCCTGGGCACAAGTGCGGGCTAGGCTTAAGGCCTGGGCACAAGTGCGGGCTAGGCTTAAGGCTTGGGCACAAGTGCGGGCTAGGCTTAAGGCCTGAGCACAAGTGCGGGCTTGGCTTAAGTCCGTGGCACAAGTGCGGGCTAGGCTTAAGGCCGGGGGCACAAGTGCGGGCTAGGCTTAAGGCCGGGGCACAAGTGCGGGCTAGGCTTAAGGCCGGGGCACAAGTGCGGGCTAGGCTTAAGGCCGGGGCACAAGTGCGGGCTAGGCTTAAGGCCGGGGCACAAGTGCGGGCTAGGCTTAAGGCCTGGGCACAAGTGCGGGCTAGGCTTAAGGCCGGGGCACAAGTGCGGGCTAGGCTTAAGGCCTGGGCACAAGTGCGGGCTAGGCTTAAGGCCGGGGCACAAGTGCGGGCTAGGCTTAAGGCCTGGGCACAAGTGCGGGCTAGGCTTAAGGCCTGGGCACAAGTGCGGGCTAGGCTTAAGGCCTGGGCACAAGTGCGGGCTACGCTTAAGGCCGGGGGCACAAGTGCGGGCTAGGCATAAGGCCTGGGCACAAGTGCGGGCTAGGCTTAAGGCCGATGCACAAGTGCGGGCTAGGCTTAAGGCCGGGGCACAAGTGCGGGCTAGGTTTAAGGCCTGGGCACAAGTGCGGGCTAGGCTTAAGGCCTGGGCACAAGTGCGGGCTAGGCTTAAGGCCTGGGCACAAGTGCGGGCTAGGCTTAAGGCCTGGGCACAAGTGCGGGCTAGGCTTAAGGCCTGGGCACAAGTGCGGGCTAGGCTTAAGGCCGGGGCACTAGTGCGGGCTAGGCTTAAGGCCTGGGCACAAGTGCGGGCTAGGCTTAAGGCCTGGGCACAAGTGCGGGCTAGGCTTAAGGCCTGGGCACAAGTGCGGGCTAGGCTTAAGGCCGGGGGCACAAGTGCGGGCTAGGCTTAAGGCCGGGGGCACAAGTGCGGGCTAGGCCTAAGGCCTGGGCACAAGTGCGGGCTAGGCTTAAGGCCGGGGCACAAGTGCGGGCTAGGCTTAAGGCCGGGGCACAAGTGCGGGCTAGGCTTAATGCCGGGGCACAAGTGCGGGCTAGGCTTAATGCCGGGGCACAAGTGCGGGCTAGGCTTAAGGCCGGGGCACAAGTGCGGGCTAGGCTTAAGGCCGGGGCACAAGTGCGGGCTAGGCTTAAGGCCGGGGCACAAGTGCGGGCTAGGCTTAAGGCCTGGGCACAAGTGCGGGCTAGGCTTAAGGCCTGGGCACAAGTGCGGGCTAGGCTTAAGGCCTGAGCACAAGTGCGGGCTAGGCTTAAGGCCGGGGCACAAGTGCGGGCTAGGCTTAAGGCCGGGGCACAAGTGCGGGCTAGGCTTAAGTCCGTGGCACAAGTGCGGGCTAGGCTTAAGGCCGGGGCACAAGTGCGGGCTAGGCTTAAGGCCGGGGCACAAGTGCGGGCTAGGCTTAAGGCCGGGGCACAAGTGCGGGCTAGGCTTAAGGCCGGGGCACAAGTGCGGGCTGGGCTTAAGGCCTGGGCACAAGTGCGGGTTGGGCTTAAGGCCGGGGCACAAGTGCGGGCTGGGCTTAAGGCCTGGGCACAAGTGCGGGCTGGGCTTAAGGCCTGGGCACAAGTGCGGGCTGGGCTTAAGGCCGGGGCACAAGTGCGGGCTAGGCTAAAGGCCTGGGCACAAGTGCGGGCTAGGCTTAAGGCCGGGGCACTAGTGCGGGCTAGGCTTAAGGCCGGGGCACTAGTGCGGGCTAGGCTTAAGGCCGGGGCACTAGTGCGGGCTAGGCTTAAGGCCGGGGCACAAGTGCGGGCTAGGCTTAATGCCGGGGCACAAGTGCGGGCTAGGCTTAATGCCGGGGCACAAGTGCGGGCTAGGCTTAAGGCAGGGGCACAAGTGCTGGCTAGGCTTAAGGCCGGAGCACAAGTGCTGGCTAGGCTTAATGCCGGGACACAAGTGCTGGCTAGGCTTAATGCCGGGACACAAGTGCTGGCTAGGCTTAAGCCCGGGGCACAAGTGCTGGCTAAGCTTAAGGCCGGGGCACAAGTGCTGGCTAGGCTTAAGGCCGGGGCACAAGTGCTGGCTAGGCTTAAGCCCGGGGCACAAGTGCTGGCTAGGCTTAAGGCCGGGGCACAAGTGCTGGCTAGGCTTAAGGCCGGGGCACAAGTGCTGGCTAGGCTTAAGGCAGGGGCACAAGTGCTGGCTAGGCTTAAGGCTAACTCTTTGCATTTTTTGCATAAAGGGTTAGGCACCCATAGGGGTGAAGAGCTAGCTTTCACCCCTCAACTCTGTACTTGGACATTTATGACTAGATCCTTTGTTGTACAGTGCGGAGCCACTCCATAACCCCTTGCTCCAAGCGACCAGGCACTTCTTGTCTGTCCTCCATAAATGGGTAATGCCTTCTTCCCCAATTACAGTCGTGCATGCGCATTCAGACGGGACAAAAGAGAAGAGCATAAAGCCTGCCCTGTGTGCATAGCCGACATGAAAACAAAGACATAAACAAAAATACAAGAAGGGCACAAGTGCTGGCTAGGCTTAAGGCCGGGGCACAAGTGCTGGCTAGGCTTAAGGCCGGGGCACAAGTGCTGGCTAGGCTTAAGGCCGGGGCACAAGTGCTGGCTAGGCTTAAGGCCGGGGCACAAGTGCTGGCTAGGCTTAAGGCCGGGGCACAAGTGCTGGCTAGGCTTAAGGCCGGGGCACAAGTGCTGGCTAGGCTTAAGGCCGGGGCACAAGTGCTGGCTAGGCTTAAGGCCGGGGCACAAGTGCTGGCTAGGCTTAAGGCCGGGGCACAAGTGCTGGCTAGGCTTAAGGCCGGGGCACAAGTGCTGGCTAGGCTTAAGGCCGGGGCACAAGTGCTGGCTAGGCTTAAGGCCGGGGCACAAGTGCTGGCTAGGCTTAAGGCCTGGGCACAAGTGCGGGCTAGGCTTAAGGCCGGGGGCACAAGTGTGGGCTAAGCATAAGGCCTGGGCACAAGTGCGGGCTAGGCTTAAGGCCTGGGCACAAGTGCGGGCTAGGCTTAAGGCCTGGGCACAAGTGCGGGCTAGGCTTCAGGCCGATGCACAAGTGCGGGCTAGGCTTAAGGCCGGGGCACAAGTGCGGGCTAGGCTTAAGGCCTGGGCACAAGTGCGGGCTAGGCTTAAGGCCTGGGCACAAGTGCGGGCTAGGCTTAAGGCCTGGGCACAAGTGCGGGCTAGGCTTAAGGCCTGGGCACAAGTGCGGGCTAGGCTTAAGGCCGGGGCACAAGTGCGGGCTAGGCTTAAGGCCGGGGCACAAGTGCGGGCTAGGCTTAAGGCCGGGGCACAAGTGCGGGCTAGGCTTAAGGCCTGGGCACAAGTGCGGGCTAGGCTTAAGGCCTGGGCACAAGTGCGGGCTAGGCTTAAGGCCTGAGCACAAGTGCGGGCTAGGCTTAAGGCCGGGGCACAAGTGCGGGCTAGGCCTAAGGCCGGGGCACAAGTGCGGGCTAGGCTTAAGGCCTGGGCACAAGTGCGGGCTAGGCTTAAGGCCTGAGCACAAGTGCGGGCTAGGCTTAAGGCCGGGGCACAAGTGCGGGCTAGGCCTAAGGCCGGGGCACAAGTGCGGGCTAGGCCTAAGGCCGGGGCACAAGTGCGGGCTAGGCTTAAGGCCTGAGCACAAGTGCGGGCTAGGCTTAAGGCCGGGGCACAAGTGCGGGCTAGGCCTAAGGCCGGGGCACAAGTGCGGGCTAGGCTTAAGGCCTGGGCACAAGTGCGGGCTACGCTTAAGGCCGGGGGCACAAGTGCGGGCTAGGCTTAAGGCCGGGGGCACAAGTGCGGGCTAGGCATAAGGCCTGGGCACAAGTGCGGGCTAGGCTTAAGGCCGATGCACAAGTGCGGGCTAGGCTTAAGGCCGGGGCACAAGTGCGGGCTAGGTTTAAGGCCTGGGCACAAGTGCGGGCTAGGCTTAAGGCCTGAGCACAAGTGCGGGCTAGGCTTAAGGCCGGGGCACAAGTGCGGGCTGGGCTTAAGGCCGGGGCACAAGTGCGGGCTGGGCTTAAGGTCGGGGCACAAGTGCGGGCTAGGCTTAAGGCCGGGGCACAAGTGCGGGCTAGGCTTAAGGCCGGGGCACAAGTGCGGGCTAGGCTTAAGGCCGGGGCACAAGTGCGGGCTAGGCTTAAGGCCGGGGCACAAGTGCGGGCTAGGCTTAAGGCCGGGGCACAAGTGCGGGCTAGGCTTAAGGCCGGGGCACAAGTGCGGGCTAGGCTTAAGGCCGGGGCACAAGTGCGGGCTAGGCTTAAGGCCGGGGCACAAGTGCGGGCAAGGCTTAAGGCCGGGGCACAAGTGCGGGCTAGGTTTAAGGCCTGGGCACAAGTGCGGGCTAGGCTTAAGGCCTGAGCACAAGTGCGGGCTAGGCTTAAGGCCGGGGCACAAGTGCGGGCTAGGCTTAAGGCCGATGCACAAGTGCGGGCTAGGCTTAAGGCCGGGGCACAAGTGCGGGCTAGGTTTAAGGCCTGGGCACAAGTGCGGGCTAGGCTTAAGGCCTGAGCACAAGTGCGGGCTAGGCTTAAGGCCGGGGCACAAGTGCGGGCTGGGCTTAACGTCGGGGCACAAGTGCGGGCTGGGCTTAAGGTCGGGGCACAAGTGCGGGCTAGGCTTAAGGCCGGGGCACAAGTGCGGGCTAGGCTTAAGGCCGGGGCACAAGTGCGGGCTAGGCTTAAGGCCGGGGCACAAGTGCGGGCTAGGCTTAAGGCCGGGGCACAAGTGCGGGCTAGGCTTAAGGCCGGGGCACAAGTGCGGGCTAGGCTTAAGGCCGGGGCACAAGTGCGGGCTAGGCTTAAGGCCGGGGCACAAGTGCGGGCTAGGCTTAAGGCCGGGGCACAAGTGCGGGCTAGGCTTAAGGCCGGGGCACAAGTGCGGGCAAGGCTTAAGGCCGGGGCACAAGTGCGGGCTAGGCTTAAGGCCGGGGCACAAGTGCGGGCTAGGCTTAAGGCCGGGGCACAAGTGCAGTGCTGGCTAGGATCAAGGCAGGGGGCACAAGTGCTGGCTAGGCTTAAGGCATGGGCACAAGTGCCAGCTAGGCTTAAGGCCTGGGCACAAGTGCAGGCTAGGCTTAAGGCCTGGGCACAAGTGCAGTGCTGGCTAGGATCAAGGCAAGGGGGCACAAGTGCTGGCTAGGCTTAAGGCATGGGCACAAGTGCTGGCTAGGCTTAAGGCATACAGCTAACTCTTTGCACTCTTTGCATAAGGGTTAGGCACCCATAGGGGTGAAGAGCTAGCTTTCACCCCTCTACTCTGTACTTGGACATTTAGGACTAGATCCTTTGTTGTACAGTGCGGAGCCTCTCCATAACCCCATGCTCCAAGCGACCAGGCACTTCTTGTCTGTCCTCCGTAAATGGGTAATGCCTTCTTCCCCAATTACAGTCGTGCATGTGCATTCAGACGGGACAAGAGCGAAGAGCATAAAGCTGGCCCTATGTGCATAACCAACATGAAGCTGAAGACAAAAACAAACAAACAAGCATACAAGGGGCTCAAAAGTGCGGGCTGGGCTTAAGGCCTGGGCACAAGTGCGGGCTGGGCTTAAGGCCTGGGCACAAGTGCGGGCTGGGCTTAAGGCCTGGGCACAAGTGCGGGCTGGGCTTAAGGCCTGGGCACAAGTGCGGGCTGGGCTTAAGGCCTGGGCACAAGTGCGGGCTGGGCTTAAGGCCTGGGCACAAGTGCGGGCTGGGCTTAAGGCCTGGGCACAAGTGCGGGCTGGGCTTTAGGCCGGGGCACAAGTGCGGGCTAGGCTAAAGGCCGGGGCACAAGTGCGGGCTAGGCTAAAGGCCGGGGCACAAGTGCGGGCTAGGCTTAAGGCCTGGGCACAAGTGCGGGCTAGGCTTAAGGCCGGGGCACAAGTGCGGGCTAGGCTTAAGGCCGGGGCACAAGTGCGGGCTAGGCTTAAGGCCGGGGCACAAGTGCGGGCTAGGCTTAAGGCCGGGGCACAAGTGCGGGCTAGGCTTAAGGCCGGGGCACAAGTGCGGGCTAGGCTTAAGGCCGGGGCACAAGTGCGGGCTAGGCTTAAGGCCGGGGCACAAGTGCGGGCTAGGCTTAAGGCCGGGGCACAAGTGCGGGCTAGGCTTAAGGCCGGGGCACAAGTGCGGGCTAGGCTTAAGGCCGGGGCACAAGTGCGGGCTAGGCTTAAGGCCGGGGCACAAGTGCGGGCTAGGCTTAAGGCCGGGGCACAAGTGCAGTGCTGGCTAGGATCAAGGCAGGGGGCACAAGTGCTGGCTAGGCTTAAGGCATGGGCACAAGTGCCAGCTAGGCTTAAGGCCTGGGCACAAGTGCAGGCTAGGCTTAAGGCCTGGGCACAAGTGCAGTGCTGGCTAGGATCAAGGCAAGGGGGCACAAGTGCTGGCTAGGCTTAAGGCATGGGCACAAGTGCTGGCTAGGCTTAAGGCATACAGCTAACTCTTTGCACTCTTTGCATAAAGGGTTAGGCACCCATAGGGGTGAAGAGCTAGCTTTCACCCCTCTACTCTGTACTTGGACATTTAGGACTAGATCCTTTGTTGTACAGTGCGGAGCCTCTCCATAACCCCATGCTCCAAGCGACCAGGCACTTCTTGTCTGTCCTCCGTAAATGGGTAATGCCTTCTTCCCCAATTACAGTCGTGCATGTGCATTCAGACGGGACAAGAGCGAAGAGCATAAAGCTGGCCCTATGTGCATAACCAACATGAAGCTGAAGACAAAAACAAACAAACAAGCATACAAGGGGCTCAAAAGTGCGGGCTGGGCTTAAGGCCTGGGCACAAGTGCGGGCTGGGCTTAAGGCCTGGGCACAAGTGCGGGCTGGGCTTAAGGCCTGGGCACAAGTGCGGGCTGGGCTTAAGGCCTGGGCACAAGTGCGGGCTGGGCTTAAGGCCTGGGCACAAGTGCGGGCTGGGCTTAAGGCCTGGGCACAAGTGCGGGCTGGGCTTAAGGCCTGGGCACAAGTGCGGGCTGGGCTTAAGGCCTGGGCACAAGTGCGGGCTGGGCTTAAGGCCTGGGCACAAGTGCGGGCTGGGCTTAAGGCCTGGGCACAAGTGCGGGCTAGGTTTAAGGCCTGGGCACAAGTGCGGGCTAGGCTTAAGGCCTGGGCACAAGTGCGGGCTAGGCTTAAGGCCTGGGCACAAGTGCGGGCTAGGCTAAACGCCTGGGCACAAGTGCAAGCTAGGCTAAAGGCCTGGGCACAAGTGCGGGCTAGGCTTAAGGCCTGGGCACAAGTGCGGGCTAGGCTTAAGGCCGGGGCACAAGTGCAGGCTAGGCTTAAGGCCGGGGCACAAGTGCGGGCTAGGCTTAAGGCCGGGGCACAAGTGCGGGCTAGGCTTAAGGCCGGGGCACAAGTGCGGGCTAGGTTGAAGGCCGGGGCACAAGTGCGGGCTAGGCTTAAGGCCGGGGCACAAGTGCGGGCTAGGCTTAAGGCCGGGGCACAAGTGCGGGCTAGGCTTAAGGCCGGGGCACAAGTGCGGGCTAGGCTTAAGGCCGATGCACAAGTGCGGGCTACGCTTAAGGCCGGGGCACAAGTGCGGGCTAGGTTTAAGGCCTGGGCACAAGTGCGGGCTAGGCTTAAGGCCTGGGCACAATTGCAGGCTAGGCTTAAGGCCTGAGCACAAGTGCGGGCTAGGCTTAAGGCCGGGGCACAAGTGCGGGCTAGGCTTAAGGCCGGGGCACAAGTGCGGGCTAGGCTTAAGGCCGGGGCACAAGTGCGGGCAAGGCTTAAGGCCGGGGCACAAGTGCGGGCTAGGCTTAAGGCCGGGGCACAAGTGCGGGCTAGGCTTAAGGCCGGGGCACAAGTGCGGGCTAGGCTTAAGGCCAGGGCACAAGTGCGGGCTAGGCTTAAGGCCGGGGCACAAGTGCGGGCTTGGCTTATGGCCGGGGCACAAGTGCGGGCTAGGCTTAAGGCCGGGAGACAAGTGCGGGCTAGGCTTAAGGCCGGGGCACAAGTGCGGGCTAGGCTTAAGGCCGCGGCACAAGTGCGGGCTGGGCTTAAGGCCGGGGCACAAGTGCGGGCTGGGCTTAAGGCCGGGGCACAAGTGCGGGCTAGGCTTAAGGCCGGGGCACAAGTGCTGGCTAAGCTTAAGGCCGGGGCACAAGTGCTGGCTAGGCTTAAGGCCGGGGCACAAGTGCTGGCTAGGCTTAAGCCCGGGGCACAAGTGCTGGCTAGGCGTAAGGCCGGGGCACAAGTGCTGGCTAGGCTTAAGGCCGGGGCACAAGTGCTGGCTAGGCTTAAGGCAGGGGCACAAGTGCTGGCTAGGCTTAAGGCTAACTCTTTGCATTTTTTGCATAAAGGGTTAGGCACCCATAGGGGTGAAGAGCTAGCTTTCACCCCTCAACTCTGTACTTGGACATTTATGACTAGATACTTTGTTGTACAGTGCGGAGCCACTCCATAACCCCTTGCTCCAAGCGACCAGGCACTTCTTGTCTGTCCTCCATAAATGGGTAATGCCTTCTTCCCCAATTACAGTCGTGCATGCGCATTCAGACGGGACAAAAGAGAAGAGCATAAAGCCTGCCCTGTGTGCATAGCCGACATGAAAACAAAGACATAAACAAAAATACAAGAAGGGCACAAGTGCTGGCTAGGCTTAAGGCCGGGGCACAAGTGCTGGCTAGGCTTAAGGCCGGGGCACAAGTGCTGGCTAGGCTTAAGGCCGGGGCACAAGTGCGGGCTAGGCTTAAGGCCGGGGCACAAGTGCGGGCTAGGCTGAAGGCCGGGGCACAAGTGCGGGCTAGGCTTAAGGCCGGGGCACAAGTGCGGGCTAGGCTTAAGGCCGGGGCACAAGTGCGGGCTAGGCTTAAGGCCGGGGCACAAGTGCGGGCTAGGCTTAAGGCCGGGGCACAAGTGCGGGCTAGGCTTAAGGCCGGGGCACAAGTGCGGGCTAGGCTTAAGGCCGGGGCACAAGTGCGGGCTAGGCTTAAGGCCGGGGCACAAGTGCGGGCTAGGCTTAAGTCCGGGGCACAAGTGCGGGCTAGGCTTAAGGCCTGGGCACAAGTGCGGGCTAGGCTTAAGGCCTGGGCACAAGTGCGGGCTAGGCTTAAGGCCTGGGCACAAGTGCGGGCTAGGCTTAAGGCTTGGGCACAAGTGCGGGCTAGGCTTAAGGCCTGAGCACAAGTGCGGGCTTGGCTTAAGTCCGTGGCACAAGTGCGGGCTAGGCTTAAGGCCGGGGCACTAGTGCGGGCTAGGCTTAAGGCCGGGGCACTAGTGCGGGCTAGGCTTAAGGCCGGGGCACAAGTGCGGGCTAGGCTTAATGCCGGGGCACAAGTGCGGGCTAGGCTTAATGCCGGGGCACAAGTGCGGGCTAGGCTTAAGGCCGGGGCACAAGTGCTGGCTAGGCTTAAGGCCGGAGCACAAGTGCTGGCTAGGCTTAATGCCGGGACACAAGTGCTGGCTAGGCTTAAGCCCGGGGCACAAGTGCTGGCTAAGCTTAAGGCCGGGGCACAAGTGCTGGCTAGGCTTAAGGCCGGGGCACAAGTGCTGGCTAGGCTTAAGCCCGGGGCACAAGTGCTGGCTAGGCTTAAGGCCGGGGCACAAGTGCTGGCTAGGCTTAAGGCCGGGGCACAAGTGCTGGCTAGGCTTAAGGCAGGGGCACAAGTGCTGGCTAGGCTTAAGGCTAACTCTTTGCATTTTTTGCATAAAGGGTTAGGCACCCATAGGGGTGAAGAGCTAGCTTTCACCCCTCAACTCTGTACTTGGACATTTATGACTAGATCCTTTGTTGTACAGTGCGGAGCCACTCCATAACCCCTTGCTCCAAGCGACCAGGCACTTCTTGTCTGTCCTCCATAAATGGGTAATGCCTTCTTCCCCAATTACAGTCGTGCATGCGCATTCAGACGGGACAAAAGAGAAGAGCATAAAGCCTGCCCTGTGTGCATAGCCGACATGAAAACAAAGACATAAACAAAAATACAAGAAGGGCACAAGTGCTGGCTAGGCTTAAGGCCGGGGCACAAGTGCTGGCTAGGCTTAAGGCCGGGGCACAAGTGCTGGCTAGGCTTAAGGCCGGGGCACAAGTGCGGGCTAGGCTTAAGGCCGGGGCACAAGTGCGGGCTAGGCTGAAGGCCGGGGCACAAGTGCGGGCTAGGCTTAAGGCCGGGGCACAAGTGCGGGCTAGGCTTAAGGCCGGGGCACAAGTGCGGGCTAGGCTTAAGGCCGGGGCACAAGTGCGGGCTAGGCTTAAGGCCGGGGCACAAGTGCGGGCTAGGCTTAAGGCCGGGGCACAAGTGCGGGCTAGGCTTAAGGCCGGGGCACAAGTGCGGGCTAGGCTTAAGGCCGGGGCACAAGTGCGGGCTAGGCTTAAGGCCTGGGCACAAGTGCGGGCTAGGCTTAAGGCCTGGGCACAAGTGCGGGCTAGGCTTAAGGCCTGGGCACAAGTGCGGGCTAGGCTTAAGGCTTGGGCACAAGTGCGGGCTAGGCTTAAGGCCTGAGCACAAGTGCGGGCTTGGCTTAAGTCCGTGGCACAAGTGCGGGCTAGGCTTAAGGCCGGGGGCACAAGTGCGGGCTAGGCTTAAGGCCGGGGCACAAGTGCGGGCTAGGCTTAAGGCCGGGGCACAAGTGCGGGCTAGGCTTAAGGCCGGGGCACAAGTGCGGGCTAGGCTTAAGGCCGGGGCACAAGTGCGGGCTAGGCTTAAGGCCTGGGCACAAGTGCGGGCTAGGCTTAAGGCCGGGGCACAAGTGCGGGCTAGGCTTAAGGCCTGGGCACAAGTGCGGGCTAGGCTTAAGGCCGGGGCACAAGTGCGGGCTAGGCTTAAGGCCTGGGCACAAGTGCGGGCTAGGCTTAAGGCCTGGGCACAAGTGCGGGCTAGGCTTAAGGCCTGGGCACAAGTGCGGGCTACGCTTAAGGCCGGGGGCACAAGTGCGGGCTAGGCATAAGGCCTGGGCACAAGTGCGGGCTAGGCTTAAGGCCGATGCACAAGTGCGGGCTAGGCTTAAGGCCGGGGCACAAGTGCGGGCTAGGTTTAAGGCCTGGGCACAAGTGCGGGCTAGGCTTAAGGCCTGGGCACAAGTGCGGGCTAGGCTTAAGGCCTGGGCACAAGTGCGGGCTAGGCTTAAGGCCTGGGCACAAGTGCGGGCTAGGCTTAAGGCCTGGGCACAAGTGCGGGCTAGGCTTAAGGCCGGGGCACTAGTGCGGGCTAGGCTTAAGGCCTGGGCACAAGTGCGGGCTAGGCTTAAGGCCTGGGCACAAGTGCGGGCTAGGCTTAAGGCCTGGGCACAAGTGCGGGCTAGGCTTAAGGCCGGGGGCACAAGTGCGGGCTAGGCTTAAGGCCGGGGGCACAAGTGCGGGCTAGGCCTAAGGCCTGGGCACAAGTGCGGGCTAGGCTTAAGGCCGGGGCACAAGTGCGGGCTAGGCTTAAGGCCGGGGCACAAGTGCGGGCTAGGCTTAATGCCGGGGCACAAGTGCGGGCTAGGCTTAATGCCGGGGCACAAGTGCGGGCTAGGCTTAAGGCCGGGGCACAAGTGCGGGCTAGGCTTAAGGCCGGGGCACAAGTGCGGGCTAGGCTTAAGGCCGGGGCACAAGTGCGGGCTAGGCTTAAGGCCTGGGCACAAGTGCGGGCTAGGCTTAAGGCCTGGGCACAAGTGCGGGCTAGGCTTAAGGCCTGAGCACAAGTGCGGGCTAGGCTTAAGGCCGGGGCACAAGTGCGGGCTAGGCTTAAGGCCGGGGCACAAGTGCGGGCTAGGCTTAAGTCCGTGGCACAAGTGCGGGCTAGGCTTAAGGCCGGGGCACAAGTGCGGGCTAGGCTTAAGGCCGGGGCACAAGTGCGGGCTAGGCTTAAGGCCGGGGCACAAGTGCGGGCTAGGCTTAAGGCCGGGGCACAAGTGCGGGCTAGGCTTAAGGCCGGGGCACAAGTGCGGGCTGGGCTTAAGGCCTGGGCACAAGTGCGGGTTGGGCTTAAGGCCGGGGCACAAGTGCGGGCTGGGCTTAAGGCCTGGGCACAAGTGCGGGCTGGGCTTAAGGCCTGGGCACAAGTGCGGGCTGGGCTTAAGGCCGGGGCACAAGTGCGGGCTAGGCTAAAGGCCTGGGCACAAGTGCGGGCTAGGCTTAAGGCCGGGGCACTAGTGCGGGCTAGGCTTAAGGCCGGGGCACTAGTGCGGGCTAGGCTTAAGGCCGGGGCACTAGTGCGGGCTAGGCTTAAGGCCGGGGCACAAGTGCGGGCTAGGCTTAATGCCGGGGCACAAGTGCGGGCTAGGCTTAATGCCGGGGCACAAGTGCGGGCTAGGCTTAAGGCAGGGGCACAAGTGCTGGCTAGGCTTAAGGCCGGAGCACAAGTGCTGGCTAGGCTTAATGCCGGGACACAAGTGCTGGCTAGGCTTAATGCCGGGACACAAGTGCTGGCTAGGCTTAAGCCCGGGGCACAAGTGCTGGCTAAGCTTAAGGCCGGGGCACAAGTGCTGGCTAGGCTTAAGGCCGGGGCACAAGTGCTGGCTAGGCTTAAGCCCGGGGCACAAGTGCTGGCTAGGCTTAAGGCCGGGGCACAAGTGCTGGCTAGGCTTAAGGCCGGGGCACAAGTGCTGGCTAGGCTTAAGGCAGGGGCACAAGTGCTGGCTAGGCTTAAGGCTAACTCTTTGCATTTTTTGCATAAAGGGTTAGGCACCCATAGGGGTGAAGAGCTAGCTTTCACCCCTCAACTCTGTACTTGGACATTTATGACTAGATCCTTTGTTGTACAGTGCGGAGCCACTCCATAACCCCTTGCTCCAAGCGACCAGGCACTTCTTGTCTGTCCTCCATAAATGGGTAATGCCTTCTTCCCCAATTACAGTCGTGCATGCGCATTCAGACGGGACAAAAGAGAAGAGCATAAAGCCTGCCCTGTGTGCATAGCCGACATGAAAACAAAGACATAAACAAAAATACAAGAAGGGCACAAGTGCTGGCTAGGCTTAAGGCCGGGGCACAAGTGCTGGCTAGGCTTAAGGCCGGGGCACAAGTGCTGGCTAGGCTTAAGGCCGGGGCACAAGTGCTGGCTAGGCTTAAGGCCGGGGCACAAGTGCTGGCTAGGCTTAAGGCCGGGGCACAAGTGCTGGCTAGGCTTAAGGCCGGGGCACAAGTGCTGGCTAGGCTTAAGGCCGGGGCACAAGTGCTGGCTAGGCTTAAGGCCGGGGCACAAGTGCTGGCTAGGCTTAAGGCCGGGGCACAAGTGCTGGCTAGGCTTAAGGCCGGGGCACAAGTGCTGGCTAGGCTTAAGGCCGGGGCACAAGTGCTGGCTAGGCTTAAGGCCGGGGCACAAGTGCTGGCTAGGCTTAAGGCCTGGGCACAAGTGCGGGCTAGGCTTAAGGCCGGGGGCA
This sequence comes from Ranitomeya imitator, assembly GCF_032444005.1. NCBI lineage: Eukaryota > Metazoa > Chordata > Amphibia > Anura > Dendrobatidae > Ranitomeya > Ranitomeya imitator. The sequence continues at coordinate 1,070,760 of NW_027194466.1, forward strand.
CAAGTGCGGGCTAAGCATAAGGCCTGGGCACAAGTGCGGGCTAGGCTTAAGGCCTGGGCACAAGTGCGGGCTAGGCTTAAGGCCTGGGCACAAGTGCGGGCTAGGCTTCAGGCCGATGCACAAGTGCGGGCTAGGCTTAAGGCCGGGGCACAAGTGCGGGCTAGGCTTAAGGCCTGGGCACAAGTGCGGGCTAGGCTTAAGGCCTGGGCACAAGTGCGGGCTAGGCTTAAGGCCTGGGCACAAGTGCGGGCTAGGCTTAAGGCCTGGGCACAAGTGCGGGCTAGGCTTAAGGCCGGGGCACAAGTGCGGGCTAGGCTTAAGGCCGGGGCACAAGTGCGGGCTAGGCTTAAGGCCGGGGCACAAGTGCGGGCTAGGCTTAAGGCCTGGGCACAAGTGCGGGCTAGGCTTAAGGCCTGGGCACAAGTGCGGGCTAGGCTTAAGGCCTGAGCACAAGTGCGGGCTAGGCTTAAGGCCGGGGCACAAGTGCGGGCTAGGCCTAAGGCCGGGGCACAAGTGCGGGCTAGGCTTAAGGCCTGGGCACAAGTGCGGGCTAGGCTTAAGGCCTGAGCACAAGTGCGGGCTAGGCTTAAGGCCGGGGCACAAGTGCGGGCTAGGCCTAAGGCCGGGGCACAAGTGCGGGCTAGGCCTAAGGCCGGGGCACAAGTGCGGGCTAGGCTTAAGGCCTGAGCACAAGTGCGGGCTAGGCTTAAGGCCGGGGCACAAGTGCGGGCTAGGCCTAAGGCCGGGGCACAAGTGCGGGCTAGGCTTAAGGCCTGGGCACAAGTGCGGGCTACGCTTAAGGCCGGGGGCACAAGTGCGGGCTAGGCTTAAGGCCGGGGGCACAAGTGCGGGCTAGGCATAAGGCCTGGGCACAAGTGCGGGCTAGGCTTAAGGCCGATGCACAAGTGCGGGCTAGGCTTAAGGCCGGGGCACAAGTGCGGGCTAGGTTTAAGGCCTGGGCACAAGTGCGGGCTAGGCTTAAGGCCTGAGCACAAGTGCGGGCTAGGCTTAAGGCCGGGGCACAAGTGCGGGCTGGGCTTAAGGCCGGGGCACAAGTGCGGGCTGGGCTTAAGGTCGGGGCACAAGTGCGGGCTAGGCTTAAGGCCGGGGCACAAGTGCGGGCTAGGCTTAAGGCCGGGGCACAAGTGCGGGCTAGGCTTAAGTCCGGGGCACAAGTGCGGGCTAGGCTTAAGGCCGGGGCACAAGTGCGGGCTAGGCTTAAGGCCGGGGCACAAGTGCGGGCTAGGCTTAAGGCCGGGGCACAAGTGCGGGCTAGGCTTAAGGCCGGGGCACAAGTGCGGGCTAGGCTTAAGGCCGGGGCACAAGTGCGGGCAAGGCTTAAGGCCGGGGCACAAGTGCGGGCTAGGTTTAAGGCCTGGGCACAAGTGCGGGCTAGGCTTAAGGCCTGAGCACAAGTGCGGGCTAGGCTTAAGGCCGGGGCACAAGTGCGGGCTAGGCTTAAGGCCGATGCACAAGTGCGGGCTAGGCTTAAGGCCGGGGCACAAGTGCGGGCTAGGTTTAAGGCCTGGGCACAAGTGCGGGCTAGGCTTAAGGCCTGAGCACAAGTGCGGGCTAGGCTTAAGGCCGGGGCACAAGTGCGGGCTGGGCTTAACGTCGGGGCACAAGTGCGGGCTGGGCTTAAGGTCGGGGCACAAGTGCGGGCTAGGCTTAAGGCCGGGGCACAAGTGCGGGCTAGGCTTAAGGCCGGGGCACAAGTGCGGGCTAGGCTTAAGGCCGGGGCACAAGTGCGGGCTAGGCTTAAGGCCGGGGCACAAGTGCGGGCTAGGCTTAAGGCCGGGGCACAAGTGCGGGCTAGGCTTAAGGCCGGGGCACAAGTGCGGGCTAGGCTTAAGGCCGGGGCACAAGTGCGGGCTAGGCTTAAGGCCGGGGCACAAGTGCGGGCTAGGCTTAAGGCCGGGGCACAAGTGCGGGCAAGGCTTAAGGCCGGGGCACAAGTGCGGGCTAGGCTTAAGGCCGGGGCACAAGTGCGGGCTAGGCTTAAGGCCGGGGCACAAGTGCAGTGCTGGCTAGGATCAAGGCAGGGGGCACAAGTGCTGGCTAGGCTTAAGGCATGGGCACAAGTGCCAGCTAGGCTTAAGGCCTGGGCACAAGTGCAGGCTAGGCTTAAGGCCTGGGCACAAGTGCAGTGCTGGCTAGGATCAAGGCAAGGGGGCACAAGTGCTGGCTAGGCTTAAGGCATGGGCACAAGTGCTGGCTAGGCTTAAGGCATACAGCTAACTCTTTGCACTCTTTGCATAAGGGTTAGGCACCCATAGGGGTGAAGAGCTAGCTTTCACCCCTCTACTCTGTACTTGGACATTTAGGACTAGATCCTTTGTTGTACAGTGCGGAGCCTCTCCATAACCCCATGCTCCAAGCGACCAGGCACTTCTTGTCTGTCCTCCGTAAATGGGTAATGCCTTCTTCCCCAATTACAGTCGTGCATGTGCATTCAGACGGGACAAGAGCGAAGAGCATAAAGCTGGCCCTATGTGCATAACCAACATGAAGCTGAAGACAAAAACAAACAAACAAGCATACAAGGGGCTCAAAAGTGCGGGCTGGGCTTAAGGCCTGGGCACAAGTGCGGGCTGGGCTTAAGGCCTGGGCACAAGTGCGGGCTGGGCTTATGGCCTGGGCACAAGTGCGGGCTGGGCTTAAGGCCTGGGCACAAGTGCGGGCTGGGCTTAAGGCCTGGGCACAAGTGCGGGCTGGGCTTAAGGCCTGGGCACAAGTGCGGGCTGGGCTTAAGGCCTGGGCACAAGTGCGGGCTGGGCTTAAGGCCTGGGCACAAGTGCGGGCTGGGCTTAAGGCCTGGGCACAAGTGCGGGCTGGGCTTAAGGCCTGGGCACAAGTGCGGGCTGGGCTTAAGGCCTGGGCACAAGTGCGGGCTGGGCTTTAGGCCGGGGCACAAGTGCGGGCTAGGCTAAAGGCCGGGGCACAAGTGCGGGCTAGGCTAAAGGCCGGGGCACAAGTGCGGGCTAGGCTTAAGGCCTGGGCACAAGTGCGGGCTAGGCTTAAGGCCGGGGCACAAGTGCGGGCTAGGCTTAAGGCCGGGGCACAAGTGCGGGCTAGGCTTAAGGCCGGGGCACAAGTGCGGGCTAGGCTTAAGGCCGGGGCACAAGTGCGGGCTAGGCTTAAGGCCGGGGCACAAGTGCGGGCTAGGCTTAAGGCCGGGGCACAAGTGCGGGCTAGGCTTAAGGCCGGGGCACAAGTGCGGGCTAGGCTTAAGGCCGGGGCACAAGTGCGGGCTAGGCTTAAGGCCGGGGCACAAGTGCGGGCTAGGCTTAAGGCCGGGGCACAAGTGCGGGCTAGGCTTAAGGCCGGGGCACAAGTGCGGGCTAGGCTTAAGGCCGGGGCACAAGTGCAGTGCTGGCTAGGATCAAGGCAGGGGGCACAAGTGCTGGCTAGGCTTAAGGCATGGGCACAAGTGCCAGCTAGGCTTAAGGCCTGGGCACAAGTGCAGGCTAGGCTTAAGGCCTGGGCACAAGTGCAGTGCTGGCTAGGATCAAGGCAAGGGGGCACAAGTGCTGGCTAGGCTTAAGGCATGGGCACAAGTGCTGGCTAGGCTTAAGGCATACAGCTAACTCTTTGCACTCTTTGCATAAAGGGTTAGGCACCCATAGGGGTGAAGAGCTAGCTTTCACCCCTCTACTCTGTACTTGGACATTTAGGACTAGATCCTTTGTTGTACAGTGCGGAGCCTCTCCATAACCCCATGCTCCAAGCGACCAGGCACTTCTTGTCTGTCCTCCGTAAATGGGTAATGCCTTCTTCCCCAATTACAGTCGTGCATGTGCATTCAGACGGGACAAGAGCGAAGAGCATAAAGCTGGCCCTATGTGCATAACCAACATGAAGCTGAAGACAAAAACAAACAAACAAGCATACAAGGGGCTCAAAAGTGCGGGCTGGGCTTAAGGCCTGGGCACAAGTGCGGGCTGGGCTTAAGGCCTGGGCACAAGTGCGGGCTGGGCTTAAGGCCTGGGCACAAGTGCGGGCTGGGCTTAAGGCCTGGGCACAAGTGCGGGCTGGGCTTAAGGCCTGGGCACAAGTGCGGGCTGGGCTTAAGGCCTGGGCACAAGTGCGGGCTGGGCTTAAGGCCTGGGCACAAGTGCGGGCTGGGCTTAAGGCCTGGGCACAAGTGCGGGCTGGGCTTAAGGCCTGGGCACAAGTGCGGGCTGGGCTTAAGGCCTGGGCACAAGTGCGGGCTAGGTTTAAGGCCTGGGCACAAGTGCGGGCTAGGCTTAAGGCCTGGGCACAAGTGCGGGCTAGGCTTAAGGCCTGGGCACAAGTGCGGGCTAGGCTAAACGCCTGGGCACAAGTGCGGGCTAGGCTAAAGGCCTGGGCACAAGTGCGGGCTAGGCTTAAGGCCTGGGCACAAGTGCGGGCTAGGCTTAAGGCCGGGGCACAAGTGCAGGCTAGGCTTAAGGCCGGGGCACAAGTGCGGGCTAGGCTTAAGGCCGGGGCACAAGTGCGGGCTAGGCTTAAGGCCGGGGCACAAGTGCGGGCTAGGTTGAAGGCCGGGGCACAAGTGCGGGCTAGGCTTAAGGCCGGGGCACAAGTGCGGGCTAGGCTTAAGGCCGGGGCACAAGTGCGGGCTAGGCTTAAGGCCGGGGCACAAGTGCGGGCTAGGCTTAAGGCCGATGCACAAGTGCGGGCTACGCTTAAGGCCGGGGCACAAGTGCGGGCTAGGTTTAAGGCCTGGGCACAAGTGCGGGCTAGGCTTAAGGCCTGGGCACAATTGCAGGCTAGGCTTAAGGCCTGAGCACAAGTGCGGGCTAGGCTTAAGGCCGGGGCACAAGTGCGGGCTAGGCTTAAGGCCGGGGCACAAGTGCGGGCTAGGCTTAAGGCCGGGGCACAAGTGCGGGCAAGGCTTAAGGCCGGGGCACAAGTGCGGGCTAGGCTTAAGGCCGGGGCACAAGTGCGGGCTAGGCTTAAGGCCGGGGCACAAGTGCGGGCTAGGCTTAAGGCCGGGGCACAAGTGCGGGCTAGGCTTAAGGCCGGGGCACAAGTGCGGGCTTGGCTTATGGCCGGGGCACAAGTGCGGGCTAGGCTTAAGGCCGGGAGACAAGTGCGGGCTAGGCTTAAGGCCGGGGCACAAGTGCGGGCTAGGCTTAAGGCCGCGGCACAAGTGCGGGCTGGGCTTAAGGCCGGGGCACAAGTGCGGGCTGGGCTTAAGGCCGGGGCACAAGTGCGGGCTGGGCTTAAGGCCTGGGCACAAGTGCGGGCTGGGCTTAAGACCTGGGCACAAGTGCGGGCTGGGCTTAAGGCCTGGGCACAAGTGCGGGCTGGGCTTAAAGCCGGGGCACAAGTGCGGGCTGGGCTTAAGGCCTCGGCACAAGTGCGGGCTGGGCTTAAGGCCTGGGCACAAGTGCGGGCTGGGCTTAAGGCCTGGGCACAAGTGCGGGCTGGGCTTAAGGCCTGCGCACAAGTGCGGGCTGGGCTTAAGGCCTGGGCACAAGTGCGGGCTGGGCTTAAGGCCTGGGCACAAGTGCGGGCTGGGCTTAAGGCCTGGGCACAAGTGCGGGCTGGGCTTAAGGCCTGGGCACAAGTGCGGGCTGGGCTTAAGGCCTGGGCACAAGTGCGGGCTGGGCTTAAGGCCTGGGCACAAGTGCGGGCTGGGCTTAAGGCCTGGGCACAAGTGCGGGCTGGGCTTAAGGCCTGGGCACAAGTGCGGGCTGGGCTTAAGGCCTGGGCACAAGTGCGGGCTGGGCTTAAGGCCTGGGCACAAGTGCGGGCTGGGCTTAAGGCCTGGGCACAAGTGCGGGCTGGGCTTTAGGCCGGGGCACAAGTGCGGGCTAGGCTAAAGGCCGGGGCACAAGTGCGGGCTAGGCTAAAGGCCGGGGCACAAGTGCGGGCTAGGCTTAAGGCCTGGGCACAAGTGCGGGCTAGGCTTAAGGCTGGGGCACAAGTGCGGGCTAGGCTTAAGGCCGGGGCACAAGTGCGGGCTAGGCTTAAGGCCGGGGCACAAGTGCGGGCTAGGCTTAAGGCCGGGGCACAAGTGCGGGCTAGGCTTAAGGCCGGGGCACAAGTGCGGGCTAGGCTTAAGGCCGGGGCACAAGTGCGGGCTAGGCTTAAGGCCGGGGCACAAGTGCGGGCTAGGCTTAAGGCCGGGGCACAAGTGCGGGCTAGGCTTAAGGCCGGGGCACAAGTGCGGGCTAGGCTTAAGGCCGGGGCACAAGTGCGGGCTAGGCTTAAGGCCGGGGCACAAGTGCGGGCTAGGCTTAAGGCCGGGGCACAAGTGCGGGCTAGGCTTAAGGCCGGGGCACAAGTGCGGGCTAGGCTTAAGGCCGGGGCACAAGTGCGGGCTAGGCTTAAGGCCGGGGCACAAGTGCAGTGCTGGCTAGGATCAAGGCAGGGGGCACAAGTGCTGGCTAGGCTTAAGGCATGGGCACAAGTGCCAGCTAGGCTTAAGGCCTGGGCACAAGTGCAGGCTAGGCTTAAGGCCTGGGCACAAGTGCAGTGCTGGCTAGGATCAAGGCAAGGGGGCACAAGTGCTGGCTAGGCTTAAGGCATGGGCACAAGTGCTGGCTAGGCTTAAGGCATACAGCTAACTCTTTGCACTCTTTGCATAAAGGGTTAGGCACCCATAGGGGTGAAGAGCTAGCTTTCACCCCTCTACTCTGTACTTGGACATTTAGGACTAGATCCTTTGTTGTACAGTGCGGAGCCTCTCCATAACCCCATGCTCCAAGCGACCAGGCACTTCTTGTCTGTCCTCCGTAAATGGGTAATGCCTTCTTCCCCAATTACAGTCGTGCATGTGCATTCAGACGGGACAAGAGCGAAGAGCATAAAGCTGGCCCTATGTGCATAACCAACATGAAGCTGAAGACAAAAACAAACAAACAAGCATACAAGGGGCTCAAAAGTGCGGGCTGGGCTTAAGGCCTGGGCACAAGTGCGGGCTGGGCTTAAGGCCTGGGCACAAGTGCGGGCTGGGCTTATGGCCTGGGCACAAGTGCGGGCTGGGCTTAAGGCCTGGGCACAAGTGCGGGCTGGGCTTAAGGCCTGGGCACAAGTGCGGGCTGGGCTTAAGGCCTGGGCACAAGTGCGGGCTGGGCTTAAGGCCTGGGCACAAGTGCGGGCTGGGCTTAAGGCCTGGGCACAAGTGCGGGCTGGGCTTAAGGCCTGGGCACAAGTGCGGGCTGGGCTTAAGGCCTGGGCACAAGTGCGGGCTGGGCTTAAGGCCTGGGCACAAGTGCGGGCTGGGCTTTAGGCCGGGGCACAAGTGCGGGCTAGGCTAAAGGCCGGGGCACAAGTGCGGGCTAGGCTAAAGGCCGGGGCACAAGTGCGGGCTAGGCTTAAGGCCTGGGCACAAGTGCGGGCTAGGCTTAAGGCCGGGGCACAAGTGCGGGCTAGGCTTAAGGCCGGGGCACAAGTGCGGGCTAGGCTTAAGGCCGGGGCACAAGTGCGGGCTAGGCTTAAGGCCGGGGCACAAGTGCGGGCTAGGCTTAAGGCCGGGGCACAAGTGCGGGCTAGGCTTAAGGCCGGGGCACAAGTGCGGGCTAGGCTTAAGGCCGGGGCACAAGTGCGGGCTAGGCTTAAGGCCGGGGCACAAGTGCGGGCTAGGCTTAAGGCCGGGGCACAAGTGCGGGCTAGGCTTAAGGCCGGGGCACAAGTGCGGGCTAGGCTTAAGGCCGGGGCACAAGTGCGGGCTAGGCTTAAGGCCGGGGCACAAGTGCGGGCTAGGCTTAAGGCCGGGGCACAAGTGCAGTGCTGGCTAGGATCAAGGCAGGGGGCACAAGTGCTGGCTAGGCTTAAGGCATGGGCACAAGTGCCAGCTAGGCTTAAGGCCTGGGCACAAGTGCAGGCTAGGCTTAAGGCCTGGGCACAAGTGCAGTGCTGGCTAGGATCAAGGCAAGGGGGCACAAGTGCTGGCTAGGCTTAAGGCATGGGCACAAGTGCTGGCTAGGCTTAAGGCATACAGCTAACTCTTTGCACTCTTTGCATAAAGGGTTAGGCACCCATAGGGGTGAAGAGCTAGCTTTCACCCCTCTACTCTGTACTTGGACATTTAGGACTAGATCCTTTGTTGTACAGTGCGGAGCCTCTCCATAACCCCATGCTCCAAGCGACCAGGCACTTCTTGTCTGTCCTCCGTAAATGGGTAATGCCTTCTTCCCCAATTACAGTCGTGCATGTGCATTCAGACGGGACAAGAGCGAAGAGCATAAAGCTGGCCCTATGTGCATAACCAACATGAAGCTGAAGACAAAAACAAACAAACAAGCATACAAGGGGCTCAAAAGTGCGGGCTGGGCTTAAGGCCTGGGCACAAGTGCGGGCTGGGCTTAAGGCCTGGGCACAAGTGCGGGCTGGGCTTAAGGCCTGGGCACAAGTGCGGGCTGGGCTTAAGGCCTGGGCACAAGTGCGGGCTGGGCTTAAGGCCTGGGCACAAGTGCGGGCTGGGCTTAAGGCCTGGGCACAAGTGCGGGCTGGGCTTAAGGCCTGGGCACAAGTGCGGGCTGGGCTTAAGGCCTGGGCACAAGTGCGGGCTGGGCTTAAGGCCTGGGCACAAGTGCGGGCTGGGCTTAAGGCCTGGGCACAAGTGCGGGCTAGGTTTAAGGCCTGGGCACAAGTGCGGGCTAGGCTTAAGGCCTGGGCACAAGTGCGGGCTAGGCTTAAGGCCTGGGCACAAGTGCGGGCTAGGCTAAACGCCTGGGCACAAGTGCGGGCTAGGCTAAAGGCCTGGGCACAAGTGCGGGCTAGGCTTAAGGCCTGGGCACAAGTGCGGGCTAGGCTTAAGGCCGGGGCACAAGTGCAGGCTAGGCTTAAGGCCGGGGCACAAGTGCGGGCTAGGCTTAAGGCCGGGGCACAAGTGCGGGCTAGGCTTAAGGCCGGGGCACAAGTGCGGGCTAGGTTGAAGGCCGGGGCACAAGTGCGGGCTAGGCTTAAGGCCGGGGCACAAGTGCGGGCTAGGCTTAAGGCCGGGGCACAAGTGCGGGCTAGGCTTAAGGCCGGGGCACAAGTGCGGGCTAGGCTTAAGGCCGATGCACAAGTGCGGGCTACGCTTAAGGCCGGGGCACAAGTGCGGGCTAGGTTTAAGGCCTGGGCACAAGTGCGGGCTAGGCTTAAGGCCTGGGCACAATTGCAGGCTAGGCTTAAGGCCTGAGCACAAGTGCGGGCTAGGCTTAAGGCCGGGGCACAAGTGCGGGCTAGGCTTAAGGCCGGGGCACAAGTGCGGGCTAGGCTTAAGGCCGGGGCACAAGTGCGGGCAAGGCTTAAGGCCGGGGCACAAGTGCGGGCTAGGCTTAAGGCCGGGGCACAAGTGCGGGCTAGGCTTAAGGCCGGGGCACAAGTGCGGGCTAGGCTTAAGGCCGGGGCACAAGTGCGGGCTAGGCTTAAGGCCGGGGCACAAGTGCGGGCTTGGCTTATGGCCGGGGCACAAGTGCGGGCTAGGCTTAAGGCCGGGAGACAAGTGCGGGCTAGGCTTAAGGCCGGGGCACAAGTGCGGGCTAGGCTTAAGGCCGCGGCACAAGTGCGGGCTGGGCTTAAGGCCGGGGCACAAGTGCGGGCTGGGCTTAAGGCCGGGGCACAAGTGCGGGCTGGGCTTAAGGCCTGGGCACAAGTGCGGGCTGGGCTTAAGACCTGGGCAAAGGTGCGGGCTGGGCTTAAGGCCTGGGCACAAGTGCGGGCTGGGCTTAAAGCCGGGGCACAAGTGCGGGCTGGGCTTAAGGCCTCGGCACAAGTGCGGGCTGGGCTTAAGGCCTGGGCACAAGTGCGGGCTGGGCTTAAGGCCTGGGCACAAGTGCGGGCTGGGCTTAAGGCCTGCGCACAAGTGCGGGCTGGGCTTAAGGCCTGGGCACAAGTGCGGGCTGGGCTTAAGGCCTGGGCACAAGTGCGGGCTGGGCTTAAGGCCTGGGCACAAGTGCGGGCTGGGCTTAAGGCCTGGGCACAAGTGCGGGCTGGGCTTAAGGCCTGGGCACAAGTGCGGGCTGGGCTTAAGGCCTGGGCACAAGTGCGGGCTGGGCTTAAGGCCTGGGCACAAGTGCGGGCTGGGCTTAAGGCCTGGGCACAAGTGCGGGCTGGGCTTAAGGCCTGGGCACAAGTGCGGGCTGGGCTTAAGGCCTGGGCACAAGTGCGGGCTGGGCTTAAGGCCTGGGCACAAGTGCGGGCTGGGCTTTAGGCCGGGGCACAAGTGCGGGCTAGGCTAAAGGCCGGGGCACAAGTGCGGGCTAGGCTAAAGGCCGGGGCACAAGTGCGGGCTAGGCTTAAGGCCTGGGCACAAGTGCGGGCTAGGCTTAAGGCTGGGGCACAAGTGCGGGCTAGGCTTAAGGCCGGGGCACAAGTGCGGGCTAGGCTTAAGGCCGGGGCACAAGTGCGGGCTAGGCTTAAGGCCGGGGCACAAGTGCGGGCTAGGCTTAAGGCCGGGGCACAAGTGCGGGCTAGGCTTAAGGCCGGGGCACAAGTGCGGGCTAGGCTTAAGGCCGGGGCACAAGTGCGGGCTAGGCTTAAGGCCGGGGCACAAGTGCGGGCTAGGCTTAAGGCCGGGGCACAAGTGCGGGCTAGGCTTAAGGCCGGGGCACAAGTGCGGGCTAGGCTTAAGGCCGGGGCACAAGTGCGGGCTAGGCTTAAGGCCGGGGCACAAGTGCGGGCTAGGCTTAAGGCCGGGGCACAAGTGCGGGCTAGGCTTAAGGCCGGGGCACAAGTGCGGGCTAGGCTTAAGGCCGGGGCACAAGTGCAGTGCTGGCTAGGATCAAGGCAGGGGGCACAAGTGCTGGCTAGGCTTAAGGCATGGGCACAAGTGCCAGCTAGGCTTAAGGCCTGGGCACAAGTGCAGGCTAGGCTTAAGGCCTGGGCACAAGTGCAGTGCTGGCTAGGATCAAGGCAAGGGGGCACAAGTGCTGGCTAGGCTTAAGGCATGGGCACAAGTGCTGGCTAGGCTTAAGGCATACAGCTAACTCTTTGCACTCTTTGCATAAAGGGTTAGGCACCCATAGGGGTGAAGAGCTAGCTTTCACCCCTCTACTCTGTACTTGGACATTTAGGACTAGATCCTTTGTTGTACAGTGCGGAGCCTCTCCATAACCCCATGCTCCAAGCGACCAGGCACTTCTTGTCTGTCCTCCGTAAATGGGTAATGCCTTCTTCCCCAATTACAGTCGTGCATGTGCATTCAGACGGGACAAGAGCGAAGAGCATAAAGCTGGCCCTATGTGCATAACCAACATGAAGCTGAAGACAAAAACAAACAAACAAGCATACAAGGGGCTCAAAAGTGCGGGCTGGGCTTAAGGCCTGGGCACAAGTGCGGGCTGGGCTTAAGGCCTGGGCACAAGTGCGGGCTGGGCTTAAGGCCTGGGCACAAGTGCGGGCTGGGCTTAAGGCCTGGGCACAAGTGCGGGCTGGGCTTAAGGCCTGGGCACAAGTGCGGGCTGGGCTTAAGGCCTGGGCACAAGTGCGGGCTGGGCTTAAGGCCTGGGCACAAGTGCGGGCTGGGCTTAAGGCCTGGGCACAAGTGCGGGCTGGGCTTAAGGCCTGGGCACAAGTGCGGGCTGGGCTTAAGGCCTGGGCACAAGTGCGGGCTAGGTTTAAGGCCTGGGCACAAGTGCGGGCTAGGCTTAAGGCCTGGGCACAAGTGCGGGCTAGGCTTAAGGCCTGGGCACAAGTGCGGGCTAGGCTAAACGCCTGGGCACAAGTGCGGGCTAGGCTAAAGGCCTGGGCACAAGTGCGGGCTAGGCTTAAGGCCTGGGCACAAGTGCGGGCTAGGCTTAAGGCCGGGGCACAAGTGCGGGCTAGGCTTAAGGCCGGGGCACAAGTGCGGGCTAGGCTTAAGGCCTGGCCACAAGTGCGGGCTAGGCTTAAGGCCGGGGCACAAGTGCGGGCTAGGCTTAAGGCCTGGGCACAAGTGCGGGCTAGGCTTAAGGCCTGGGCACAAGTGCGGGCTAGGCTTATGGCCTGGGCACAAGTGCGGGCTAGGCTTAAGGCCGGGGCACAAGTGCGGGCTAGGCTTAAGTCCATGGCACAAGTGCGGGCTAGGCTTAAGGCCGGGGCACAAGTGCGGGCTAGGCTTAAGGCCTGGGCACAAGTGCGGGCTAGGCTTAAGGCCGGGGCACAAGTGCGGGCTAGGCTTAAGGCCTGGGCACAAGTGCGGGCTAGGCTTAAGGCCGGGGCACAAGTGCGGGCTGGGCTTAAGGCCTGGGCACAAGTGCGGGCTAGGCTTCAGGCCGGGGCACAAGTGCGGGCTAGGCTTAAGGCCTGGGCACAAGTGCGGGCTAGGCTTAAGGCCGGGGCACTAGTGCGGGCTAGGCTTAAGGCCTGGGCACAAGTGCGGGCTAGGCTTAAGGCCGGGGCACAAGTGCGGGCTTGGCTTAAGGCCGGGGCACAAGTGCGGGCTAGGCTTAAGGCCGGGGCACAAGTGCGGGCTAGGCTTAAGGCCGGGGCACAAGTGCGGGCTAGGCTTAAGGCCGGGGCACAAGTGCGGGCTACGCTTAAGGCCGGGGCACAAGTGCGGGCTAGGTTTAAGGCCGGGGCACAAGTGCGGGCTAGGCTTAAGGCCGGGGCACAAGTGCGGGCTAGGCTTAAGGCCGGGGGCACAAGTGCGGGCTAGGCTTAAGGCCTGGGCACAAGTGCGGGCTAGGCTTAAGGCCAGGGGCACAAGTGCGGGCTAGGCTTAAGGCCAGGGGCACAAGTGCGGGCTAGGCTTAAGGCCTGGGCACAAGTGCGGGCTAGGCTTAAGGCCGATGCACAAGTGCGGGCTAGGCTTAAGGCCGGGGCACAAGTGCGGGCTAGGCTTAAGGCCTGGGTACAAGTGCGGGCTAGGCTTAAGGCCTGGGCACAAGTGCGGGCTAGGCTTAAGGCCTGGGCACAAGTGCGGGCTAGGCTTAAGGCCGATGCACAAGTGCGGGCTAGGCTTAAGGCCGGGGCACAAGTGCGGGCTAGGCTTAAGGCCTGGGCACAAGTGCGGGCTAGGCTTAAGGCCTGGGCACAAGTGCGGGCTAGGCTTAAGGCCTGGCCACAAGTGCGGGCTAGGCTTAAGGCCTGGGCACAAGTGCGGGCTAGGCTTAAGGCCTGGGCACAAGTGCGGGCTAGGCTTAAGGCCTGGGCACAAGTGCGGGCTAGGCTTATGGCCGGGGCACAAGTGCGGGCTAGGCTTAAGGCCTGGCCACAAGTGCGGGCTAGGCTTAAGGCCTGGGCACAAGTGCGGGCTAGGCTTAAGGCCGGGGCACAAGTGCGGGCTAGGCTTAAGGCCTGGGCACAAGTGCGGGCTAGGCTTAAGGCCTGGGCACAAGTGCGGGCTAGGCTTATGGCATGGGCACAAGTGCGGGCTAGGCTTAAGGCCGGGGCACAAGTGCGGGCTAGGCTTAAGTCCATGGCACAAGTGCGGGCTAGGCTTAAGGCCGGGGCACAAGTGCGGGCTAGACTTAAGGCCGGGGCACAAGTGCGGGCTAGGCTTAAGGCCGGGGCACAAGTGCGGGCTAGGCTTAAGGCCGGGGCACAAGTGCGGGCTAGGCTTAAGGCCGGGGCACAAGTGCGGGCTAGGCTTAAGGCCTGGGCACAAGTGCGGGCTAGGCTTAAGGCCGGGGCACAAGTGCGGGCTAGGCTTAAGGCCGGGGCACAAGTGCGGGCTAGGCTTAAGGCCGGGGCACAAGTGCGGGCTAGGCTTAAGGCCGGGGCACAAGTGCGGGCAAGGCTTAAGGCCGGGGCACAAGTGCGGGCTAGGCTTAAGGCCGGGGCACAAGTGCGGGCTAGGCTTAAGGCCGGGGCACAAGTGCGGGCTAGGCTTAAGGCCGGGGCACAAGTGCGGGCTAGGCTTAAGGCCGGGGCACAAGTGCGGGCTAGGCTTAAGGCCGGGGCACAAGTGCGGGCTAGGCTTAAGGCCGGGGCACAAGTGCGGGCTAGGCTTAAGGCCGGGGCACAAGTGCGGGCTAGGCTTAAGGCCGGGGCACAAGTGCGGGCTAGGCTTAAGGCCGGGGCACAAGTGCGGGCTAGGCTTAAGGCCGGGGCACAAGTGCGGGCTAGGCTTAAGGCCGGGGCACAAGTGCGGGCTAGGCTTAAGGCCGGGGCACAAGTGCGGGCTAGGCTTAAGGCTGGGGCACAAGTGCGGGCTAGGCTTAAGGCCGGGGCACAAGTGCTGGCTAGGCTTAAGGCCGGGGCACAAGTGCTGGCTAGGCTTAAGGCCGGGGCACAAGTGCGGGCTAGGCTTAAGGCCTGGGCACAAGTGCAGTGCTGGCTAGGATCAAGGCAAGGGGGCACAAGTGCTGGCTAGGCTTAAGGCATGGGCACAAGTGCTGGCTAGGCTTAAGGCATACAGCTAACTGTTTGCACTCTTTGCATAAACGGTTAGGCACCCATAGGGGTGAAGAGCTAGCTTTCACCCCTCTACTCTGTACTTGGACATTTAGGACTAGATCCTTTGTTGTACAGTGCGGAGCCTCTCCATAACCCCATGCTCCAAGCGACCAGGCACTTCTTGTCTGTCCTCCGTAAATGGGTAATGCCTTCTTCTTCAATTACAGTCGTGCATGCGCATTCAGACGGGACAAGAGCGAAGAGCGTAAAGCTGGCCCTATGTGCATAACCAACATGAAGCTGAAGACAAAAACAAACAAACAAGCATACAAGGGGCTCAAAAGTGCGGGCTAGGCTTAAGGCTTGGGCACAAGTGCGGGCTAGGCTTAAGGCTTGGGCACAAGTGCGGGCTGGGCTTAAGGCCTGGGCACAAGTGCGGGCTGGGCTTAAGGCCTGGGCACAAGTGCGGGCTAGGCTAAAGGCCTGGGCACAAGTGCGGGCTAGGCTTAAGGCCGGGGCACAAGTGCGGGCTAGGCTTAAGGCCGGGGCACAAGTGCGGGCTAGGCTTAAGGCCGGGGCACAAGTGCGGGCTAGGCTTAAGGCCGGGGCACAAGTGCGGGCTAGGCTTAAGGCCGGGGCACAAGTGCGGGCTAGGCTTAAGGCCGGGGCACAAGTGCGGGCTAGGCTTAAGGCCGGGGCACAAGTGCGTGCTAGGCTTAAGGCCGGGGCACAAGTGCGGGCTAGGCTTAAGGCCGGGGCACAAGTGCGGGCTAGGCTTAAGGCCTGGGCACAAGTGCGGGCTAGGCTTAAGGCCTGGGCACAAGTGCGGGCTAGGCTTAAGGCTTGGGCACAAGTGCGGGCTAGGCTTAAGGCCTGAGCACAAGTGCGGGCTTGGCTTAAGTCCGTGGCACAAGTGCGGGCTAGGCTTAAGGCCGGGGGCACAAGTGCGGGCTAGGCTTAAGGCCGGGGCACAAGTGCGGGCTAGGTTTAAGGCCGGGGCACAAGTGCGGGCTAGGTTTAAGGCCGGGGCACAAGTGCGGGCTAGGTTTAAGGCCGGGGCACAAGTGCGGGCTAGGCTTAAGGCCTGGGCACAAGTGCGGGCTAGGCTTAAGGCCTGGCCACAAGTGCGGGCTAGGCTTAAGGCCTGGGCACAAGTGCGGGCTAGGCTTAAGGCCTGGCCACAAGTGCGGGCTAGGCTTAAGGCCTGGGCACAAGTGCGGGCTAGGCTTAAGGCCTGGGCACAAGTGCGGGCTAGGCTTAAGGCCTGGGCACAAGTGCGGGCTAGGCTTATGGCCGGGGCACAAGTGCGGGCTAGGCTTATGGCCGGGGCACAAGTGCGGGCTAGGCTTAAGGCCTGGCCACAAGTGCGGGCTAGGCTTAAGGCCTGGGCACAAGTGCGGGCTAGGCTTAAGGCCGGGGCACAAGTGCGGGCTAGGCTTAAGGCCTGGGCACAAGTGCGGGCTAGGCTTAAGGCCGGGGCACAAGTGCGGGCTAGGCTTAAGGCCGGGGCACAAGTGCGGGCTAGGCTTAAGTCCATGGCACAAGTGCGGGCTAGGCTTAAGGCCGGGGCACAAGTGCGGGCTAGGCTTAAGGCCGGGGCACAAGTGCGGGCTAGGCTTAAGGCCGGGGCACAAGTGCGGGCTAGGCTTAAGGCCGGGGCACAAGTGCGGGCTAGGCTTAAGGCCGGGGCACAAGTGCGGGCTAGGCTTAAGGCCTGGGCACAAGTGCGGGCTAGGCTTAAGGCCGGGGCACAAGTGCGGGCTAGGCTTAAGGCCGGGGCACAAGTGCGGGCAAGGCTTAAGGCCGGGGCACAAGTGCGGGCTAGGCTTAAGGCCGGGGCACAAGTGCGGGCTAGGCTTAAGGCCGGGGCACAAGTGCGGGCTAGGCTTAAGGCCGGGGCACAAGTGCGGGCTAGGCTTAAGGCCGGGGCACAAGTGCGGGCTAGGCTTAAGGCCGGGGCACAAGTGCGGGCTAGGCTTAAGGCCGGGGCACAAGTGCGGGCTAGGCTTAAGGCCGGGGCACAAGTGCGGGCTAGGCTTAAGGCCGGGGCACAAGTGCGGGCTAGGCTTAAGGCCGGGGCACAAGTTCGGGCTAGGCTTAAGGCCGGGGCACAAGTGCGGGCTAGGCTTAAGGCCTGGGCACAAGTGCGGGCTAGGCTTAAGGCCTGGGCACAAGTGCGGGCTAGGCTTAAGGCCTGGGCACAAGTGCGGGCTAGGCTTAAGGCCGGGGGCACAAGTGCGGGCTAGGCTTAAGGCCGGGGGCACAAGTGCGGGCTAGGCCTAAGGCCTGGGCACAAGTGCGGGCTAGGCTTAAGGCCGGGGCACAAGTGCGGGCTAGGCTTAAGGCCGGGGCACAAGTGCGGGCTAGGCTTAATGCCGGGGCACAAGTGCGGGCTAGGCTTAATGCCGGGGCACAAGTGCGGGCTAGGCTTAAGGCCGGGGCACAAGTGCGGGCTAGGCTTAAGACCGGGGCACAAGTGCGGGCTAGGCTTAAGGCCGGGGCACAAGTGCGGGCTAGGCTTAAGGCCTGGGCACAAGTGCGGGCTAGGCTTAAGGCCTGGGCACAAGTGCGGGCTAGGCTTAAGGCCTGAGCACAAGTGCGGGCTAGGCTTAAGGCCGGGGCACAAGTGCGGGCTAGGCTTAAGGCCGGGGCACAAGTGCGGGCTAGGCTTAAGTCCGTGGCACAAGTGCGGGCTAGGCTTAAGGCCGGGGCACAAGTGCGGGCTAGGCTTAAGGCCGGGGCACAAGTGCGGGCTAGGCTTAAGGCCGGGGCACAAGTGCGGGCTAGGCTTAAGGCCGGGGCACAAGTGCGGGCTAGGCTTAAGGCCGGGGCACAAGTGCGGGCTGGGCTTAAGGCCTGGGCACAAGTGCGGGTTGGGCTTAAGGCCGGGGCACAAGTGCGGGCTGGGCTTAAGGCCTGGGCACAAGTGCGGGCTGGGCTTAAGGCCTGGGCACAAGTGCGGGCTGGGCTTAAGGCCGGGGCACAAGTGCGGGCTAGGCTAAAGGCCTGGGCACAAGTGCGGGCTAGGCTTAAGGCCGGGGCACTAGTGCGGGCTAGGCTTAAGGCCGGGGCACTAGTGCGGGCTAGGCTTAAGGCCGGGGCACTAGTGCGGGCTAGGCTTAAGGCCGGGGCACAAGTGCGGGCTAGGCTTAATGCCGGGGCACAAGTGCGGGCTAGGCTTAATGCCGGGGCACAAGTGCGGGCTAGGCTTAAGGCAGGGGCACAAGTGCTGGCTAGGCTTAAGGCCGGAGCACAAGTGCTGGCTAGGCTTAATGCCGGGACACAAGTGCTGGCTAGGCTTAATGCCGGGACACAAGTGCTGGCTAGGCTTAAGCCCGGGGCACAAGTGCTGGCTAAGCTTAAGGCCGGGGCACAAGTGCTGGCTAGGCTTAAGGCCGGGGCACAAGTGCTGGCTAGGCTTAAGCCCGGGGCACAAGTGCTGGCTAGGCTTAAGGCCGGGGCACAAGTGCTGGCTAGGCTTAAGGCCGGGGCACAAGTGCTGGCTAGGCTTAAGGCAGGGGCACAAGTGCTGGCTAGGCTTAAGGCTAACTCTTTGCATTTTTTGCATAAAGGGTTAGGCACCCATAGGGGTGAAGAGCTAGCTTTCACCCCTCAACTCTGTACTTGGACATTTATGACTAGATCCTTTGTTGTACAGTGCGGAGCCACTCCATAACCCCTTGCTCCAAGCGACCAGGCACTTCTTGTCTGTCCTCCATAAATGGGTAATGCCTTCTTCCCCAATTACAGTCGTGCATGCGCATTCAGACGGGACAAAAGAGAAGAGCATAAAGCCTGCCCTGTGTGCATAGCCGACATGAAAACAAAGACATAAACAAAAATACAAGAAGGGCACAAGTGCTGGCTAGGCTTAAGGCCGGGGCACAAGTGCTGGCTAGGCTTAAGGCCGGGGCACAAGTGCTGGCTAGGCTTAAGGCCGGGGCACAAGTGCTGGCTAGGCTTAAGGCCGGGGCACAAGTGCTGGCTAGGCTTAAGGCCGGGGCACAAGTGCTGGCTAGGCTTAAGGCCGGGGCACAAGTGCTGGCTAGGCTTAAGGCCGGGGCACAAGTGCTGGCTAGGCTTAAGGCCGGGGCACAAGTGCTGGCTAGGCTTAAGGCCGGGGCACAAGTGCTGGCTAGGCTTAAGGCCGGGGCACAAGTGCTGGCTAGGCTTAAGGCCGGGGCACAAGTGCTGGCTAGGCTTAAGGCCGGGGCACAAGTGCTGGCTAGGCTTAAGGCCTGGGCACAAGTGCGGGCTAGGCTTAAGGCCGGGGGCACAAGTGCGGGCTAAGCATAAGGCCTGGGCACAAGTGCGGGCTAGGCTTAAGGCCTGGGCACAAGTGCGGGCTAGGCTTAAGGCCTGGGCACAAGTGCGGGCTAGGCTTCAGGCCGATGCACAAGTGCGGGCTAGGCTTAAGGCCGGGGCACAAGTGCGGGCTAGGCTTAAGGCCTGGGCACAAGTGCGGGCTAGGCTTAAGGCCTGGGCACAAGTGCGGGCTAGGCTTAAGGCCTGGGCACAAGTGCGGGCTAGGCTTAAGGCCTGGGCACAAGTGCGGGCTAGGCTTAAGGCCTGGGCACAAGTGCGGGCTAGGCTTAAGGCCGGGGCACAAGTGCGGGCTAGGCTTAAGGCCGGGGCACAAGTGCGGGCTAGGCTTAAGGCCGGGGCACAAGTGCGGGCTAGGCTTAAGGCCTGGGCACAAGTGCGGGCTAGGCTTAAGGCCTGGGCACAAGTGCGGGCTAGGCTTAAGGCCTGAGCACAAGTGCGGGCTAGGCTTAAGGCCGGGGCACAAGTGCGGGCTAGGCCTAAGGCCGGGGCACAAGTGCGGGCTAGGCTTAAGGCCTGGGCACAAGTGCGGGCTAGGCTTAAGGCCTGAGCACAAGTGCGGGCTAGGCTTAAGGCCGGGGCACAAGTGCGGGCTAGGCCTAAGGCCGGGGCACAAGTGCGGGCTAGGCCTAAGGCCGGGGCACAAGTGCGGGCTAGGCTTAAGGCCTGAGCACAAGTGCGGGCTAGGCTTAAGGCCGGGGCACAAGTGCGGGCTAGGCCTAAGGCCGGGGCACAAGTGCGGGCTAGGCTTAAGGCCTGGGCACAAGTGCGGGCTACGCTTAAGGCCGGGGGCACAAGTGCGGGCTAGGCTTAAGGCCGGGGGCACAAGTGCGGGCTAGGCATAAGGCCTGGGCACAAGTGCGGGCTAGGCTTAAGGCCGATGCACAAGTGCGGGCTAGGCTTAAGGCCGGGGCACAAGTGCGGGCTAGGTTTAAGGCCTGGGCACAAGTGCGGGCTAGGCTTAAGGCCTGAGCACAAGTGCGGGCTAGGCTTAAGGCCGGGGCACAAGTGCGGGCTGGGCTTAAGGCCGGGGCACAAGTGCGGGCTGGGCTTAAGGTCGGGGCACAAGTGCGGGCTAGGCTTAAGGCCGGGGCACAAGTGCGGGCTAGGCTTAAGGCCGGGGCACAAGTGCGGGCTAGGCTTAAGGCCGGGGCACAAGTGCGGGCTAGGCTTAAGGCCGGGGCACAAGTGCGGGCTAGGCTTAAGGCCGGGGCACAAGTGCGGGCTAGGCTTAAGGCCGGGGCACAAGTGCGGGCTAGGCTTAAGGCCGGGGCACAAGTGCGGGCTAGGCTTAAGGCCGGGGCACAAGTGCGGGCAAGGCTTAAGGCCGGGGCACAAGTGCGGGCTAGGTTTAAGGCCTGGGCACAAGTGCGGGCTAGGCTTAAGGCCTGAGCACAAGTGCGGGCTAGGCTTAAGGCCGGGGCACAAGTGCGGGCTAGGCTTAAGGCCGATGCACAAGTGCGGGCTAGGCTTAAGGCCGGGGCACAAGTGCGGGCTAGGTTTAAGGCCTGGGCACAAGTGCGGGCTAGGCTTAAGGCCTGAGCACAAGTGCGGGCTAGGCTTAAGGCCGGGGCACAAGTGCGGGCTGGGCTTAACGTCGGGGCACAAGTGCGGGCTGGGCTTAAGGTCGGGGCACAAGTGCGGGCTAGGCTTAAGGCCGGGGCACAAGTGCGGGCTAGGCTTAAGGCCGGGGCACAAGTGCGGGCTAGGCTTAAGGCCGGGGCACAAGTGCGGGCTAGGCTTAAGGCCGGGGCACAAGTGCGGGCTAGGCTTAAGGCCGGGGCACAAGTGCGGGCTAGGCTTAAGGCCGGGGCACAAGTGCGGGCTAGGCTTAAGGCCGGGGCACAAGTGCGGGCTAGGCTTAAGGCCGGGGCACAAGTGCGGGCTAGGCTTAAGGCCGGGGCACAAGTGCGGGCAAGGCTTAAGGCCGGGGCACAAGTGCGGGCTAGGCTTAAGGCCGGGGCACAAGTGCGGGCTAGGCTTAAGGCCGGGGCACAAGTGCAGTGCTGGCTAGGATCAAGGCAGGGGGCACAAGTGCTGGCTAGGCTTAAGGCATGGGCACAAGTGCCAGCTAGGCTTAAGGCCTGGGCACAAGTGCAGGCTAGGCTTAAGGCCTGGGCACAAGTGCAGTGCTGGCTAGGATCAAGGCAAGGGGGCA
Organism: Ranitomeya imitator; assembly: GCF_032444005.1. Classification (NCBI taxonomy): domain Eukaryota; kingdom Metazoa; phylum Chordata; class Amphibia; order Anura; family Dendrobatidae; genus Ranitomeya; species Ranitomeya imitator. The sequence continues at coordinate 1,091,479 of NW_027194466.1, forward strand.
CAAGTGCTGGCTAGGCTTAAGGCATGGGCACAAGTGCTGGCTAGGCTTAAGGCATACAGCTAACTCTTTGCACTCTTTGCATAAGGGTTAGGCACCCATAGGGGTGAAGAGCTAGCTTTCACCCCTCTACTCTGTACTTGGACATTTAGGACTAGATCCTTTGTTGTACAGTGCGGAGCCTCTCCATAACCCCATGCTCCAAGCGACCAGGCACTTCTTGTCTGTCCTCCGTAAATGGGTAATGCCTTCTTCCCCAATTACAGTCGTGCATGTGCATTCAGACGGGACAAGAGCGAAGAGCATAAAGCTGGCCCTATGTGCATAACCAACATGAAGCTGAAGACAAAAACAAACAAACAAGCATACAAGGGGCTCAAAAGTGCGGGCTGGGCTTAAGGCCTGGGCACAAGTGCGGGCTGGGCTTAAGGCCTGGGCACAAATGCGGGCTGGGCTTAAGGCCTGGGCACAAGTGCGGGCTGGGCTTAAGGCCTGGGCACAAGTGCGGGCTGGGCTTAAGGCCTGGGCACAAGTGCGGGCTGGGCTTAAGGCCTGGGCACAAGTGCGGGCTGGGCTTAAGGCCTGGGCACAAGTGCGGGCTGGGCTTAAGGCCTGGGCACAAGTGCGGGCTGGGCTTAAGGCCTGGGCACAAGTGCGGGCTGGGCTTAAGGCCTGGGCACAAGTGCGGGCTAGGCTTAAGGCCGGGGCACAAGTGCGGGCTAGGCTTAAGGCCGGGGCACAAGTGCGGGCTAGGCTTAAGGCCGGGGCACAAGTGCGGGCTAGGCTTAAGGCCGGGGCACAAGTGCGGGCTAGGCTTAAGGCCGGGGCACAAGTGCGGGCTAGGCTTAAGGCCGGGGCACAAGTGCGGGCTAGGCTTAAGGCCGGGGCACAAGTGCGGGCTAGGCTTAAGGCCGGGGCACAAGTGCGGGCTAGGCTTAAGGCCGGGGCACAAGTGCGGGCTAGGCTTAAGGCCGGGGCACAAGTGCGGGCTAGGCTTAAGGCCGGGGCACAAGTGCGGGCTAGGCTTAAGGCCGGGGCACAAGTGCGGGCTAGGCTTAAGGCCGGGGCACAAGTGCGGGCTAGGCTTAAGGCCGGGGCACAAGTGCGGGCTAGGCTTAAGGCCGGGGCACAAGTGCGGGCTAGGCTTAAGGCCGGGGCACAAGTGCGGGCTAGGCTTAAGGCCGGGGCACAAGTGCGGGCTAGGCTTAAGGCCGGGGCACAAGTGCTGGCTAGGCTTAAGGCCGGGGCACAAGTGCTGGCTAGGCTTAAGGCCGGGGCACAAGTGCGGGCTAGGCTTAAGGCCTGGGCACAAGTGCAGTGCTGGCTAGGATCAAGGCAAGGGGGCACAAGTGCTGGCTAGGCTTAAGGCATGGGCACAAGTGCTGGCTAGGCTTAAGGCATACAGCTAACTGTTTGCACTCTTTGCATAAACGGTTAGGCACCCATAGGGGTGAAGAGCTAGCTTTCACCCCTCTACTCTGTACTTGGACATTTAGGACTAGATCCTTTGTTGTACAGTGCGGAGCCTCTCCATAACCCCATGCTCCAAGCGACCAGGCACTTCTTGTCTGTCCTCCGTAAATGGGTAATGCCTTCTTCTTCAATTACAGTCGTGCATGCGCATTCAGACGGGACAAGAGCGAAGAGCGTAAAGCTGGCCCTATGTGCATAACCAACATGAAGCTGAAGACAAAAACAAACAAACAAGCATACAAGGGGCTCAAAAGTGCGGGCTAGGCTTAAGGCTTGGGCACAAGTGCGGGCTAGGCTTAAGGCTTGGGCACAAGTGCGGGCTGGGCTTAAGGCCTGGGCACAAGTGCGGGCTGGGCTTAAGGCCTGGGCACAAGTGCGGGCTAGGCTAAAGGCCTGGGCACAAGTGCGGGCTAGGCTTAAGGCCGGGGCACAAGTGCGGGCTAGGCTTAAGGCCGGGGCACAAGTGCGGGCTAGGCTTAAGGCCGGGGCACAAGTGCGGGCTAGGCTTAAGGCCGGGGCACAAGTGCGGGCTAGGCTTAAGGCCGGGGCACAAGTGCGGGCTAGGCTTAAGGCCGGGGCACAAGTGCGGGCTAGGCTTAAGGCCGGGGCACAAGTGCGTGCTAGGCTTAAGGCCGGGGCACAAGTGCGGGCTAGGCTTAAGGCCGGGGCACAAGTGCGGGCTAGGCTTAAGGCCTGGGCACAAGTGCGGGCTAGGCTTAAGGCCTGGGCACAAGTGCGGGCTAGGCTTAAGGCTTGGGCACAAGTGCGGGCTAGGCTTAAGGCCTGAGCACAAGTGCGGGCTTGGCTTAAGTCCGTGGCACAAGTGCGGGCTAGGCTTAAGGCCGGGGGCACAAGTGCGGGCTAGGCTTAAGGCCGGGGCACAAGTGCGGGCTAGGTTTAAGGCCGGGGCACAAGTGCGGGCTAGGTTTAAGGCCGGGGCACAAGTGCGGGCTAGGCTTAAGGCCTGGGCACAAGTGCGGGCTAGGCTTAAGGCCTGGCCACAAGTGCGGGCTAGGCTTAAGGCCTGGGCACAAGTGCGGGCTAGGCTTAAGGCCTGGCCACAAGTGCGGGCTAGGCTTAAGGCCTGGGCACAAGTGCGGGCTAGGCTTAAGGCCTGGGCACAAGTGCGGGCTAGGCTTAAGGCCTGGGCACAAGTGCGGGCTAGGCTTATGGCCGGGGCACAAGTGCGGGCTAGGCTTATGGCCGGGGCACAAGTGCGGGCTAGGCTTAAGGCCTGGCCACAAGTGCGGGCTAGGCTTAAGGCCTGGGCACAAGTGCGGGCTAGGCTTAAGGCCGGGGCACAAGTGCGGGCTAGGCTTAAGGCCTGGGCACAAGTGCGGGCTAGGCTTAAGGCCGGGGCACAAGTGCGGGCTAGGCTTAAGGCCGGGGCACAAGTGCGGGCTAGGCTTAAGTCCATGGCACAAGTGCGGGCTAGGCTTAAGGCCGGGGCACAAGTGCGGGCTAGGCTTAAGGCCGGGGCACAAGTGCGGGCTAGGCTTAAGGCCGGGGCACAAGTGCGGGCTAGGCTTAAGGCCGGGGCACAAGTGCGGGCTAGGCTTAAGGCCGGGGCACAAGTGCGGGCTAGGCTTAAGGCCTGGGCACAAGTGCGGGCTAGGCTTAAGGCCGGGGCACAAGTGCGGGCTAGGCTTAAGGCCGGGGCACAAGTGCGGGCAAGGCTTAAGGCCGGGGCACAAGTGCGGGCTAGGCTTAAGGCCGGGGCACAAGTGCGGGCTAGGCTTAAGGCCGGGGCACAAGTGCGGGCTAGGCTTAAGGCCGGGGCACAAGTGCGGGCTAGGCTTAAGGCCGGGGCACAAGTGCGGGCTAGGCTTAAGGCCGGGGCACAAGTGCGGGCTAGGCTTAAGGCCGGGGCACAAGTGCGGGCTAGGCTTAAGGCCGGGGCACAAGTGCGGGCTAGGCTTAAGGCCGGGGCACAAGTGCGGGCTAGGCTTAAGGCCGGGGCACAAGTGCGGGCTAGGCTTAAGGCCGGGGCACAAGTGCGGGCTAGGCTTAAGGCCTGGGCACAAGTGCGGGCTAGGCTTAAGGCCTGGGCACAAGTGCGGGCTAGGCTTAAGGCCTGGGCACAAGTGCGGGCTAGGCTTAAGGCCGGGGGCACAAGTGCGGGCTAGGCTTAAGGCCGGGGGCACAAGTGCGGGCTAGGCCTAAGGCCTGGGCACAAGTGCGGGCTAGGCTTAAGGCCGGGGCACAAGTGCGGGCTAGGCTTAAGGCCGGGGCACAAGTGCGGGCTAGGCTTAATGCCGGGGCACAAGTGCGGGCTAGGCTTAATGCCGGGGCACAAGTGCGGGCTAGGCTTAAGGCCGGGGCACAAGTGCGGGCTAGGCTTAAGACCGGGGCACAAGTGCGGGCTAGGCTTAAGGCCGGGGCACAAGTGCGGGCTAGGCTTAAGGCCTGGGCACAAGTGCGGGCTAGGCTTAAGGCCTGGGCACAAGTGCGGGCTAGGCTTAAGGCCTGAGCACAAGTGCGGGCTAGGCTTAAGGCCGGGGCACAAGTGCGGGCTAGGCTTAAGGCCGGGGCACAAGTGCGGGCTAGGCTTAAGTCCGTGGCACAAGTGCGGGCTAGGCTTAAGGCCGGGGCACAAGTGCGGGCTAGGCTTAAGGCCGGGGCACAAGTGCGGGCTAGGCTTAAGGCCGGGGCACAAGTGCGGGCTAGGCTTAAGGCCGGGGCACAAGTGCGGGCTAGGCTTAAGGCCGGGGCACAAGTGCGGGCTGGGCTTAAGGCCTGGGCACAAGTGCGGGTTGGGCTTAAGGCCGGGGCACAAGTGCGGGCTGGGCTTAAGGCCTGGGCACAAGTGCGGGCTGGGCTTAAGGCCTGGGCACAAGTGCGGGCTGGGCTTAAGGCCGGGGCACAAGTGCGGGCTAGGCTAAAGGCCTGGGCACAAGTGCGGGCTAGGCTTAAGGCCGGGGCACTAGTGCGGGCTAGGCTTAAGGCCGGGGCACTAGTGCGGGCTAGGCTTAAGGCCGGGGCACTAGTGCGGGCTAGGCTTAAGGCCGGGGCACAAGTGCGGGCTAGGCTTAATGCCGGGGCACAAGTGCGGGCTAGGCTTAATGCCGGGGCACAAGTGCGGGCTAGGCTTAAGGCAGGGGCACAAGTGCTGGCTAGGCTTAAGGCCGGAGCACAAGTGCTGGCTAGGCTTAATGCCGGGACACAAGTGCTGGCTAGGCTTAATGCCGGGACACAAGTGCTGGCTAGGCTTAAGCCCGGGGCACAAGTGCTGGCTAGGCTTAAGGCCGGGGCACAAGTGCTGGCTAGGCTTAAGCCCGGGGCACAAGTGCTGGCTAGGCTTAAGGCCGGGGCACAAGTGCTGGCTAGGCTTAAGGCCGGGGCACAAGTGCTGGCTAGGCTTAAGGCAGGGGCACAAGTGCTGGCTAGGCTTAAGGCTAACTCTTTGCATTTTTTGCATAAAGGGTTAGGCACCCATAGGGGTGAAGAGCTAGCTTTCACCCCTCAACTCTGTACTTGGACATTTATGACTAGATCCTTTGTTGTACAGTGCGGAGCCACTCCATAACCCCTTGCTCCAAGCGACCAGGCACTTCTTGTCTGTCCTCCATAAATGGGTAATGCCTTCTTCCCCAATTACAGTCGTGCATGCGCATTCAGACGGGACAAAAGAGAAGAGCATAAAGCCTGCCCTGTGTGCATAGCCGACATGAAAACAAAGACATAAACAAAAATACAAGAAGGGCACAAGTGCTGGCTAGGCTTAAGGCCGGGGCACAAGTGCTGGCTAGGCTTAAGGCCGGGGCACAAGTGCTGGCTAGGCTTAAGGCCGGGGCACAAGTGCTGGCTAGGCTTAAGGCCGGGGCACAAGTGCTGGCTAGGCTTAAGGCCGGGGCACAAGTGCTGGCTAGGCTTAAGGCCGGGGCACAAGTGCTGGCTAGGCTTAAGGCCGGGGCACAAGTGCTGGCTAGGCTTAAGGCCGGGGCACAAGTGCTGGCTAGGCTTAAGGCCGGGGCACAAGTGCTGGCTAGGCTTAAGGCCGGGGCACAAGTGCTGGCTAGGCTTAAGGCCGGGGCACAAGTGCTGGCTAGGCTTAAGGCCGGGGCACAAGTGCTGGCTAGGCTTAAGGCCTGGGCACAAGTGCGGGCTAGGCTTAAGGCCGGGGGCACAAGTGCGGGCTAAGCATAAGGCCTGGGCACAAGTGCGGGCTAGGCTTAAGGCCTGGGCACAAGTGCGGGCTAGGCTTAAGGCCTGGGCACAAGTGCGGGCTAGGCTTCAGGCCGATGCACAAGTGCGGGCTAGGCTTAAGGCCGGGGCACAAGTGCGGGCTAGGCTTAAGGCCTGGGCACAAGTGCGGGCTAGGCTTAAGGCCTGGGCACAAGTGCGGGCTAGGCTTAAGGCCTGGGCACAAGTGCGGGCTAGGCTTAAGGCCTGGGCACAAGTGCGGGCTAGGCTTAAGGCCGGGGCACAAGTGCGGGCTAGGCTTAAGGCCGGGGCACAAGTGCGGGCTAGGCTTAAGGCCGGGGCACAAGTGCGGGCTAGGCTTAAGGCCTGGGCACAAGTGCGGGCTAGGCTTAAGGCCTGGGCACAAGTGCGGGCTAGGCTTAAGGCCTGAGCACAAGTGCGGGCTAGGCTTAAGGCCGGGGCACAAGTGCGGGCTAGGCCTAAGGCCGGGGCACAAGTGCGGGCTAGGCTTAAGGCCTGGGCACAAGTGCGGGCTAGGCTTAAGGCCTGAGCACAAGTGCGGGCTAGGCTTAAGGCCGGGGCACAAGTGCGGGCTAGGCCTAAGGCCGGGGCACAAGTGCGGGCTAGGCCTAAGGCCGGGGCACAAGTGCGGGCTAGGCTTAAGGCCTGAGCACAAGTGCGGGCTAGGCTTAAGGCCGGGGCACAAGTGCGGGCTAGGCCTAAGGCCGGGGCACAAGTGCGGGCTAGGCTTAAGGCCTGGGCACAAGTGCGGGCTACGCTTAAGGCCGGGGGCACAAGTGCGGGCTAGGCTTAAGGCCGGGGGCACAAGTGCGGGCTAGGCATAAGGCCTGGGCACAAGTGCGGGCTAGGCTTAAGGCCGATGCACAAGTGCGGGCTAGGCTTAAGGCCGGGGCACAAGTGCGGGCTAGGTTTAAGGCCTGGGCACAAGTGCGGGCTAGGCTTAAGGCCTGAGCACAAGTGCGGGCTAGGCTTAAGGCCGGGGCACAAGTGCGGGCTGGGCTTAAGGCCGGGGCACAAGTGCGGGCTGGGCTTAAGGTCGGGGCACAAGTGCGGGCTAGGCTTAAGGCCGGGGCACAAGTGCGGGCTAGGCTTAAGGCCGGGGCACAAGTGCGGGCTAGGCTTAAGGCCGGGGCACAAGTGCGGGCTAGGCTTAAGGCCGGGGCACAAGTGCGGGCTAGGCTTAAGGCCGGGGCACAAGTGCGGGCTAGGCTTAAGGCCGGGGCACAAGTGCGGGCTAGGCTTAAGGCCGGGGCACAAGTGCGGGCTAGGCTTAAGGCCGGGGCACAAGTGCGGGCAAGGCTTAAGGCCGGGGCACAAGTGCGGGCTAGGTTTAAGGCCTGGGCACAAGTGCGGGCTAGGCTTAAGGCCTGAGCACAAGTGCGGGCTAGGCTTAAGGCCGGGGCACAAGTGCGGGCTAGGCTTAAGGCCGATGCACAAGTGCGGGCTAGGCTTAAGGCCGGGGCACAAGTGCGGGCTAGGTTTAAGGCCTGGGCACAAGTGCGGGCTAGGCTTAAGGCCTGAGCACAAGTGCGGGCTAGGCTTAAGGCCGGGGCACAAGTGCGGGCTGGGCTTAACGTCGGGGCACAAGTGCGGGCTGGGCTTAAGGTCGGGGCACAAGTGCGGGCTAGGCTTAAGGCCGGGGCACAAGTGCGGGCTAGGCTTAAGGCCGGGGCACAAGTGCGGGCTAGGCTTAAGGCCGGGGCACAAGTGCGGGCTAGGCTTAAGGCCGGGGCACAAGTGCGGGCTAGGCTTAAGGCCGGGGCACAAGTGCGGGCTAGGCTTAAGGCCGGGGCACAAGTGCGGGCTAGGCTTAAGGCCGGGGCACAAGTGCGGGCTAGGCTTAAGGCCGGGGCACAAGTGCGGGCTAGGCTTAAGGCCGGGGCACAAGTGCGGGCAAGGCTTAAGGCCGGGGCACAAGTGCGGGCTAGGCTTAAGGCCGGGGCACAAGTGCGGGCTAGGCTTAAGGCCGGGGCACAAGTGCAGTGCTGGCTAGGATCAAGGCAGGGGGCACAAGTGCTGGCTAGGCTTAAGGCATGGGCACAAGTGCCAGCTAGGCTTAAGGCCTGGGCACAAGTGCAGGCTAGGCTTAAGGCCTGGGCACAAGTGCAGTGCTGGCTAGGATCAAGGCAAGGGGGCACAAGTGCTGGCTAGGCTTAAGGCATGGGCACAAGTGCTGGCTAGGCTTAAGGCATACAGCTAACTCTTTGCACTCTTTGCATAAGGGTTAGGCACCCATAGGGGTGAAGAGCTAGCTTTCACCCCTCTACTCTGTACTTGGACATTTAGGACTAGATCCTTTGTTGTACAGTGCGGAGCCTCTCCATAACCCCATGCTCCAAGCGACCAGGCACTTCTTGTCTGTCCTCCGTAAATGGGTAATGCCTTCTTCCCCAATTACAGTCGTGCATGTGCATTCAGACGGGACAAGAGCGAAGAGCATAAAGCTGGCCCTATGTGCATAACCAACATGAAGCTGAAGACAAAAACAAACAAACAAGCATACAAGGGGCTCAAAAGTGCGGGCTGGGCTTAAGGCCTGGGCACAAGTGCGGGCTGGGCTTAAGGCCTGGGCACAAGTGCGGGCTGGGCTTATGGCCTGGGCACAAGTGCGGGCTGGGCTTAAGGCCTGGGCACAAGTGCGGGCTGGGCTTAAGGCCTGGGCACAAGTGCGGGCTGGGCTTAAGGCCTGGGCACAAGTGCGGGCTGGGCTTAAGGCCTGGGCACAAGTGCGGGCTGGGCTTAAGGCCTGGGCACAAGTGCGGGCTGGGCTTAAGGCCTGGGCACAAGTGCGGGCTGGGCTTAAGGCCTGGGCACAAGTGCGGGCTGGGCTTAAGGCCTGGGCACAAGTGCGGGCTGGGCTTTAGGCCGGGGCACAAGTGCGGGCTAGGCTAAAGGCCGGGGCACAAGTGCGGGCTAGGCTAAAGGCCGGGGCACAAGTGCGGGCTAGGCTTAAGGCCTGGGCACAAGTGCGGGCTAGGCTTAAGGCCGGGGCACAAGTGCGGGCTAGGCTTAAGGCCGGGGCACAAGTGCGGGCTAGGCTTAAGGCCGGGGCACAAGTGCGGGCTAGGCTTAAGGCCGGGGCACAAGTGCGGGCTAGGCTTAAGGCCGGGGCACAAGTGCGGGCTAGGCTTAAGGCCGGGGCACAAGTGCGGGCTAGGCTTAAGGCCGGGGCACAAGTGCGGGCTAGGCTTAAGGCCGGGGCACAAGTGCGGGCTAGGCTTAAGGCCGGGGCACAAGTGCGGGCTAGGCTTAAGGCCGGGGCACAAGTGCGGGCTAGGCTTAAGGCCGGGGCACAAGTGCGGGCTAGGCTTAAGGCCGGGGCACAAGTGCAGTGCTGGCTAGGATCAAGGCAGGGGGCACAAGTGCTGGCTAGGCTTAAGGCATGGGCACAAGTGCCAGCTAGGCTTAAGGCCTGGGCACAAGTGCAGGCTAGGCTTAAGGCCTGGGCACAAGTGCAGTGCTGGCTAGGATCAAGGCAAGGGGGCACAAGTGCTGGCTAGGCTTAAGGCATGGGCACAAGTGCTGGCTAGGCTTAAGGCATACAGCTAACTCTTTGCACTCTTTGCATAAAGGGTTAGGCACCCATAGGGGTGAAGAGCTAGCTTTCACCCCTCTACTCTGTACTTGGACATTTAGGACTAGATCCTTTGTTGTACAGTGCGGAGCCTCTCCATAACCCCATGCTCCAAGCGACCAGGCACTTCTTGTCTGTCCTCCGTAAATGGGTAATGCCTTCTTCCCCAATTACAGTCGTGCATGTGCATTCAGACGGGACAAGAGCGAAGAGCATAAAGCTGGCCCTATGTGCATAACCAACATGAAGCTGAAGACAAAAACAAACAAACAAGCATACAAGGGGCTCAAAAGTGCGGGCTGGGCTTAAGGCCTGGGCACAAGTGCGGGCTGGGCTTAAGGCCTGGGCACAAGTGCGGGCTGGGCTTAAGGCCTGGGCACAAGTGCGGGCTGGGCTTAAGGCCTGGGCACAAGTGCGGGCTGGGCTTAAGGCCTGGGCACAAGTGCGGGCTGGGCTTAAGGCCTGGGCACAAGTGCGGGCTGGGCTTAAGGCCTGGGCACAAGTGCGGGCTGGGCTTAAGGCCTGGGCACAAGTGCGGGCTGGGCTTAAGGCCTGGGCACAAGTGCGGGCTGGGCTTAAGGCCTGGGCACAAGTGCGGGCTAGGTTTAAGGCCTGGGCACAAGTGCGGGCTAGGCTTAAGGCCTGGGCACAAGTGCGGGCTAGGCTTAAGGCCTGGGCACAAGTGCGGGCTAGGCTAAACGCCTGGGCACAAGTGCGGGCTAGGCTAAAGGCCTGGGCACAAGTGCGGGCTAGGCTTAAGGCCTGGGCACAAGTGCGGGCTAGGCTTAAGGCCGGGGCACAAGTGCGGGCTAGGCTTAAGGCCGGGGCACAAGTGCGGGCTAGGCTTAAGGCCGGGGCACAAGTGCGGGCTAGGCTTAAGGCCGGGGCACAAGTGCGGGCTAGGCTTAAGGCCGGGGCACAAGTGCGGGCTAGGTTGAAGGCCGGGGCACAAGTGCGGGCTAGGCTTAAGGCCGGGGCACAAGTGCGGGCTAGGCTTAAGGCCGGGGCACAAGTGCGGGCTAGGCTTAAGGCCGGGGCACAAGTGCGGGCTAGGCTTAAGGCCGATGCACAAGTGCGGGCTACGCTTAAGGCCGGGGCACAAGTGCGGGCTAGGTTTAAGGCCTGGGCACAAGTGCGGGCTAGGCTTAAGGCCTGGGCACAATTGCGGGCTAGGCTTAAGGCCTGAGCACAAGTGCGGGCTAGGCTTAAGGCCGGGGCACAAGTGCGGGCTAGGCTTAAGGCCGGGGCACAAGTGCGGGCTAGGCTTAAGGCCGGGGCACAAGTGCGGGCAAGGCTTAAGGCCGGGGCACAAGTGCGGGCTAGGCTTAAGGCCGGGGCACAAGTGCGGGCTAGGCTTAAGGCCGGGGCACAAGTGCGGGCTAGGCTTAAGGCCGGGGCACAAGTGCGGGCTAGGCTTAAGGCCGGGGCACAAGTGCGGGCTAGGCTTAAGGCCGGGGCACAAGTGCGGGCTTGGCTTATGGCCGGGGCACAAGTGCGGGCTAGGCTTAAGGCCGGGAGACAAGTGCGGGCTAGGCTTAAGGCCGGGGCACAAGTGCGGGCTAGGCTTAAGGCCGCGGCACAAGTGCGGGCTGGGCTTAAGGCCGGGGCACAAGTGCGGGCTGGGCTTAAGGCCGGGGCACAAGTGCGGGCTGGGCTTAAGGCCTGGGCACAAGTGCGGGCTGGGCTTAAGACCTGGGCACAAGTGCGGGCTGGGCTTAAGGCCTGGGCACAAGTGCGGGCTGGGCTTAAAGCCGGGGCACAAGTGCGGGCTGGGCTTAAGGCCTCGGCACAAGTGCGGGCTGGGCTTAAGGCCTGGGCACAAGTGCGGGCTGGGCTTAAGGCCTGGGCACAAGTGCGGGCTGGGCTTAAGGCCTGCGCACAAGTGCGGGCTGGGCTTAAGGCCTGGGCACAAGTGCGGGCTGGGCTTAAGGCCTGGGCACAAGTGCGGGCTGGGCTTAAGGCCTGGGCACAAGTGCGGGCTGGGCTTAAGGCCTGGGCACAAGTGCGGGCTGGGCTTAAGGCCTGGGCACAAGTGCGGGCTGGGCTTAAGGCCTGGGCACAAGTGCGGGCTGGGCTTAAGGCCTGGGCACAAGTGCGGGCTGGGCTTAAGGCCTGGGCACAAGTGCGGGCTGGGCTTAAGGCCTGGGCACAAGTGCGGGCTGGGCTTAAGGCCTGGGCACAAGTGCGGGCTGGGCTTAAGGCCTGGGCACAAGTGCGGGCTGGGCTTTAGGCCGGGGCACAAGTGCGGGCTAGGCTAAAGGCCGGGGCACAAGTGCGGGCTAGGCTAAAGGCCGGGGCACAAGTGCGGGCTAGGCTTAAGGCCTGGGCACAAGTGCGGGCTAGGCTTAAGGCTGGGGCACAAGTGCGGGCTAGGCTTAAGGCCGGGGCACAAGTGCGGGCTAGGCTTAAGGCCGGGGCACAAGTGCGGGCTAGGCTTAAGGCCGGGGCACAAGTGCGGGCTAGGCTTAAGGCCGGGGCACAAGTGCGGGCTAGGCTTAAGGCCGGGGCACAAGTGCGGGCTAGGCTTAAGGCCGGGGCACAAGTGCGGGCTAGGCTTAAGGCCGGGGCACAAGTGCGGGCTAGGCTTAAGGCCGGGGCACAAGTGCGGGCTAGGCTTAAGGCCGGGGCACAAGTGCGGGCTAGGCTTAAGGCCGGGGCACAAGTGCGGGCTAGGCTTAAGGCCGGGGCACAAGTGCGGGCTAGGCTTAAGGCCGGGGCACAAGTGCGGGCTAGGCTTAAGGCCGGGGCACAAGTGCGGGCTAGGCTTAAGGCCGGGGCACAAGTGCAGTGCTGGCTAGGATCAAGGCAGGGGGCACAAGTGCTGGCTAGGCTTAAGGCATGGGCACAAGTGCCAGCTAGGCTTAAGGCCTGGGCACAAGTGCAGGCTAGGCTTAAGGCCTGGGCACAAGTGCAGTGCTGGCTAGGATCAAGGCAAGGGGGCACAAGTGCTGGCTAGGCTTAAGGCATGGGCACAAGTGCTGGCTAGGCTTAAGGCATACAGCTAACTCTTTGCACTCTTTGCATAAAGGGTTAGGCACCCATAGGGGTGAAGAGCTAGCTTTCACCCCTCTACTCTGTACTTGGACATTTAGGACTAGATCCTTTGTTGTACAGTGCGGAGCCTCTCCATAACCCCATGCTCCAAGTGACCAGGCACTTCTTGTCTGTCCTCCGTAAATGGGTAATGCCTTCTTCCCCAATTACAGTCGTGCATGTGCATTCAGACGGGACAAGAGCGAAGAGCATAAAGCTGGCCCTATGTGCATAACCAACATGAAGCTGAAGACAAAAACAAACAAACAAGCATACAAGGGGCTCAAAAGTGCGGGCTGGGCTTAAGGCCTGGGCACAAGTGCGGGCTGGGCTTAAGGCCTGGGCACAAGTGCGGGCTGGGCTTAAGGCCTGGGCACAAGTGCGGGCTGGGCTTAAGGCCTGGGCACAAGTGCGGGCTGGGCTTAAGGCCTGGGCACAAGTGCGGGCTGGGCTTAAGGCCTGGGCACAAGTGCGGGCTGGGCTTAAGGCCTGGGCACAAGTGCGGGCTGGGCTTAAGGCCTGGGCACAAGTGCGGGCTGGGCTTAAGGCCTGGGCACAAGTGCGGGCTAGGTTTAAGGCCTGGGCACAAGTGCGGGCTAGGCTTAAGGCCTGGGCACAAGTGCGGGCTAGGCTTAAGGCCTGGGCACAAGTGCGGGCTAGGCTAAACGCCTGGGCACAAGTGCGGGCTAGGCTAAAGGCCTGGGCACAAGTGCGGGCTAGGCTTAAGGCCTGGGCACAAGTGCGGGCTAGGCTTAAGGCCGGGGCACAAGTGCGGGCTAGGCTTAAGGCCGGGGCACAAGTGCGGGCTAGGCTTAAGGCCGGGGCACAAGTGCGGGCTAGGCTTAAGGCCGGGGCACAAGTGCGGGCTAGGTTGAAGGCCGGGGCACAAGTGCGGGCTAGGCTTAAGGCCGGGGCACAAGTGCGGGCTAGGCTTAAGGCCGGGGCACAAGTGCGGGCTAGGCTTAAGGCCGGGGCACAAGTGCGGGCTAGGCTTAAGGCCGATGCACAAGTGCGGGCTACGCTTAAGGCCGGGGCACAAGTGCGGGCTAGGTTTAAGGCCTGGGCACAAGTGCGGGCTAGGCTTAAGGCCTGGGCACAATTGCAGGCTAGGCTTAAGGCCTGAGCACAAGTGCGGGCTAGGCTTAAGGCCGGGGCACAAGTGCGGGCTAGGCTTAAGGCCGGGGCACAAGTGCGGGCTAGGCTTAAGGCCGGGGCACAAGTGCGGGCAAGGCTTAAGGCCGGGGCACAAGTGCGGGCTAGGCTTAAGGCCGGGGCACAAGTGCGGGCTAGGCTTAAGGCCGGGGCACAAGTGCGGGCTAGGCTTAAGGCCGGGGCACAAGTGCGGGCTAGGCTTAAGGCCGGGGCACAAGTGCGGGCTAGGCTTAAGGCCGGGGCACAAGTGCGGGCTTGGCTTATGGCCGGGGCACAAGTGCGGGCTAGGCTTAAGGCCGGGAGACAAGTGCGGGCTAGGCTTAAGGCCGGGGCACAAGTGCGGGCTAGGCTTAAGGCCGCGGCACAAGTGCGGGCTGGGCTTAAGGCCGGGGCACAAGTGCGGGCTGGGCTTAAGGCCGGGGCACAAGTGCGGGCTGGGCTTAAGGCCTGGGCACAAGTGCGGGCTGGGCTTAAGACCTGGGCACAAGTGCGGGCTGGGCTTAAGGCCTGGGCACAAGTGCGGGCTGGGCTTAAAGCCGGGGCACAAGTGCGGGCTGGGCTTAAGGCCTCGGCACAAGTGCGGGCTGGGCTTAAGGCCTGGGCACAAGTGCGGGCTGGGCTTAAGGCCTGGGCACAAGTGCGGGCTGGGCTTAAGGCCTGCGCACAAGTGCGGGCTGGGCTTAAGGCCTGGGCACAAGTGTGGGCTGGGCTTAAGGCCTGGGCACAAGTGCGGGCTGGGCTTAAGGCCTGGGCACAAGTGCGGGCTGGGCTTAAGGCCGGGGCACAAGTGCGGGCTGGGCTTAAGGCCTGGGCACAAGTGCGGGCTGGGCTTTAGGCCGGGGCACAAGTGCGGGCTAGGCTAAAGGCCGGGGCACAAGTGCGGGCTAGGCTAAAGGCCTGGGCACAAGTGCGGGCTAGGCTTAAGGCCGGGGCACAAGTGCGGGCTAGGCTTAAGGCCGGGGCACAAGTGCGGGCTAGGCTTAAGGCCGGGGCACAAGTGCGGGCTAGGCTTAAGGCCGGGGCACAAGTGCGGGCTAGGCTTAAGGCCGGGGCACAAGTGCGGGCTAGGCTTAAGGCCGGGGCACAAGTGCGGGCTAGGCTTAAGGCCGGGGCACAAGTGCGGGCTAGGCTGAAGGCCGGGGCACAAGTGCGGGCTAGGCTTAAGGCCGGGGCACAAGTGCGGGCTAGGCTTAAGGCCGGGGCACAAGTGCGGGCTAGGCTTAAGGCCTGGGCACAAGTGCGGGCTAGGCTTAAGGCCGGGGCACAAGTGCGGGCTAGGCTTAAGGCCGGGGCACAAGTGCGGGCTAGGCTTAAGGCCGGGGCACAAGTGCGGGCTAGGCTTAAGGCCAGGGCACAAGTGCGGGCTAGGCTTAAGGCCTGGGCACAAGTGCGGGCTAGGCTTAAGGCCTGGGCACAAGTGCGGGCTAGGCTTAAGGCCTGGGCACAAGTGCGGGCTAGGCTTAAGGCTTGGGCACAAGTGCGGGCTAGGCTTAAGGCCTGAGCACAAGTGCGGGCTTGGCTTAAGGCCGGGGGCACAAGTGCGGGCTAGGCTTAAGGCCGGGGGCACAAGTGCGGGCTAGGCTTAAGGCCGGGGCACAAGTGCGGGCTAGGCTTAAGGCCGGGGCACAAGTGCGGGCTAGGCTTAAGGCCGGGGCACAAGTGCGGGCTAGGCTTAAGGCCGGGGCACAAGTGCGGGCTAGGCTTAAGGCCGGGGCACAAGTGCGGGCTAGGCTTAAGGCCTGGGCACAAGTGCGGGCTAGGCTTAAGGCCGGGGCACAAGTGCGGGCTAGGCTTAAGGCCTGGGCACAAGTGCGGGCTAGGCTTAAGGCCGGGGCACAAGTGCGGGCTAGGCTTAAGGCCTGGGCACAAGTGCGGGCTAGGCTTAAGGCCTGGGCACAAGTGCGGGCTAGGCTTAAGGCCTGGGCACAAGTGCGGGCTACGCTTAAGGCCGGGGGCACAAGTGCGGGCTAGGCTTAAGGCCGGGGGCACAAGTGCGGGCTAGGCATAAGGCCTGGGCACAAGTGCGGGCTAGGCTTAAGGCCGATGCACAAGTGCGGGCTAGGCTTAAGGCCTGGGCACAAGTGCGGGCTAGGCTTAAGGCCTGGGCACAAGTGCGGGCTAGGCTTAAGGCCTGGGCACAAGTGCGGGCTAGGCTTAAGGCCTGGGCACAAGTGCGGGCTAGGCTTAAGGCCGGGGCACTAGTGCGGGCTAGGCTTAAGGCCTGGGCACAAGTGCGGGCTAGGCTTAAGGCCTGGGCACAAGTGCGGGCTAGGCTTAAGGCCTGGGCACAAGTGCGGGCTAGGCTTAAGGCCGGGGGCACAAGTGCGGGCTAGGCTTAAGGCCGGGGGCACAAGTGCGGGCTAGGCCTAAGGCCTGGGCACAAGTGCGGGCTAGGCTTAAGGCCGGGGCACAAGTGCGGGCTAGGCTTAAGGCCGGGGCACAAGTGCGGGCTAGGCTTAAGGCAGGGGCACAAGTGCGGGCTAGGCTTAAGGCCGGGGCACAAGTGCGGGCTAGGCTTAAGGCCGGGGCACAAGTGCGGGCTAGGCTTAAGGCCGGGGCACAAGTGCGGGCTAGGCTTAAGGCCTGGGCACAAGTGCGGGCTAGGCTTAAGGCCTGGGCACAAGTGCGGGCTAGGCTTAAGGCCTGAGCACAAGTGCGGGCTAGGCTTAAGGCCGAGGCACAAGTGCGGGCTAGGCTTAAGGCCGGGGCACAAGTGCGGGCTAGGCTTAAGTCCGTGGCACAAGTGCGGGCTAGGCTTAATGCCGGGGCACAAGTGCGGGCTAGGCTTAAGGCCGGGGCACAAGTGCGGGCTGGGCTTAAGGCCGGGGCACAAGTGCGGGCTAGGCTAAAGGCCTGGGCACAAGTGCGGGCTAGGCTTAAGGCCGGGGCACTAGTGCGGGCTAGGCTTAAGGCCGGGGCACTAGTGCGGGCTAGGCTTAAGGCCGGGGCACTAGTGCGGGCTAGGCTTAAGGCCGGGGCACTAGTGCGGGCTAGGCTTAAGGCCGGGGCACAAGTGCGGGCTAGGCTTAATGCCGGGGCACAAGTGCGGGCTAGGCTTAAGGCCGGGGCACAAGTGCTGGCTAGGCTTAAGGCCGGAGCACAAGTGCTGGCTAGGCTTAATGCCGGGACACAAGTGCTGGCTAGGCTTAAGCCCGGGGCACAAGTGCTGGCTAAGCTTAAGGCCGGGGCACAAGTGCTGGCTAGGCTTAAGGCCGGGGCACAAGTGCTGGCTAGGCTTAAGCCCGGGGCACAAGTGCTGGCTAGGCTTAAGGCCGGGGCACAAGTGCTGGCTAGGCTTAAGGCCGGGGCACAAGTGCTGGCTAGGCTTAAGGCAGGGGCACAAGTGCTGGCTAGGCTTAAGGCTAACTCTTTGCATTTTTTGCATAAAGGGTTAGGCACCCATAGGGGTGAAGAGCTAGCTTTCACCCCTCAACTCTGTACTTGGACATTTATGACTAGATCCTTTGTTGTACAGTGCGGAGCCACTCCATAACCCCTTGCTCCAAGCGACCAGGCACTTCTTGTCTGTCCTCCATAAATGGGTAATGCCTTCTTCCCCAATTACAGTCCTGCATGCGCATTCAGACGGGACAAAAGAGAAGAGCATAAAGCCTGCCCTGTGTGCATAGCCGACATGAAAACAAAGACATAAACAAAAATACAAGAAGGGCACAAGTGCTGGCTAGGCTTAAGGCCGGGGCACAAGTGCTGGCTAGGCTTAAGGCCGGGGCACAAGTGCTGGCTAGGCTTAAGGCCGGGGCACAAGTGCTGGCTAGGCTTAAGGCCGGGGCACAAGTGCTGGCTAGGCTTAAGGCCGGGGCACAAGTGCTGGCTAGGCTTAAGGCCGGGGCACAAGTGCTGGCTAGGCTTAAGGCCGGGGCACAAGTGCTGGCTAGGCTTAAGGCCGGGGCACAAGTGCTGGCTAGGCTTAAGGCCGGGGCACAAGTGCTGGCTAGGCTTAAGGCCGGGGCACAAGTGCTGGCTAGGCTTAAGGCCGGGGCACAAGTGCGGGCTAGGCTTAAGGCCTGGGCACAAGTGCAGTGCTGGCTAGGATCAAGGCAAGGGGGCACAAGTGCTGGCTAGGCTTAAGGCATGGGCACAAGTGCTGGCTAGGCTTAAGGCATACAGCTAACTGTTTGCACTCTTTGCATAAACGGTTAGGCACCCATAGGGGTGAAGAGCTAGCTTTCACCCCTCTACTCTGTACTTGGACATTTAGGACTAGATCCTTTGTTGTACAGTGCGGAGCCTCTCCATAACCCCATGCTCCAAGCGACCAGGCACTTCTTGTCTGTCCTCCGTAAATGGGTAATGCCTTCTTCTTCAATTACAGTCGTGCATGCGCATTCAGACGGGACAAGAGCGAAGAGCGTAAAGCTGGCCCTATGTGCATAACCAACATGAAGCTGAAGACAAAAACAAACAAACAAGCATACAAGGGGCTCAAAAGTGCGGGCTAGGCTTAAGGCTTGGGCACAAGTGCGGGCTAGGCTTAAGGCTTGGGCACAAGTGCGGGCTGGGCTTAAGGCCTGGGCACAAGTGCGGGCTGGGCTTAAGGCCTGGGCACAAGTGCGGGCTAGGCTAAAGGCCTGGGCACAAGTGCGGGCTAGGCTTAAGGCCGGGGCACAAGTGCGGGCTAGGCTTAAGGCCGGGGCACAAGTGCGGGCTAGGCTTAAGGCCGGGGCACAAGTGCGGGCTAGGCTTAAGGCCGGGGCACAAGTGCGGGCTAGGCTTAAGGCCTGGGCACAAGTGCGGGCTAGGCTAAACGCCTGGGCACAAGTGCGGGCTAGGCTAAAGGCCTGGGCACAAGTGCGGGCTAGGCTTAAGGCCTGGGCACAAGTGCGGGCTAGGCTTAAGGCCTGGGCACAAGTGCGGGCTAGGCTAAACGCCTGGGCACAAGTGCGGGCTAGGCTAAAGGCCTGGGCACAAGTGCGGGCTAGGCTAAAGGCCTGGGCACAAGTGCGGGCTAGGCTTAAGGCCGGGGCACAAGTGCGGGCTAGGCTTAAGGCCGGGGCACAAGTGCGGGCTAGGCTTAAGGCCGATGCACAAGTGCGGGCTACGCTTAAGGCCGGGGCACAAGTGCGGGCTAGGTTTAAGGCCTGGGCACAAGTGCGGGCTAGGCTTAAGGCCTGGGCACAATTGCAGGCTAGGCTTAAGGCCTGAGCACAAGTGCGGGCTAGACTTAAGGCCGGGGCACAAGTGCGGGCTAGGCTTAAGGCCGGGGCACAAGTGCGGGCTAGGCTTAAGGCCGGGGCACAAGTGCGGGCAAGGCTTAAGGCCGGGGCACAAGTGCGGGCTAGGCTTAAGGCCGGGGCACAAGTGCGGGCTAGGCTTAAGGCCGGGGCACAAGTGCGGGCTAGGCTTAAGGCCGGGGCACAAGTGCGGGCTAGGCTTAAGGCCGGGGCACAAGTGCGGGCTAGGCTTAAGGCCGGGGCACAAGTGCGGGCTAGGCTTAAGGCCGGGGCACAAGTGCGGGCTTGGCTTATGGCCGGGGCACAAGTGCGGGCTAGGCTTAAGGCCGGGAGACAAGTGCGGGCTAGGCTTAAGGCCGGGGCACAAGTGCGGGCTAGGCTTAAGGCCGCGGCACAAGTGCGGGCTGGGCTTAAGGCCGGGGCACAAGTGCGGGCTGGGCTTAAGGCCGGGGCACAAGTGCGGGCTGGGCTTAAGGCCTGGGCACAAGTGCGGGCTGGGCTTAAGACCTGGGCACAAGTGCGGGCTGGGCTTAAGACCTGGGCACAAGTGCGGGCTGGGCTTAAGGCCTGGGCACAAGTGCGGGCTGGGCTTAAAGCCGGGGCACAAGTGCGGGCTGGGCTTAAGGCCTCGGCACAAGTGCGGGCTGGGCTTAAGGCCTGGGCACAAGTGCGGGCTGGGCTTAAGGCCTGGGCACAAGTGCGGGCTGGGCTTAAGGCCTGCGCACAAGTGCGGGCTGGGCTTAAGGCCTGGGCACAAGTGTGGGCTGGGCTTAAGGCCTGGGCACAAGTGCGGGCTGGGCTTAAGGCCTGGGCACAAGTGCGGGCTGGGCTTAAGGCCGGGGCACAAGTGCGGGCTGGGCTTAAGGCCTGGGCACAAGTGCGGGCTGGGCTTTAGGCCGGGGCACAAGTGCGGGCTAGGCTAAAGGCCGGGGCACAAGTGCGGGCTAGGCTAAAGGCCTGGGCACAAGTGCGGGCTAGGCTTAAGGCCGGGGCACAAGTGCGGGCTAGGCTTAAGGCCGGGGCACAAGTGCGGGCTAGGCTTAAGGCCGGGGCACAAGTGCGGGCTAGGCTTAAGGCCGGGGCACAAGTGCGGGCTAGGCTTAAGGCCGGGGCACAAGTGCGGGCTAGGCTTAAGGCCGGGGCACAAGTGCGGGCTAGGCTGAAGGCCGGGGCACAAGTGCGGGCTAGGCTTAAGGCCGGGGCACAAGTGCGGGCTAGGCTTAAGGCCGGGGCACAAGTGCGGGCTAGGCTTAAGGCCTGGGCACAAGTGCGGGCTAGGCTTAAGGCCGGGGCACAAGTGCGGGCTAGGCTTAAGGCCGGGGCACAAGTGCGGGCTAGGCTTAAGGCCGGGGCACAAGTGCGGGCTAGGCTTAAGGCCGGGGCACAAGTGCGGGCTAGGCTTAAGGCCTGGGCACAAGTGCGGGCTAGGCTTAAGGCCTGGGCACAAGTGCGGGCTAGGCTTAAGGCCTGGGCACAAGTGCGGGCTAGGCTTAAGGCTTGGGCACAAGTGCGGGCTAGGCTTAAGGCCTGAGCACAAGTGCGGGCTTGGCTTAAGGCCGGGGGCACAAGTGCGGGCTAGGCTTAAGGCCGGGGGCACAAGTGCGGGCTAGGCTTAAGGCCGGGGCACAAGTGCGGGCTAGGCTTAAGGCCGGGGCACAAGTGCGGGCTAGGCTTAAGGCCGGGGCACAAGTGCGGGCTAGGCTTAAGGCCGGGGCACAAGTGCGGGCTAGGCTTAAGGCCGGGGCACAAGTGCGGGCTAGGCTTAAGGCCTGGGCACAAGTGCGGGCTAGGCTTAAGGCCGGGGCACAAGTGCGGGCTAGGCTTAAGGCCTGGGCACAAGTGCGGGCTAGGCTTAAGGCCGGGGCACAAGTGCGGGCTAGGCTTAAGGCCTGGGCACAAGTGCGGGCTAGGCTTAAGGCCTGGGCACAAGTGCGGGCTAGGCTTAAGGCCTGGGCACAAGTGCGGGCTACGCTTAAGGCCGGGGGCACAAGTGCGGGCTAGGCTTAAGGCCGGGGGCACAAGTGCGGGCTAGGCATAAGGCCTGGGCACAAGTGCGGGCTAGGCTTAAGGCCGATGCACAAGTGCGGGCTAGGCTTAAGGCCTGGGCACAAGTGCGGGCTAGGCTTAAGGCCTGGGCACAAGTGCGGGCTAGGCTTAAGGCCTGGGCACAAGTGCGGGCTAGGCTTAAGGCCTGGGCACAAGTGCGGGCTAGGCTTAAGGCCGGGGCACTAGTGCGGGCTAGGCTTAAGGCCTGGGCACAAGTGCGGGCTAGGCTTAAGGCCTGGGCACAAGTGCGGGCTAGGCTTAAGGCCTGGGCACAAGTGCGGGCTAGGCTTAAGGCCGGGGGCACAAGTGCGGGCTAGGCTTAAGGCCGGGGGCACAAGTGCGGGCTAGGCCTAAGGCCTGGGCACAAGTGCGGGCTAGGCTTAAGGCCGGGGCACAAGTGCGGGCTAGGCTTAAGGCCGGGGCACAAGTGCGGGCTAGGCTTAAGGCAGGGGCACAAGTGCGGGCTAGGCTTAAGGCCGGGGCACAAGTGCGGGCTAGGCTTAAGGCCGGGGCACAAGTGCGGGCTAGGCTTAAGGCCGGGGCACAAGTGCGGGCTAGGCTTAAGGCCGGGGCACAAGTGCGGGCTAGGCTTAAGGCCGGGGCACAAGTGCGGGCTAGGCTTAAGGCCGGGGCACAAGTGCGGGCTAGGCTTAAGGCCGGGGCACAAGTGCGGGCTAGGCTTAAGGCCGGGGCACAAGTGCGGGCTAGGCTTAAGGCCTGGGCACAAGTGCGGGCTAGGCTTAAGGCCTGGGCACAAGTGCGGGCTAGGCTTAAGGCCTGGGCACAAGTGCGGGCTAGGCTTAAGGCCGGGGGCACAAGTGCGGGCTAGGCTTAAGGCCGGGGGCACAAGTGCGGGCTAGGCCTAAGGCCTGGGCACAAGTGCGGGCTAGGCTTAAGGCCGGGGCACAAGTGCGGGCTAGGCTTAAGGCCGGGGCACAAGTGCGGGCTAGGCTTAATGCCGGGGCACAAGTGCGGGCTAGGCTTAATGCCGGGGCACAAGTGCGGGCTAGGCTTAAGGCCGGGGCACAAGTGCGGGCTAGGCTTAAGACCGGGGCACAAGTGCGGGCTAGGCTTAAGGCCGGGGCACAAGTGCGGGCTAGGCTTAAGGCCTGGGCACAAGTGCGGGCTAGGCTTAAGGCCTGGGCACAAGTGCGGGCTAGGCTTAAGGCCTGAGCACAAGTGCGGGCTAGGCTTAAGGCCGGGGCACAAGTGCGGGCTAGGCTTAAGGCCGGGGCACAAGTGCGGGCTAGGCTTAAGTCCGTGGCACAAGTGCGGGCTAGGCTTAAGGCCGGGGCACAAGTGCGGGCTAGGCTTAAGGCCGGGGCACAAGTGCGGGCTTGGCTTATGGCCGGGGCACAATTGCGGGCTAGGCTTAAGGCCGGGAGACAAGTGCGGGCTAGGCTTAAGGCCGGGGCACAAGTGCGGGCTAGGCTTAAGGCCGCGGCACAAGTGCGGGCTGGGCTTAAGGCCGGGGCACAAGTGCGGGCTGGGCTTAAGGCCGGGGCACAAGTGCGGGCTGGGCTTAAGGCCTGGGCACAAGTGCGGGCTGGGCTTAAGACCTGGGCACAAGTGCGGGCTGGGCTTAAGGCCTGGGCACAAGTGCGGGCTGGGCT
Source organism: Ranitomeya imitator (assembly GCF_032444005.1). NCBI lineage: Eukaryota > Metazoa > Chordata > Amphibia > Anura > Dendrobatidae > Ranitomeya > Ranitomeya imitator. The sequence continues at coordinate 1,113,723 of NW_027194466.1, forward strand.
TAAAGCCGGGGCACAAGTGCGGGCTGGGCTTAAGGCCTCGGCACAAGTGCGGGCTGGGCTTAAGGCCTGGGCACAAGTGCGGGCTGGGCTTAAGGCCTGGGCACAAGTGCGGGCTGGGCTTAAGGCCTGCGCACAAGTGCGGGCTGGGCTTAAGGCCTGGGCACAAGTGCGGGCTGGGCTTAAGGCCTGGGCACAAGTGCGGGCTGGGCTTAAGGCCTGGGCACAAGTGCGGGCTGGGCTTAAGGCCTGGGCACAAGTGCGGGCTGGGCTTAAGGCCTGGGCACAAGTGCGGGCTGGGCTTAAGGCCTGGGCACAAGTGCGGGCTGGGCTTAAGGCCTGGGCACAAGTGCGGGCTGGGCTTAAGGCCTGGGCACAAGTGCGGGCTGGGCTTAAGGCCTGGGCACAAGTGCGGGCTGGGCTTAAGGCCTGGGCACAAGTGCGGGCTGGGCTTAAGGCCTGGGCACAAGTGCGGGCTGGGCTTTAGGCCGGGGCACAAGTGCGGGCTAGGCTAAAGGCCGGGGCACAAGTGCGGGCTAGGCTAAAGGCCGGGGCACAAGTGCGGGCTAGGCTTAAGGCCTGGGCACAAGTGCGGGCTAGGCTTAAGGCTGGGGCACAAGTGCGGGCTAGGCTTAAGGCCGGGGCACAAGTGCGGGCTAGGCTTAAGGCCGGGGCACAAGTGCGGGCTAGGCTTAAGGCCGGGGCACAAGTGCGGGCTAGGCTTAAGGCCGGGGCACAAGTGCGGGCTAGGCTTAAGGCCGGGGCACAAGTGCGGGCTAGGCTTAAGGCCGGGGCACAAGTGCGGGCTAGGCTTAAGGCCGGGGCACAAGTGCGGGCTAGGCTTAAGGCCGGGGCACAAGTGCGGGCTAGGCTTAAGGCCGGGGCACAAGTGCGGGCTAGGCTTAAGGCCGGGGCACAAGTGCGGGCTAGGCTTAAGGCCGGGGCACAAGTGCGGGCTAGGCTTAAGGCCGGGGCACAAGTGCGGGCTAGGCTTAAGGCCGGGGCACAAGTGCGGGCTAGGCTTAAGGCCGGGGCACAAGTGCAGTGCTGGCTAGGATCAAGGCAGGGGGCACAAGTGCTGGCTAGGCTTAAGGCATGGGCACAAGTGCCAGCTAGGCTTAAGGCCTGGGCACAAGTGCAGGCTAGGCTTAAGGCCTGGGCACAAGTGCAGTGCTGGCTAGGATCAAGGCAAGGGGGCACAAGTGCTGGCTAGGCTTAAGGCATGGGCACAAGTGCTGGCTAGGCTTAAGGCATACAGCTAACTCTTTGCACTCTTTGCATAAAGGGTTAGGCACCCATAGGGGTGAAGAGCTAGCTTTCACCCCTCTACTCTGTACTTGGACATTTAGGACTAGATCCTTTGTTGTACAGTGCGGAGCCTCTCCATAACCCCATGCTCCAAGTGACCAGGCACTTCTTGTCTGTCCTCCGTAAATGGGTAATGCCTTCTTCCCCAATTACAGTCGTGCATGTGCATTCAGACGGGACAAGAGCGAAGAGCATAAAGCTGGCCCTATGTGCATAACCAACATGAAGCTGAAGACAAAAACAAACAAACAAGCATACAAGGGGCTCAAAAGTGCGGGCTGGGCTTAAGGCCTGGGCACAAGTGCGGGCTGGGCTTAAGGCCTGGGCACAAGTGCGGGCTGGGCTTAAGGCCTGGGCACAAGTGCGGGCTGGGCTTAAGGCCTGGGCACAAGTGCGGGCTGGGCTTAAGGCCTGGGCACAAGTGCGGGCTGGGCTTAAGGCCTGGGCACAAGTGCGGGCTGGGCTTAAGGCCTGGGCACAAGTGCGGGCTGGGCTTAAGGCCTGGGCACAAGTGCGGGCTGGGCTTAAGGCCTGGGCACAAGTGCGGGCTAGGTTTAAGGCCTGGGCACAAGTGCGGGCTAGGCTTAAGGCCTGGGCACAAGTGCGGGCTAGGCTTAAGGCCTGGGCACAAGTGCGGGCTAGGCTAAACGCCTGGGCACAAGTGCGGGCTAGGCTAAAGGCCTGGGCACAAGTGCGGGCTAGGCTTAAGGCCTGGGCACAAGTGCGGGCTAGGCTTAAGGCCGGGGCACAAGTGCGGGCTAGGCTTAAGGCCGGGGCACAAGTGCGGGCTAGGCTTAAGGCCGGGGCACAAGTGCGGGCTAGGCTTAAGGCCGGGGCACAAGTGCGGGCTAGGTTGAAGGCCGGGGCACAAGTGCGGGCTAGGCTTAAGGCCGGGGCACAAGTGCGGGCTAGGCTTAAGGCCGGGGCACAAGTGCGGGCTAGGCTTAAGGCCGGGGCACAAGTGCGGGCTAGGCTTAAGGCCGATGCACAAGTGCGGGCTACGCTTAAGGCCGGGGCACAAGTGCGGGCTAGGTTTAAGGCCTGGGCACAAGTGCGGGCTAGGCTTAAGGCCTGGGCACAATTGCAGGCTAGGCTTAAGGCCTGAGCACAAGTGCGGGCTAGGCTTAAGGCCGGGGCACAAGTGCGGGCTAGGCTTAAGGCCGGGGCACAAGTGCGGGCTAGGCTTAAGGCCGGGGCACAAGTGCGGGCAAGGCTTAAGGCCGGGGCACAAGTGCGGGCTAGGCTTAAGGCCGGGGCACAAGTGCGGGCTAGGCTTAAGGCCGGGGCACAAGTGCGGGCTAGGCTTAAGGCCGGGGCACAAGTGCGGGCTAGGCTTAAGGCCGGGGCACAAGTGCGGGCTAGGCTTAAGGCCGGGGCACAAGTGCGGGCTTGGCTTATGGCCGGGGCACAAGTGCGGGCTAGGCTTAAGGCCGGGAGACAAGTGCGGGCTAGGCTTAAGGCCGGGGCACAAGTGCGGGCTAGGCTTAAGGCCGCGGCACAAGTGCGGGCTGGGCTTAAGGCCGGGGCACAAGTGCGGGCTGGGCTTAAGGCCGGGGCACAAGTGCGGGCTGGGCTTAAGGCCTGGGCACAAGTGCGGGCTGGGCTTAAGACCTGGGCACAAGTGCGGGCTGGGCTTAAGGCCTGGGCACAAGTGCGGGCTGGGCTTAAAGCCGGGGCACAAGTGCGGGCTGGGCTTAAGGCCTCGGCACAAGTGCGGGCTGGGCTTAAGGCCTGGGCACAAGTGCGGGCTGGGCTTAAGGCCTGGGCACAAGTGCGGGCTGGGCTTAAGGCCTGCGCACAAGTGCGGGCTGGGCTTAAGGCCTGGGCACAAGTGTGGGCTGGGCTTAAGGCCTGGGCACAAGTGCGGGCTGGGCTTAAGGCCTGGGCACAAGTGCGGGCTGGGCTTAAGGCCGGGGCACAAGTGCGGGCTGGGCTTAAGGCCTGGGCACAAGTGCGGGCTGGGCTTTAGGCCGGGGCACAAGTGCGGGCTAGGCTAAAGGCCGGGGCACAAGTGCGGGCTAGGCTAAGGGCCGGGGCACAAGTGCGGGCTAGGCTTAAGGCCGGGGCACAAGTGCGGGCTAGGCTTAAGGCCGGGGCACAAGTGCGGGCTAGGCTGAAGGCCGGGGCACAAGTGCGGGCTAGGCTTAAGGCCGGGGCACAAGTGCGGGCTAGGCTTAAGGCCGGGGCACAAGTGCGGGCTAGGCTTAAGGCCTGGGCACAAGTGCGGGCTAGGCTTAAGGCCGGGGCACAAGTGCGGGCTAGGCTTAAGGCCGGGGCACAAGTGCGGGCTAGGCTTAAGGCCGGGGCACAAGTGCGGGCTAGGCTTAAGGCCGGGGCACAAGTGCGGGCTAGGCTTAAGGCCTGGGCACAAGTGCGGGCTAGGCTTAAGGCCTGGGCACAAGTGCGGGCTAGGCTTAAGGCCTGGGCACAAGTGCGGGCTAGGCTTAAGGCTTGGGCACAAGTGCGGGCTAGGCTTAAGGCCTGAGCACAAGTGCGGGCTTGGCTTAAGGCCGGGGGCACAAGTGCGGGCTAGGCTTAAGGCCGGGGGCACAAGTGCGGGCTAGGCTTAAGGCCGGGGCACAAGTGCGGGCTAGGCTTAAGGCCGGGGCACAAGTGCGGGCTAGGCTTAAGGCCGGGGCACAAGTGCGGGCTAGGCTTAAGGCCGGGGCACAAGTGCGGGCTAGGCTTAAGGCCGGGGCACAAGTGCGGGCTAGGCTTAAGGCCTGGGCACAAGTGCGGGCTAGGCTTAAGGCCGGGGCACAAGTGCGGGCTAGGCTTAAGGCCTGGGCACAAGTGCGGGCTAGGCTTAAGGCCGGGGCACAAGTGCGGGCTAGGCTTAAGGCCTGGGCACAAGTGCGGGCTAGGCTTAAGGCCTGGGCACAAGTGCGGGCTAGGCTTAAGGCCTGGGCACAAGTGCGGGCTACGCTTAAGGCCGGGGGCACAAGTGCGGGCTAGGCTTAAGGCCGGGGGCACAAGTGCGGGCTAGGCATAAGGCCTGGGCACAAGTGCGGGCTAGGCTTAAGGCCGATGCACAAGTGCGGGCTAGGCTTAAGGCCTGGGCACAAGTGCGGGCTAGGCTTAAGGCCTGGGCACAAGTGCGGGCTAGGCTTAAGGCCTGGGCACAAGTGCGGGCTAGGCTTAAGGCCTGGGCACAAGTGCGGGCTAGGCTTAAGGCCGGGGCACTAGTGCGGGCTAGGCTTAAGGCCTGGGCACAAGTGCGGGCTAGGCTTAAGGCCTGGGCACAAGTGCGGGCTAGGCTTAAGGCCTGGGCACAAGTGCGGGCTAGGCTTAAGGCCGGGGGCACAAGTGCGGGCTAGGCTTAAGGCCGGGGGCACAAGTGCGGGCTAGGCCTAAGGCCTGGGCACAAGTGCGGGCTAGGCTTAAGGCCGGGGCACAAGTGCGGGCTAGGCTTAAGGCCGGGGCACAAGTGCGGGCTAGGCTTAAGGCAGGGGCACAAGTGCGGGCTAGGCTTAAGGCCGGGGCACAAGTGCGGGCTAGGCTTAAGGCCGGGGCACAAGTGCGGGCTAGGCTTAAGGCCGGGGCACAAGTGCGGGCTAGGCTTAAGGCCTGGGCACAAGTGCGGGCTAGGCTTAAGGCCTGGGCACAAGTGCGGGCTAGGCTTAAGGCCTGAGCACAAGTGCGGGCTAGGCTTAAGGCCGAGGCACAAGTGCGGGCTAGGCTTAAGGCCGGGGCACAAGTGCGGGCTAGGCTTAAGTCCGTGGCACAAGTGCGGGCTAGGCTTAATGCCGGGGCACAAGTGCGGGCTAGGCTTAAGGCCGGGGCACAAGTGCGGGCTGGGCTTAAGGCCGGGGCACAAGTGCGGGCTAGGCTAAAGGCCTGGGCACAAGTGCGGGCTAGGCTTAAGGCCGGGGCACTAGTGCGGGCTAGGCTTAAGGCCGGGGCACTAGTGCGGGCTAGGCTTAAGGCCGGGGCACTAGTGCGGGCTAGGCTTAAGGCCGGGGCACTAGTGCGGGCTAGGCTTAAGGCCGGGGCACTAGTGCGGGCTAGGCTTAAGGCCGGGGCACAAGTGCGGGCTAGGCTTAATGCCGGGGCACAAGTGCGGGCTAGGCTTAAGGCCGGGGCACAAGTGCTGGCTAGGCTTAAGGCCGGAGCACAAGTGCTGGCTAGGCTTAATGCCGGGACACAAGTGCTGGCTAGGCTTAAGCCCGGGGCACAAGTGCTGGCTAAGCTTAAGGCCGGGGCACAAGTGCTGGCTAGGCTTAAGGCCGGGGCACAAGTGCTGGCTAGGCTTAAGCCCGGGGCACAAGTGCTGGCTAGGCTTAAGGCCGGGGCACAAGTGCTGGCTAGGCTTAAGGCAGGGGCACAAGTGCTGGCTAGGCTTAAGGCAGGGGCACAAGTGCTGGCTAGGCTTAAGGCTAACTCTTTGCATTTTTTGCATAAAGGGTTAGGCACCCATAGGGGTGAAGAGCTAGCTTTCACCCCTCAACTCTGTACTTGGACATTTATGACTAGATCCTTTGTTGTACAGTGCGGAGCCACTCCATAACCCCTTGCTCCAAGCGACCAGGCACTTCTTGTCTGTCCTCCATAAATGGGTAATGCCTTCTTCCCCAATTACAGTCCTGCATGCGCATTCAGACGGGACAAAAGAGAAGAGCATAAAGCCTGCCCTGTGTGCATAGCCGACATGAAAACAAAGACATAAACAAAAATACAAGAAGGGCACAAGTGCTGGCTAGGCTTAAGGCCGGGGCACAAGTGCTGGCTAGGCTTAAGGCCGGGGCACAAGTGCTGGCTAGGCTTAAGGCCGGGGCACAAGTGCTGGCTAGGCTTAAGGCCGGGGCACAAGTGCTGGCTAGGCTTAAGGCCGGGGCACAAGTGCTGGCTAGGCTTAAGGCCGGGGCACAAGTGCTGGCTAGGCTTAAGGCCGGGGCACAAGTGCTGGCTAGGCTTAAGGCCGGGGCACAAGTGCTGGCTAGGCTTAAGGCCGGGGCACAAGTGCTGGCTAGGCTTAAGGCCGGGGCACAAGTGCGGGCTAGGCTTAAGGCCTGGGCACAAGTGCAGTGCTGGCTAGGATCAAGGCAAGGGGGCACAAGTGCTGGCTAGGCTTAAGGCATGGGCACAAGTGCTGGCTAGGCTTAAGGCATACAGCTAACTGTTTGCACTCTTTGCATAAACGGTTAGGCACCCATAGGGGTGAAGAGCTAGCTTTCACCCCTCTACTCTGTACTTGGACATTTAGGACTAGATCCTTTGTTGTACAGTGCGGAGCCTCTCCATAACCCCATGCTCCAAGCGACCAGGCACTTCTTGTCTGTCCTCCGTAAATGGGTAATGCCTTCTTCTTCAATTACAGTCGTGCATGCGCATTCAGACGGGACAAGAGCGAAGAGCGTAAAGCTGGCCCTATGTGCATAACCAACATGAAGCTGAAGACAAAAACAAACAAACAAGCATACAAGGGGCTCAAAAGTGCGGGCTAGGCTTAAGGCTTGGGCACAAGTGCGGGCTAGGCTTAAGGCTTGGGCACAAGTGCGGGCTGGGCTTAAGGCCTGGGCACAAGTGCGGGCTGGGCTTAAGGCCTGGGCACAAGTGCGGGCTAGGCTAAAGGCCTGGGCACAAGTGCGGGCTAGGCTTAAGGCCGGGGCACAAGTGCGGGCTAGGCTTAAGGCCGGGGCACAAGTGCGGGCTAGGCTTAAGGCCGGGGCACAAGTGCGGGCTAGGCTTAAGGCCGGGGCACAAGTGCGGGCTAGGCTTAAGGCCGGGGCACAAGTGCGTGCTAGGCTTAAGGCCGGGGCACAAGTGCGGGCTAGGCTTAAGGCCGGGGCACAAGTGCGGGCTAGGCTTAAGGCCTGGGCACAAGTGCGGGCTAGGCTTAAGGCCTGGGCACAAGTGCGGGCTAGGCTTAAGGCTTGGGCACAAGTGCGGGCTAGGCTTAAGGCCTGAGCACAAGTGCGGGCTTGGCTTAAATCCGTGGCACAAGTGCGGGCTAGGCTTAAGGCCGGGGGCACAAGTGCGGGCTAGGCTTAAGGCCGGGGCACAAGTGCGGGCTAGGCTTAAGGCCGGGGCACAAGTGCTGGCTAGGCTTAAGGCCGGGGCACAAGTGCGGGCTAGGCTTAAGGCCGGGGCACAAGTGCGGGCTAGGCTTAAGGCCGGGGCACAAGTGCGGGCTAGGCTTAAGGCCGGGGCACAAGTGCGGGCTAGGCTTAAGGCCGGGGCACAAGTGCGGGCTAGGCTTAAGGCCGGGGCACTAGTGCGGGCTAGGCTTAAGGCCGGGGCACTAGTGCGGGCTAGGCTTAAGGCCTGGGCACAAGTGCGGGCTAGGCTTAAGGCCTGGGCACAAGTGCGGGCTAGGCTTAAGTCCTGGGCACAAGTGCGGGCTAGGCTTAAGGCCGGGGGCACAAGTGCGGGCTAGGCTTAAGGCCTGGGCACAAGTGCGGGCTAGGCTTAAGGCCGGGGGCACAAGTGCGGGCTAGGCTTAAGGCCGGGGGCACAAGTGCGGGCTAGGCTTAAGGCCGATGCACAAGTGCGGGCTAGGCTTAAGGCCGGGGCACAAGTGCGGGCTAGGCTTAAGGCCGGGGCACAAGTGCGGGCTAGGCTTAAGGCCTGGCCACAAGTGCGGGCTAGGCTTAAGGCCTGGCCACAAGTGCGGGCTAGGCTTAAGGCCGGGGCACAAGTGCGGGCTAGGCATAAGGCCTGGGCACAAGTGCGGGCTAGGCTTAAGGCCTGGGCACAAGTGCGGGCTAGGCTTATGGCCTGGGCACAAGTGCGGGCTAGGCTTAAGGCCGGGGCACAAGTGCGGGCTAGGCTTAAGGCCGGGGCACAAGTGCGGGCTAGGCTTAAGGCCGGGGCACAAGTGCGGGCTAGGCTTAAGGCCGGGGCACAAGTGCGGGCTAGGCTTAAGGCCGGGGCACAAGTGCGGGCTAGGCTTAAGGCCGGGGCACAAGTGCGGGCTAGGCTTAAGGCCGGGGCACAATTGCGGGCTAGGCTTAAGGCCGGGGCACAAGTGCGGGCTAGGCTTAAGGCCGGGCACAAGTGCGGGCTAGGCTTAAGGCCGGGGCACAAGTGCGGGCTTGGCTTAAGGCCGGGGCACAAGTGCGGGCTAGGCTTAAGGCCGGGGCACAAGTGCGGGCTAGGCTTAAGGCCGGGGCACAAGTGCGGGCTAGGCTTAAGGCCGGGGCACAAGTGCGGGCTAGGTTTAAGGCCGGGGCACAAGTGCGGGCTAGGCTTAAGGCCGGGGCACAAGTGCGGGCTAGGCTTAAGGCCGGGGGCACAAGTGCGGGCTAGGCTTAAGGCCTGGGCACAAGTGCGGGCTAGGCTTAAGGCCTGGGCACAAGTGCGGGCTAGGCTTAAGGCCGGGGGCACAAGTGCGGGCTAGGCTTAAGGCCTGGGCACAAGTGCGGGCTAGGCTTAAGGCCGATGCACAAGTGCGGGCTAGGCTTAAGGCCGGGGCACAAGTGCGGGCTAGGCTTAAGGCCTGGGCACAAGTGCGGGCTAGGCTTAAGGCCTGGGCACAAGTGCGGGCTAGGCTTAAGGCCTGGCCACAAGTGCGGGCTAGGCTTAAGGCCTGGGCACAAGTGCGGGCTAGGCTTAAGGCCTGGGCACAAGTGCGGGCTAGGCTTATGGCCGGGGCACAAGTGCGGGCTAGGCTTAAGGCCTGGGCACAAGTGCGGGCTAGGCTTAAGGCCGGGGCACAAGTGCGGGCTAGGCTTAAGGCCGGGGCACAAGTGCGGGCTAGGCTTAAGGCCTGGGCACAAGTGCGGGCTAGGCTTAAGGCCTGGGCACAAGTGCGGGCTAGGCTTATGGCCTGGGCACAAGTGCGGGCTAGGCTTAAGGCCGGGGCACAAGTGCGGGCTAGGCTTAAGTCCATGGCACAAGTGCGGGCTAGGCTTAAGGCCGGGGCACAAGTGCGGGCTAGGCTTAAGGCCGGGGCACAAGTGCGGGCTAGGCTTAAGGCCGGGGCACAAGTGCGGGCTAGGCTTAAGGCCGGGGCACAAGTGCGGGCTAGGCTTAAGGCCGGGGCACAAGTGCGGGCTAGGCTTAAGGCCTGGGCACAAGTGCGGGCTAGGCTTAAGGCCGGGGCACAAGTGCGGGCTAGGCTTAAGGCCGGGGCACAAGTGCGGGCTAGGCTTAAGGCCGGGGCACAAGTGCGGGCTAGGCTTAAGGCCGGGGCACAAGTGCGGGCTAGGCTTAAGGCCGGGGCACAAGTGCGGGCTAGGCTTAAGGCCGGGGCACAAGTGCGGGCTAGGCTTAAGGCCGGGGCACAAGTGCGGGCTAGGCTTAAGGCCGGGGCACAAGTGCGGGCTAGGCTTAAGGCCGGGGCACAAGTGCGGGCTAGGCTTAAGGCCGGGGCACAAGTGCGGGCTAGGCTTAAGGCCGGGGCACAAGTGCGGGCTAGGCTTAAGGCCGGGGCACAAGTGCGGGCTAGGCTTAAGGCCGGGGCACAAGTGCGGGCTAGGCTTAAGGCCGGGGCACAAGTGCGGGCTAGGCTTAAGGCCGGGGCACAAGTGCGGGCTAGGCTTAAGGCCTGGGCACAAGTGCGGGCTAGGCTTAAGGCCTGGGCACAAGTGCGGGCTAGGCTTAAGGCCTGGCCACAAGTGCGGGCTAGGCTTAAGGCCTGGGCACAAGTGCGGGCTAGGCTTAAGGCCTGGGCACAAGTGCGGGCTAGGCTTATGGCCGGGGCACAAGTGCGGGCTAGGCTTAAGGCCTGGGCACAAGTGCGGGCTAGGCTTAAGGCCGGGGCACAAGTGCGGGCTAGGCTTAAGGCCTGGGCACAAGTGCGGGCTAGGCTTAAGGCCTGGGCACAAGTGCGGGCTAGGCTTATGGCCTGGGCACAAGTGCGGGCTAGGCTTAAGGCCGGGGCACAAGTGCGGGCTAGGCTTAAGTCCATGGCACAAGTGCGGGCTAGGCTTAAGGCCGGGGCACAAGTGCGGGCTAGGCTTAAGGCCGGGGCACAAGTGCGGGCTAGGCTTAAGGCCGGGGCACAAGTGCGGGCTAGGCTTAAGGCCGGGGCACAAGTGCGGGCTAGGCTTAAGGCCGGGGCACAAGTGCGGGCTAGGCTTAAGGCCTGGGCACAAGTGCGGGCTAGGCTTAAGGCCGGGGCACAAGTGCGGGCTAGGCTTAAGGCCGGGGCACAAGTGCGGGCTAGGCTTAAGGCCGGGGCACAAGTGCGGGCTAGGCTTAAGGCCGGGGCACAAGTGCGGGCTAGGCTTAAGGCCGGGGCACAAGTGCGGGCTAGGCTTAAGGCCGGGGCACAAGTGCGGGCTAGGCTTAAGGCCGGGGCACAAGTGCGGGCTAGGCTTAAGGCCGGGGCACAAGTGCGGGCTAGGCTTAAGGCCGGGGCACAAGTGCGGGCTAGGCTTAAGGCCGGGGCACAAGTGCGGGCTAGGCTTAAGGCCGGGGCACAAGTGCGGGCTAGGCTTAAGGCCGGGGCACAAGTGTGGGCTAGGCTTAAGGCCGGGGCACAAGTGCGGGCTAGGCTTAAGGCCGGGGCACAAGTGCGGGCTAGGCTTAAGGCCGGGGCACAAGTGCGGGCTAGGCTTAAGGCCGGGGCACAAGTGCGGGCTAGGCTTAAGGCCGGGGCACAAGTGCGGGCTAGGCTTAAGGCCGGGGCACAAGTGCGGGCTAGGCTTAAGGCCGGGGCACAAGTGCGGGCTAGGCTTAAGGCCGGGGCACAAGTGCGGGCTAGGCTTAAGGCCGGGGCACAAGTGCAGTGCTGGCTAGGATCAAGGCAGGGGGCACAAGTGCTGGCTAGGCTTAAGGCATGGGCACAAGTGCCAGCTAGGCTTAAGGCCTGGGCACAAGTGCAGGCTAGGCTTAAGGCCTGGGCACAAGTGCAGGCTAGGCTTAAGGCCTGGGCACAAGTGCAGTGCTGGCTAGGATCAAGGCAAGGGGGCACAAGTGCTGGCTAGGCTTAAGGCATGGGCACAAGTGCTGGCTAGGCTTAAGGCATACAGCTAACTCTTTGCACTCTTTGCATAAAGGGTTAGGCACCCATAGGGGTGAAGAGCTAGCTTTCACCCCTCTACTCTGTACTTGGACATTTAGGACTAGATCCTTTGTTGTACAGTGCGGAGCCTCTCCATAACCCCATGCTCCAAGCGACCAGGCACTTCTTGTCTGTCCTCCGTAAATGGGTAATGCCTTCTTCCCCAATTACAGTCGTGCATGTGCATTCAGACGGGACAAGAGCGAAGAGCATAAAGCTGGCCCTATGTGCATAACCAACATGAAGCTGAAGACAAAAACAAACAAACAAGCATACAAGGGGCTCAAAAGTGCGGGCTGGGCTTAAGGCCTGGGCACAAGTGCGGGCTGGGCTTAAGGCCTGGGCACAAGTGCGGGCTGGGCTTAAGGCCTGGGCACAAGTGCGGGCTGGGCTTAAGGCCTGGGCACAAGTGCGGGCTAGGCTTAAGGCCTGGGCAAAAGTGCGGGCTAGGCTTAAGGCCTGGGCACAAGTGCGGGCTAGGCTTAAGGCTTGGGCACAAGTGCGGGCTAGGCTTAAGGCCTGAGCACAAGTGCGGGCTTGGCTTAAGTCCGTGGCACAAGTGCGGGCTAGGCTTAAGGCCGGGGGCACAAGTGCGGGCTAGGCTTAAGGCCTGGGCACAAGTGCGGGCTAGGCTTAAGGCCTGGGCACAAGTGCGGGCTAGGCTTAAGGCCTGGTCACAAGTGCGAGCTAGGCTTAAGGCCTGGGCACAAGTGCGAGCTAGGCTTAAGGCCTGGGCACAAGTGCGGGCTACGCTTAAGGCCGGGGGCACAAGTGCGGGCTAGGCTTAAGGCCGGGGGCACAAGTGCAGGCTAGGCATAAGGCCTGGGCACAAGTGCGGGCTAGGCTTAAGGCCGGGGGCACAAGTGCGGGCTAGGCTTAAGGCCTGGGCACAAGTGCGGGCTAGGCTTAAGGCCTGGGCACAAGTGCGGGCTAGGCTTAAGGCCTGGGCACAAGTGCGGGCTAGGCTTAAGGCCGATGCACAAGTGCGGGCTAGGCTTAAGGCCGGGGCACAAGTGCGGGCTAGGCTTAAGGCCTGGGCACAAGTGCGGGCTAGGCTTAAGGCCTGGGCACAAGTGCGGGCTAGGCTTAAGGCCTGGCCACAAGTGCGGGCTAGGCTTAAGGCCTGGGCACAAGTGCGGGCTAGGCTTAAGGCCTGGGCACAAGTGCGGGCTAGGCTTAAGGCCTGGGCACAAGTGCGGGCTAGGCTTATGGCCGGGGCACAAGTGCGGGCTAGGCTTAAGGCCTGGCCACAAGTGCGGGCTAGGCTTAAGGCCTGGCCACAAGTGCGGGCTAGGCTTAAGGCCGGGGCACAAGTGCGGGCTAGGCTTAAGGCCTGGGCACAAGTGCGGGCTAGGCTTAAGGCCTGGGCACAAGTGCGGGCTAGGCTTATGGCCTGGGCACAAGTGCGGGCTAGGCTTAAGGCCTGGTCACAAGTGCGAGCTAGGCTTAAGGCCTGGGCACAAGTGCGAGCTAGGCTTAAGGCCTGGGCACAAGTGCGGGCTACGCTTAAGGCCGGGGGCACAAGTGCGGGCTAGGCTTAAGGCCGGGGGCACAAGTGCAGGCTAGGCATAAGGCCTGGGCACAAGTGCGGGCTAGGCTTAAGGCCGGGGGCACAAGTGCGGGCTAGGCTTAAGGCCTGGGCACAAGTGCGGGCTAGGCTTAAGGCCTGGGCACAAGTGCGGGCTAGGCTTAAGGCCTGGGCACAAGTGCGGGCTAGGCTTAAGGCCGATGCACAAGTGCGGGCTAGGCTTAAGGCCGGGGCACAAGTGCGGGCTAGGCTTAAGGCCTGGGCACAAGTGCGGGCTAGGCTTAAGGCCTGGGCACAAGTGCGGGCTAGGCTTAAGGCCTGGCCACAAGTGCGGGCTAGGCTTAAGGCCTGGGCACAAGTGCGGGCTAGGCTTAAGGCCTGGGCACAAGTGCGGGCTAGGCTTAAGGCCTGGGCACAAGTGCGGGCTAGGCTTATGGCCGGGGCACAAGTGCGGGCTAGGCTTAAGGCCTGGCCACAAGTGCGGGCTAGGCTTAAGGCCTGGCCACAAGTGCGGGCTAGGCTTAAGGCCGGGGCACAAGTGCGGGCTAGGCTTAAGGCCTGGGCACAAGTGCGGGCTAGGCTTAAGGCCTGGGCACAAGTGCGGGCTAGGCTTATGGCCTGGGCACAAGTGCGGGCTAGGCTTAAGGCCGGGGCACAAGTGCGGGCTAGGCTTAAGTCCATGGCACAAGTGCGGGCTAGGCTTAAGGCCGGGGCACAAGTGCGGGCTAGGCTTAAGTCCATGGCACAAGTGCGGGCTAGGCTTAAGGCCGGGGCACAAGTGCGGGCTAGGCTTAAGGCCGGGGCACAAGTGCGGGCTAGGCTTAAGGCCGGGGCACAAGTGCGGGCTAGGCTTAAGGCCGGGGCACAAGTGCGGGCTAGGCTTAAGTCCGTGGCACAAGTGCGGGCTAGGCTTAAGGCCTGGGCACAAGTGCGGGCTAGGCTTAAGGCCGGGGCACAAGTGCGGGCTAGGCTTAAGGCCGGGGCACAAGTGCGGGCTAGGCTTAAGGCCGGGGCACAAGTGCGGGCTAGGCTTAAGGCCGGGGCACAAGTGCGGGCTAGGCTTAAGGCCGGGGCACAAGTGCGGGCTAGGCTTAAGGCCGGGGCACAAGTGCGGGCTAGGCTTAAGGCCGGGGCACAAGTGCGGGCTAGGCTTAAGGCCGGGGCACAAGTGCGGGCTAGGCTTAAGGCCGGGGCACAAGTGCGGGCTAGGCTTAAGGCCGGGGCACAAGTGCGGGCTAGGCTTAAGGCCGGGGCACAAGTGCGGGCTAGGCTTAAGGTCGGGGCACAAGTGCGGGCTAGGCTTAAGGCCGGGGCACAAGTGCGGGCTAGGCTTAAGGCCGGGGCACAAGTGCGGGCTAGGCTTAAGGCCGGGGCACAAGTGCAGTGCTGGCTAGGATCAAGGCAGGGGGCACAAGTGCTGGCTAGGCTTAAGGCATGGGCACAAGTGCCAGCTAGGCTTAAGGCCTGGGCACAAGTGCAGGCTAGGCTTAAGGCCTGGGCACAAGTGCAGGCTAGGCTTAAGGCCTGGGCACAAGTGCAGTGCTGGCTAGGATCAAGGCAAGGGGGCACAAGTGCTGGCTAGGCTTAAGGCATGGGCACAAGTGCTGGCTAGGCTTAAGGCATACAGCTAACTCTTTGCACTCTTTGCATAAAGGGTTAGGCACCCATAGGGGTGAAGAGCTAGCTTTCACCCCTCTACTCTGTACTTGGACATTTAGGACTAGATCCTTTGTTGTACAGTGCGGAGCCTCTCCATAACCCCATGCTCCAAGCGACCAGGCACTTCTTGTCTGTCCTCCGTAAATGGGTAATGCCTTCTTCCCCAATTACAGTCGTGCATGTGCATTCAGACGGGACAAGAGCGAAGAGCATAAAGCTGGCCCTATGTGCATAACCAACATGAAGCTGAAGACAAAAACAAACAAACAAGCATACAAGGGGCTCAAAAGTGCGGGCTGGGCTTAAGGCCTGGGCACAAGTGCGGGCTGGGCTTAAGGCCTGGGCACAAGTGCGGGCTGGGCTTAAGGCCTGGGCACAAGTGCGGGCTGGGCTTAAGGCCTGGGCACAAGTGCGGGCTGGGCTTAAGGCCTGGGCACAAGTGCGGGCTAGGCTTAAGGCCTGGGCAAAAGTGCGGGCTAGGCTTAAGGCCTGGGCACAAGTGCGGGCTAGGCTTAAGGCTTGGGCACAAGTGCGGGCTAGGCTTAAGGCCTGAGCACAAGTGCGGGCTTGGCTTAAGTCCGTGGCACAAGTGCGGGCTAGGCTTAAGGCCGGGGGCACAAGTGCGGGCTAGGCTTAAGGCCGGGGCACAAGTGCGGGCTAGGCTTAAGGCCGGGGCACAAGTGCGAGCTAGGCTTAAGGCCGGGGCACAAGTGCGGGCTGGGCTTAAGGCCTGGGCACAAGTGCGGGCTAGGCTTAAGGCCGGGGCACAAGTGCGGGCAAGGCTTAAGGCCTGGGCACAAGTGCGGGCTAGGCTTAAGGCCGGGGCACTAGTGCGGGCTAGGCTTAAGGCCTGGGCACAAGTGCGGGCTAGGCTTAAGGCCTGGGCACAAGTGCAGGCTAGGCTTAAGGCCTGGTCACAAGTGCGGGCTAGGCTTAAGGCCGGGGGCACAAGTGCGGGCTACGCTTAAGGCCGGGGGCACAAGTGCGGGCTAGGCTTAAGGCCGGGGGCACAAGTGCGGGCTAGGCATAAGGCCTGGGCACAAGTGCGGGCTAGGCTTAAGGCCGGGGGCACAAGTGCGGGCTAGGCTTAAGGCCTGGGCACAAGTGCGGGCTAGGCTTAAGGCCTGGGCACAAGTGCGGGCTAGGCTTAAGGCCTGGGCACAAGTGCGGGCTAGGCTTAAGGCCTGGGCACAAGTGCGGGCTAGGCTTAAGGCCGATGCACAAGTGCGGGCTAGGCTTAAGGCCGGGGCACAAGTGCGGGCTAGGCTTAAGGCCTGGGCACAAGTGCGGGCTAGGCTTAAGGCCTGGGCACAAGTGCGGGCTAGGCTTAAGGCCTGGCCACAAGTGCGGGCTAGGCTTAAGGCCTGGGCACAAGTGCGGGCTAGGCTTAAGGTCTGGGCACAAGTGCGGGCTAGGCTTAAGGCCTGGGCACAAGTGCGGGCTAGGCTTATGGCCGGGGCACTAGTGCGGGCTAGGCTTAAGGCCTGGGCACAAGTGCGGGCTAGGCTTAAGGCCTGGGCACAAGTGCAGGCTAGGCTTAAGGCCTGGTCACAAGTGCGGGCTAGGCTTAAGGCCGGGGGCACAAGTGCGGGCTACGCTTAAGGCCGGGGGCACAAGTGCGGGCTAGGCTTAAGGCCGGGGGCACAAGTGCGGGCTAGGCATAAGGCCTGGGCACAAGTGCGGGCTAGGCTTAAGGCCGGGGGCACAAGTGCGGGCTAGGCTTAAGGCCTGGGCACAAGTGCGGGCTAGGCTTAAGGCCTGGGCACAAGTGCGGGCTAGGCTTAAGGCCTGGGCACAAGTGCGGGCTAGGCTTAAGGCCTGGGCACAAGTGCGGGCTAGGCTTAAGGCCGATGCACAAGTGCGGGCTAGGCTTAAGGCCGGGGCACAAGTGCGGGCTAGGCTTAAGGCCTGGGCACAAGTGCGGGCTAGGCTTAAGGCCTGGGCACAAGTGCGGGCTAGGCTTAAGGCCTGGCCACAAGTGCGGGCTAGGCTTAAGGCCTGGGCACAAGTGCGGGCTAGGCTTAAGGCCTGGGCACAAGTGCGGGCTAGGCTTAAGGCCTGGGCACAAGTGCGGGCTAGGCTTATGGCCGGGGCACAAGTGCGGGCTAGGCTTAAGGCCTGGCCACAAGTGCGGGCTAGGCTTAAGGCCTGGCCACAAGTGCGGGCTAGGCTTAAGGCCTGGCCACAAGTGCGGGCTAGGCTTAAGGCCTGGCCACAAGTGCGGGCTAGGCTTAAGGCCGGGGCACAAGTGCGGGCTAGGCTTAAGGCCTGGGCACAAGTGCGGGCTAGGCTTATGGCCTGGGCACAAGTGCGGGCTAGGCTTAAGGCCGGGGCACAAGTACGGGCTAGGCTTAAGTCCATGGCACAAGTGCGGGCTAGGCTTAAGGCCGGGGCACAAGTGCGGGCTAGGCTTAAGTCCATGGCACAAGTGCGGGCTAGGCTTAAGGCCGGGGCACAAGTGTGGGCTAGGCTTAAGGCCGGGGCACAAGTGCGGGCTAGGCTTAAGGCCTGGGCACAAGTGCGGGCTAGGCTTAAGGCCTGGTCACAAGTGCGAGCTAGGCTTAAGGCCTGGGCACAAGTGCGAGCTAGGCTTAAGGCCTGGGCACAAGTGCGGGCTACGCTTAAGGCCGGGGGCACAAGTGCGGGCTAGGCTTAAGGCCGGGGGCACAAGTGCAGGCTAGGCATAAGGCCTGGGCACAAGTGCGGGCTAGGCTTAAGGCCGGGGGCACAAGTGCGGGCTAGGCTTAAGGCCTGGGCACAAGTGCGGGCTAGGCTTAAGGCCTGGGCACAAGTGCGGGCTAGGCTTAAGGCCTGGGCACAAGTGCGGGCTAGGCTTAAGGCCTGGGCACAAGTGCGGGCTAGGCTTAAGGCCGATGCACAAGTGCGGGCTAGGCTTAAGGCTGGGGCACAAGTGCGGGCTAGGCTTAAGGCCTGGGCACAAGTGCGGGCTAGGCTTAAGGCCTGGGCACAAGTGCGGGCTAGGCTTAAGGCCTGGCCACAAGTGCGGGCTAGGCTTAAGGCCTGGGCACAAGTGCGGGCTAGGCTTAAGGCCTGGGCACAAGTGCGGGCTAGGCTTAAGGCCTGGGCACAAGTGCGGGCTAGGCTTATGGCCGGGGCACAAGTGCGGGCTAGGCTTAAGGCCTGGCCACAAGTGCGGGCTAGGCTTAAGGCCTGGCCACAAGTGCGGGCTAGGCTTAAGGCCGGGGCACAAGTGCGGGCTAGGCTTAAGGCCTGGGCACAAGTGCGGGCTAGGCTTAAGGCCTGGGCACAAGTGCGGGCTAGGCTTATGGCCTGGGCACAAGTGCGGGCTAGGCTTAAGGCCGGGGCACAAGTGCGGGCTAGGCTTAAGTCCATGGCACAAGTGCGGGCTAGGCTTAAGGCCGGGGCACAAGTGCGGGCTAGGCTTAAGTCCATGGCACAAGTGCGGGCTAGGCTTAAGGCCGGGGCACAAGTGCGGGCTAGGCTTAAGGCCGGGGCACAAGTGCGGGCTAGGCTTAAGGCCGGGGCACAAGTGTGGGCTAGGCTTAAGGCCGGGGCACAAGTGCGGGCTAGGCTTAAGTCCGTGGCACAAGTGCGGGCTAGGCTTAAGGCCTGGGCACAAGTGCGGGCTAGGCTTAAGGCCGGGGCACAAGTGCGGGCTAGGCTTAAGGCCGGGGCACAAGTGCGGGCTAGGCTTAAGGCCGGGGCACAAGTGCGGGCTAGGCTTAAGGCCGGGGCACAAGTGCGGGCTAGGCTTAAGGCCGGGGCACAAGTGCGGGCTAGGCTTAAGGCCGGGGCACAAGTGCTGGCTAGGCTTAAGGCCGGGGCACAAGTGCGGGCTAGGCTTAAGGCCGGGGCACAAGTGCGGGCTAGGCTTAAGGCCGGGGCACAAGTGCAGTGCTGGCTAGGATCAAGGCAGGGGGCACAAGTGCTGGCTAGGCTTAAGGCATGGGCACAAGTGCCAGCTAGGCTTAAGGCCTGGGCACAAGTGCAGGCTAGGCTTAAGGCCTGGGCACAAGTGCAGGCTAGGCTTAAGGCCTGGGCACAAGTGCAGTGCTGGCTAGGATCAAGGCAAGGGGGCACAAGTGCTGGCTAGGCTTAAGGCATGGGCACAAGTGCTGGCTAGGCTTAAGGCATACAGCTAACTCTTTGCACTCTTTGCATAAAGGGTTAGGCACCCATAGGGGTGAAGAGCTAGCTTTCACCCCTCTACTCTGTACTTGGACATTTAGGACTAGATCCTTTGTTGTACAGTGCGGAGCCTCTCCATAACCCCATGCTCCAAGCGACCAGGCACTTCTTGTCTGTCCTCCGTAAATGGGTAATGCCTTCTTCCCCAATTACAGTCGTGCATGTGCATTCAGACGGGACAAGAGCGAAGAGCATAAAGCTGGCCCTATGTGCATAACCAACATGAAGCTGAAGACAAAAACAAACAAACAAGCATACAAGGGGCTCAAAAGTGCGGGCTGGGCTTAAGGCCTGGGCACAAGTGCGGGCTGGGCTTAAGGCCTGGGCACAAGTGCGGGCTGGGCTTAAGGCCTGGGCACAAGTGCGGGCTGGGCTTAAGGCCTGGGCACAAGTGCGGGCTGGGCTTAAGGCCTGGGCACAAGTGCGGGCTAGGCTTAAGGCCTGGGCAAAAGTGCGGGCTAGGCTTAAGGCCTGGGCACAAGTGCGGGCTAGGCTTAAGGCTTGGGCACAAGTGCGGGCTAGGCTTAAGGCCTGAGCACAAGTGCGGGCTTGGCTTAAGTCCGTGGCACAAGTGCGGGCTAGGCTTAAGGCCGGGGGCACAAGTGCGGGCTAGGCTTAAGGCCGGGGCACAAGTGCGGGCTAGGCTTAAGGCCGGGGCACAAGTGCGAGCTAGGCTTAAGGCCGGGGCACAAGTGCGGGCTGGGCTTAAGGCCTGGGCACAAGTGCGGGCTAGGCTTAAGGCCGGGGCACAAGTGCGGGCTAGGCTTAAGGCCTGGGCACAAGTGCGGGCTAGGCTTAAGGCCGGGGCACTAGTGCGGGCTAGGCTTAAGGCCTGGGCACAAGTGCGGGCTAGGCTTAAGGCCTGGGCACAAGTGCAGGCTAGGCTTAAGGCCTGGTCACAAGTGCGGGCTAGGCTTAAGGCCGGGGGCACAAGTGCGGGCTACGCTTAAGGCCGGGGGCACAAGTGCGGGCTAGGCTTAAGGCCGGGGGCACAAGTGCGGGCTAGGCATAAGGCCTGGGCACAAGTGCGGGCTAGGCTTAAGGCCGGGGGCACAAGTGCGGGCTAGGCTTAAGGCCTGGGCACAAGTGCGGGCTAGGCTTAAGGCCTGGGCACAAGTGCGGGCTAGGCTTAAGGCCTGGGCACAAGTGCGGGCTAGGCTTAAGGCCTGGGCACAAGTGCGGGCTAGGCTTAAGGCCGATGCACAAGTGCGGGCTAGGCTTAAGGCCGGGGCACAAGTGCGGGCTAGGCTTAAGGCCTGGGCACAAGTGCGGGCTAGGCTTAAGGCCTGGGCACAAGTGCGGGCTAGGCTTAAGGCCTGGCCACAAGTGCGGGCTAGGCTTAAGGCCTGGGCACAAGTGCGGGCTAGGCTTAAGGCCTGGGCACAAGTGCGGGCTAGGCTTAAGGCCTGGGCACAAGTGCGGGCTAGGCTTATGGCCGGGGCACAAGTGCGGGCTAGGCTTAAGGCCTGGCCACAAGTGCGGGCTAGGCTTAAGGCCTGGCCACAAGTGCGGGCTAGGCTTAAGGCCTGGCCACAAGTGCGGGCTAGGCTTAAGGCCTGGCCACAAGTGCGGGCTAGGCTTAAGGCCGGGGCACAAGTGCGGGCTAGGCTTAAGGCCTGGGCACAAGTGCGGGCTAGGCTTATGGCCTGGGCACAAGTGCGGGCTAGGCTTAAGGCCGGGGCACAAGTACGGGCTAGGCTTAAGTCCATGGCACAAGTGCGGGCTAGGCTTAAGGCCGGGGCACAAGTGCGGGCTAGGCTTAAGTCCATGGCACAAGTGCGGGCTAGGCTTAAGGCCGGGGCACAAGTGTGGGCTAGGCTTAAGGCCGGGGCACAAGTGCGGGCTAGGCTTAAGGCCTGGGCACAAGTGCGGGCTAGGCATAAGGCCTGGGCACAAGTGCGGGCTAGGCTTAAGGCCGGGGGCACAAGTGCGGGCTAGGCTTAAGGCCTGGGCACAAGTGCGGGCTAGGCTTAAGGCCTGGGCACAAGTGCGGGCTAGGCTTAAGGCCTGGGCACAAGTGCGGGCTAGGCTTAAGGCCTGGGCACAAGTGCGGGCTAGGCTTAAGGCCGGGGCACAAGTGCGGGCTAGGCTTAAGGCCTGGGCACAAGTGCGGGCTAGGCTTAAGGCCTGGGCACAAGTGCGGGCTAGGCTTAAGGCCTGGGCACAAGTGCGGGCTAGGCTTAAGGCCTGGGCACAAGTGCGGGCTAGGCTTAAGGCCTGGCCACAAGTGCGGGCTAGGCTTAAGGCCTGGGCACAAGTGCGGGCTAGGCTTAAGGCCTGGGCACAAGTGCGGGCTAGGCTTAAGGCCGGGGCACAAGTGCGGGCTAGGCTTAAGGCCGGGGCACAAGTGCGGGCTAGGCTTAAGGCCGGGGCACAAGTGCGGGCTAGGCTTAAGGCCGGGGCACAAGTGCGGGCTAGGCTTAAGGCCGGGGCACAAGTGCGGGCTAGGCTTAAGGCCGGGGCACAAGTGCGGGCTAGGCTTAAGGCCGGGGCACAAGTGCGGGCTAGGCTTAAGGCCGGGGCACAAGTGCGGGCTAGGCTTAAGGCCGGGGCACAAGTGCGGGCTAGGCTTAAGGCCGGGGCACAAGTGCGGGCTAGGCTTAAGGCCGGGGCACAAGTGCGGGCTAGGCTTAAGGCCGGGGCACAAGTGCGGGCTAGGCTTAAGTCCGTGGCACAAGTGCGGGCTAGGCTTAAGGCCTGGGCACAAGTGCGGGCTAGGCTTAAGGCCGGGGCACAAGTGCAGGCTAGGCTTAAGGCCGGGGCACAAGTGCGGGCTAGGCTTAAGGCCGGGGCACAAGTGCGGGCTAGGCTTAAGGCCGGGGCACAAGTGCGGGCTAGGCTTAAGGCCGGGGCACAAGTGCGGGCTAGGCTTAAGGCCGGGGCACAAGTGCGGGCTAGGCTTAAGGCCGGGGCACAAGTGCGGGCTAGGCTTAAGGCCGGGGCACAAGTGCGGGCTAGGCTTAAGGCCGGGGCACAAGTGCGGGCTAGGCTTAAGGCCGGGGCACAAGTGCGGGCTAGGCTTAAGGCCGGGGCACAAGTGCGGGCTAGGCTTAAGGCCGGGGCACAAGTGCGGGCTAGGCTTAAGGTCGGGGCACAAGTGCGGGCTAGGCTTAAGGCCGGGGCACAAGTGCGGGCTAGGCTTAAGGCCGGGGCACAAGTGCGGGCTAGGCTTAAGGCCGGGGCACAAGTGCGGGCTAGGCTTAAGGCCGGGGCACAAGTGCAGTGCTGGCTAGGATCAAGGCAGGGGGCACAAGTGCTGGCTAGGCTTAAGGCATGGGCACAAGTGCCAGCTAGGCTTAAGGCCTGGGCACAAGTGCAGGCTAGGCTTAAGGCCTGGGCACAAGTGCAGGCTAGGCTTAAGGCCTGGGCACAAGTGCAGTGCTGGCTAGGATCAAGGCAAGGGGGCACAAGTGCTGGCTAGGCTTAAGGCATGGGCACAAGTGCTGGCTAGGCTTAAGGCATACAGCTAACTCTTTGCACTCTTTGCATAAAGGGTTAGGCACCCATAGGGGTGAAGAGCTAGCTTTCACCCCTCTACTCTGTACTTGGACATTTAGGACTAGATCCTTTGTTGTACAGTGCGGAGCCTCTCCATAACCCCATGCTCCAAGCGACCAGGCACTTCTTGTCTGTCCTCCGTAAATGGGTAATGCCTTCTTCCCCAATTACAGTCGTGCATGTGCATTCAGACGGGACAAGAGCGAAGAGCATAAAGCTGGCCCTATGTGCATAACCAACATGAAGCTGAAGACAAAAACAAACAAACAAGCATACAAGGGGCTCAAAAGTGCGGGCTGGGCTTAAGGCCTGGGCACAAGTGCGGGCTGGGCTTAAGGCCTGGGCACAAGTGCGGGCTGGGCTTAAGGCCTGGGCACAAGTGCGGGCTGGGCTTAAGGCCTGGGCACAAGTGTGGGCTGGGCTTAAGGCCTGGGCACAAGTGCGGGCTGGGCTTAAGGCCTGGGCACAAGTGCGGGCTGGGCTTAAGGCCTGGGCACAAGTGCGGGCTGGGCTTAAGGCCTGGGCACAAGTGCGGGCTGGGCTTAAGGCCTGGGCACAAGTGCGGGCTGGGCTTAAGGCCTGGTCACAAGTGCGGGCTGGGCTTAAGGCCTGGGCACAAGTGCGGGCTAGGCTTAAGGCCGGGGCACAAGTGCGGGCTGGGCTTAAGGCCGGGGCACAAGTGCGGGCTGGGCTTAAGGCCGGGGCACAAGTGCGGGTTGGGCTTAAGGCCGGGGCACAAGTGTGGGCTGGGCTTAAGGCCGGGGCACAAGTGCGGGTTGGGCTTAAGGCCGGGGCACAAGTGCGGGCTGGGCTTAAGGCCTGGGCACAAGTGCGGGCTGGGCTTAAGGCCTGGGCACAAGTGCGGGCTGGGCTTAAGGCCTGGGCACAAGTGTGAGCTGGGCTTAAGGCCGGGGCACAAGTGCGGGCTAGGCTAAAGGCCTGGGCACAAGTGCGGGCTAGGCTTAAGGCCGGGGCACTAGTGCGGGCTAGGCTTAAGGCCGGGGCACTAGTGCGGGCTAGGCTTAAGGCCGGGGCACTAGTGCGGGCTAGGCTTAAGGCCGGGGCACAAGTGCGGGCTAGGCTTAAGGCCGGGGCACAAGTGCGGGCTAGGCTTAAGGCCGGGGCACAAGTGCGGGCTAGGCTTAAGGCCGGGGCACAAGTGCGGGCTAGGCTTAAGGCCGGGGCACAAGTGCGGGCTAGGCTTAAGGCCGGGGCACAAGTGCGGGCTAGGCTTAAGGCCGGGGCACAAGTGTGGGCTAGGCTTAAGGCCGGGGCACAAGTGCGGGCTAGGCTTAAGGCCGGGGCACAAGTGCGGGCTAGGCTTAAGGCCGGGGCACAAGTGCGGGCTAGGCTTAAGGTCGGGGCACAAGTGCGGGCTAGGCTTAAGGCCGGGGCACAAGTGCGGGCTAGGCTTAAGGCCGGGGCACAAGTGCGGGCTAGGCTTAAGGCCGGGGCACAAGTGCAGTGCTGGCTAGGATCAAGGCAGGGGGCACAAGTGCTGGCTAGGCTTAAGGCATGGGCACAAGTGCCAGCTAGGCTTAAGGCCTGGGCACAAGTGCAGGCTAGGCTTAAGGCCTGGGCACAAGTGCAGGCTAGGCTTAAGGCCTGGGCACAAGTGCAGTGCTGGCTAGGATCAAGGCAAGGGGGCACAAGTGCTGGCTAGGCTTAAGGCATGGGCACAAGTGCTGGCTAGGCTTAAGGCATACAGCTAACTCTTTGCACGCTTTGCATAAAGGGTTAGGCACCCATAGGGGTGAAGAGCTAGCTTTCACCCCTCTACTCTGTACTTGGACATTTAGGACTAGATCCTTTGTTGTACAGTGCGGAGCCTCTCCATAACCCCATGCTCCAAGCGACCAGGCACTTCTTGTCTGTCCTCCGTAAATGGGTAATGCCTTCTTCCCCAATTACAGTCGTGCATGTGCATTCAGACGGGACAAGAGCGAAGAGCATAAAGCTGGCCCTATGTGCATAACCAACATGAAGCTGAAGACAAAAACAAACAAACAAGCATACAAGGGGCTCAAAAGTGCGGGCTGGGCTTAAGGCCTGGGCACAAGTGCGGGCTGGGCTTAAGGCCTGGGCACAAGTGCGGGCTGGGCTTAAGGCCTGGGCACAAGTGTGGGCTGGGCTTAAGGCCTGGGCACAAGTGCGGGCTGGGCTTAAGGCCTGGGCACAAGTGCGGGCTGGGCTTAAGGCCTGGGCACAAGTGCGGGCTGGGCTTAAGGCCTGGGCACAAGTGCGGGCTGGGCTTAAGGCCTGGGCACAAGTGCGGGCTGGGCTTAAGGCCTGGTCACAAGTGCGGGCTGGGCTTAAGGCCTGGGCACAAGTGCGGGCTAGGCTTAAGGCCGGGGCACAAGTGCGGGCTAGGCTTAAGGCCGGGGCACAAGTGCGGGCTAGGCTTAAGGCCGGGGCACAAGTGCGGGTTGGGCTTAAGGCCGGGGCACAAGTGTGGGCTAGGCTTAAGGCCGGGGCACAAGTGCGGGTTGGGCTTAAGGCCGGGGCACAAGTGCGGGCTGGGCTTAAGGCCTGGGCACAAGTGCGGGCTGGGCTTAAGGCCTGGGCACAAGTGCGGGCTGGGCTTAAGGCCGGGGCACAAGTGTGGGCTGGGCTTAAGGCCGGGGCACAAGTGCGGGCTAGGCTAAAGGCCTGGGCACAAGTGCGGGCTAGGCTTAAGGCCGGGGCACTAGTGCGGGCTAGGCTTACGGCCGGGGCACTAGTGCGGGCTAGGCTTAAGGCCGGGGCACTAGTGCGGGCTAGGCTTAAGGCCGGGGCACAAGTGCGGGCTAGGCTTAATGCCGGGGCACAAGTGCGGGCTAGGCTTAATGCCGGGGCACAAGTGCGGGCTAGGCTTAAGGCCGGGGCACAAGTGCTGGCTAGGCTTAAGGCCGGAGCACAAGTGCTGGCTAGGCTTAATGCCGGGACACAAGTGCTGGCTAGGCTTAAGCCCGGGGCACAAGTGCTGGCTAAGCTTAAGGCCGGGGCACAAGTGCTGGCTAGGCTTAAGGCCGGGGCACAAGTGCTGGCTAGGCTTAAGCCCGGGGCACAAGTGCTGGCTAGGCTTAAGGCCGGGGCACAAGTGCTGGCTAGGCTTAAGGCCGGGGCACAAGTGCTGGCTAGGCTTAAGGCAGGGGCACAAGTGCTGGCTAGGCTTAAGGCTAACTCTTTGCATTTTTTGCATAAAGGGTTAGGCACCCATAGGGGTGAAGAGCTAGCTTTCACCCCTCAACTCTGTACTTGGACATTTATGACTAGATCCTTTGTTGTACAGTGCGGAGCCACTCCATAACCCCTTGCTCCAAGCGACCAGGCACTTCTTGTCTGTCCTCCATAAATGGGTAATGCCTTCTTCCCCAATTACAGTCGTGCATGCGCATTCAGACGGGACAAAAGAGAAGAGCATAAAGCCTGCCCTGTGTGCATAGCCGACATGAAAACAAAGACATAAACAAAAATACAAGAAGGGCACAAGTGCTGGCTAGGCTTAAGGCCGGGGCACAAGTGCTGGCTAGGCTTAAGGCCGGGGCACAAGTGCTGGCTAGGCTTAAGGCCGGGGCACAAGTGCTGGCTAGGCTTAAGGCCGGGGCACAAGTGCTGGCTAGGCTTAAGGCCGGGGCACAAGTGCTGGCTAGGCTTAAGGCTGGGGCACAAGTGCTGGCTAGGCTTAAGGCCGGGGCACAAGTGCTGGCTAGGCTTAAGGCCGGGGCACAAGTGCTGGCTAGGCTTAAGGCCGGGGCACAAGTGCTGGCTAGGCTTAAGGCCGGGGCACAAGTGCGGGCTAGGCTTAAGGCCGGGGCACAAGTGCAGTGCTGGCTAGGATCAAGGCAAGGGGGCACAAGTGCTGGCTAGGCTTAAGGCATGGGCACAAGTGCTGGCTAGGCTTAAGGCATACAGCTAACTGTTTGCACTCTTTGCATAAACGGTTAGGCACCCATAGGGGTGAAGAGCTAGCTTTCACCCCTCTACTCTGTACTTGGACATTTAGGACTAGATCCTTTGTTGTACAGTGCGGAGCCTCTCCATAACCCCATGCTCCAAGCGACCAGGCACTTCTTGTCTGTCCTCCGTAAATGGGTAATGCCTTCTTCTTCAATTACAGTCGTGCATGCGCATTCAGACGGGACAAGAGCGAAGAGCGTAAAGCTGGCCCTATGTGCATAACCAACATGAAGCTGAAGACAAAAACAAACAAACAAGCATACAAGGGGCTCAAAAGTGCGGGCTAGGCTTAAGGCTTGGGCACAAGTGCGGGCTAGGCTTAAGGCTTGGGCACAAGTGCGGGCTGGGCTTAAGGCCTGGGCACAAGTGCGGGCTAGGCTTAAGGCCTGGGCACAAGTGCGGGCTAGGCTAAAGGCCTGGGCACAAGTGCGGGCTAGGCTTAAGGCCGGGGCACAAGTGCGGGCTAGGCTTAAGGCCGGGGCACAAGTGCGGGCTAGGCTTAAGGCCGGGGCACAAGTGCGGGCTAGGCTTAAGGCCGGGGCACAAGTGCGGGCTAGGCTTAAGGCCGGGGCACAAGTGCGGGCTAGGCTTAAGGCCGGGGCACAAGTGCGGGCTAGGCTTAAGGCCGGGGCACAAGTGCGTGCTAGGCTTAAGGCCGGGGCACAAGTGCGGGCTAGGCTTAAGGCCGGGGCACAAGTGCGGCTAGGCTTAAGGCCTGGGCACAAGTGCGGGCTAGGCTTAAGGCCTGGGCACAAGTGCGGGCTAGGCTTAAGGCTTGGGCACAAGTGCGGGCTAGGCTTAAGGCCTGAGCACAAGTGCGGGCTTGGCTTAAGTCCGTGGCACAAGTGCGGGCTAGGCTTAAGGCCGGGGGCACAAGTGCGGGCTAGGCTTAAGGCCGGGGCACAAGTGCGGGCTAGGCTTAAGGCCGGGGCACAAGTGCGGGCTAGGCTTAAGGCCGGGGCACAAGTGCGGGCTAGGCTTAAGGCCGGGGCACAAGTGCGGGCTAGGCTTAAGGCCGGGGCACAAGTGCGGGCTAGGCTTAAGGCCGGGGCACAATTGCGGGCTAGGCTTAAGGCCGGGGCACAAGTGCGGGCTAGGCTTAAGGCCGGGCACAAGTGCGGGCTAGGCTTAAGGCCGGGGCACAAGTGCGGGCTTGGCTTAAGGCCGGGGCACAAGTGCGGGCTAGGCTTAAGGCCGGGGCACAAGTGCGGGCTAGGCTTAAGGCCGGGGCACAAGTGCGGGCTAGGCTTAAGGCCGGGGCACAAGTGCGGGCTAGGTTTAAGGCCGGGGCACAAGTGCGGGCTAGGCTTAAGGCCGGGGCACAAGTGCGGGCTAGGCTTAAGGCCGGGGCACAAGTGCGGGCTAGGCTTAAGGCCGGGGCACTAGTGCGGGCTAGGCTTAAGGCCGGGGCACTAGTGCGGGCTAGGCTTAAGGCCTGGGCACAAGTGCGGGCTAGGCTTCAGGCCTGGGCACAAGTGCGGGCTAGGCTTAAGGCCTGGGCACAAGTGCGGGCTAGGCTTAAGGCCGGGGGCACAAGTGCGGGCTAGGCTTAAGGCCTGGGCACAAGTGCGGGCTAGGCTTAAGGCCGATGCACAAGTGCGGGTTAGGCTTAAGGCCGGGGCACAAGTGCGGGCTAGGCTTAAGGCCGGGGCACAAGTGCGGGCTAGGCTTAAGGCCGGGGCACAAGTGCGGGCTAGGCTTAAGGCCGGGGCACAAGTGCGGGCTAGGCTTAAGGCCGGGGCACAAGTGCGGGCTAGGCTTAAGGCCGGGGCACAATTGCGGGCTAGGCTTAAGGCCGGGGCACAAGTGCGGGCTAGGCTTAAGGCCGGGCACAAGTGCGGGCTAGGCTTAAGGCCGGGGCACAAGTGCGGGCTAGGCTTAAGGCCTGGCCACAAGTGCGGGCTAGGCTTAAGGCCTGGCCACGAGTGCGGGCTAGGCTTAAGGCCTGGCCACGAGTGCGGGCTAGGCTTAAGGCCGGGGCACGAGTGCGGGCTAGGCTTAAGGCCGGGGCACGAGTGCGGGCTAGGCTTAAGGCCTGGGCACGAGTGCGGGCTAGGCTTAAGGCCTGGGCACAAGTGCGGGCTAGGCTTATGGCCTGGGCACGAGTGCGGGCTAGGCTTAAGGCCGGGGCACAAGTGCGGGCTAGGCTTAAGGCCGGGGCACAAGTGCGGGCTAGGCTTAAGGCCGGGGCACAAGTGCGGGCTAGGCTTAAGGCCGGGGCACAAGTGCGGGCTAGGCTTAAGGCCGGGGCACAAGTGCGGGCTAGGCTTAAGGCCGGGGCACAAGTGCGGGCTAGGCTTAAGGCCGGGGCACAAGTGCGGGCTAGGCTTAAGGCCGGGGCACAATTGCGGGCTAGGCTTAAGGCCGGGGCACAAGTGCGGGCTAGGCTTAAGGCCGGGCACAAGTGCGGGCTAGGCTTAAGGCCGGGGCACAAGTGCGGGCTTGGCTTAAGGCCGGGGCACAAGTGCGGGCTAGGCTTAAGGCCGGGGCACAAGTGCGGGCTAGGCTTAAGGCCGGGGCACAAGTGCGGGCTAGGCTTAAGGCCGGGGCACAAGTGCGGGCTAGGTTTAAGGCCGGGGCACAAGTGCGGGCTAGGTTTAAGGCCGGGGCACAAGTGCGGGCTAGGCTTAAGGCCGGGGCACAAGTGCGGGCTAGGCTTAAGGCCGGGGCACAAGTGCGGGCTAGGCTTAAGGCCGGGGGCACAAGTGCGGGCTAGGCTTAAGGCTGGGCACAAGTGCGGGCTAGGCTTAAGGCCTGGGCACAAGTGCGGGCTAGGCTTAAGGCCGGGGGCACAAGTGCGGGCTAGGCTTAAGGCCTGGGCACAAGTGCGGGCTAGGCTTAAGGCCGATGCACAAGTGCGGGCTAGGCTTAAGGCCGGGGCACAAGTGCGGGCTAGGCTTAAGGCCTGGGCACAAGTGCGGGCTAGGCTTAAGGCCTGGGCACAAGTGCGGGCTAGGCTTAAGGCCTGGCCACAAGTGCGGGCTAGGCTTAAGGCCTGGGAACAAGTGCGGGCTAGGCTTAAGGCCTGGGCACAAGTGCGGGCTAGGCTTAAGGCCTGGGCACAAGTGCGGGCTAGGCTTATGGCCGGGGCACAAGTGCGGGCTAGGCTTAAGGCCTGGCCACAAGTGCGGGCTAGGCTTAAGGCCTGGGCACAAGTGCGGGCTAGGCTTAAGGCCGGGGCACAAGTGCGGGCTAGGCTTAAGGCCTGGGCACAAGTGCGGGCTAGGCTTAAGGCCTGGGCACAAGTGCGGGCTAGGCTTATGGCCTGGGCACAAGTGCGGGCTAGGCTTAAGGCCGGGGCACAAGTGCGGGCTAGGCTTAAGTCCATGGCACAAGTGCGGGCTAGGCTTAAGGCCGGGGCACAAGTGCGGGCTAGGCTTAAGGCCGGGGCACAAGTGCGGGCTAGGCTTAAGGCCGGCGCACAAGTGCGGGCTAGGCTTAAGGCCGGGGCACAAGTGCGGGCTAGGCTTAAGGCCGGGGCACAAGTGCGGGCTAGGCTTAAGGCCTGGGCACAAGTGCGGGCTAGGCTTAAGGCCGGGGCACAAGTGCGGGCTAGGCTTAAGGCCGGGGCACAAGTGCGGGCTAGGCTTAAGGCCGGGGCACAAGTGCGGGCTAGGCTTAAGGCCGGGGCACAAGTGCGGGCTAGGCTTAAGGCCGGGGCACAAGTGCGGGCTAGGCTTAAGGCCGGGGCACAAGTGCAGGCTAGGCTTAAGGCCGGGGCACAAGTGCGGGCTAGGCTTAAGGCCGGGGCACAAGTGCGGGCTAGGCTTAAGGCCGGGGCACAAGTGCGGGCTAGGCTTAAGGCCGGGGCACAAGTGCGGGCTAGGCTTAAGGCCGGGGCACAAGTGCGGGCTAGGCTTAAGGCCGGGGCACAATTGCGGGCTAGGCTTAAGGCCGGGGCACAAGTGCGGGCTAGGCTTAAGGCCGGGGCACAAGTGCGGGCTAGGCTTAAGGCCGGGGCACAAGTGCGGGCTAGGCTTAAGGCCGGGGCACAAGTGCGGGCTAGGCTTAAGGCCGGGGCACAAGTGCGGGCTAGGCTTAAGGCATGGGCACAAGTGCCAGCTAGGCTTAAGGCCTGGGCACAAGTGCAGGCTAGGCTTAAGGCCTGGGCACAAGTGCAGGCTAGGCTTAAGGCCTGGGCACAAGTGCAGTGCTGGCTAGGATCAAGGCAAGGGGGCACAAGTGCTGGCTAGGCTTAAGGCATGGGCACAAGTGCTGGCTAGGCTTAAGGCATACAGCTAACTCTTTGCACGCTTTGCATAAAGGGTTAGGCACCCATAGGGGTGAAGAGCTAGCTTTCACCCCTCTACTCTGTACTTGGACATTTAGGACTAGATCCTTTGTTGTACAGTGCGGAGCCTCTCCATAACCCCATGCTCCAAGCGACCAGGCACTTCTTGTCTGTCCTCCGTAAATGGGTAATGCCTTCTTCCCCAATTACAGTCGTGCATGTGCATTCAGACGGGACAAGAGCGAAGAGCATAAAGCTGGCCCTATGTGCATAACCAACATGAAGCTGAAGACAAAAACAAACAAACAAGCATACAAGGGGCTCAAAAGTGCGGGCTGGGCTTAAGGCCTGGGCACAAGTGCGGGCTGGGCTTAAGGCCTGGGCACAAGTGCGGGCTGGGCTTAAGGCCTGGGCACAAGTGTGGGCTGGGCTTAAGGCCTGGGCACAAGTGCGGGCTGGGCTTAAGGCCTGGGCACAAGTGCGGGCTAGGCTTAAGGCCGGGGCACAAGTGCGGGCTAGGCTTAAGGCCGGGGCACAAGTGCGGGCTAGGCTTAAGGCCGGGGCACAATTGCGGGCTAGGCTTAAGGCCGGGGCACAAGTGCGGGCTAGGCTTAAGGCCGGGGCACAAGTGCGGGCTAGGCTTAAGGCCGGGGCACAAGTGCGGGCTAGGCTTAAGGCCGGGGCACAAGTGCGGGCTAGGCTTAAGGCCGGGGCACAAGTGCGGGCTAGGCTTAAGGCATGGGCACAAGTGCCAGCTAGGCTTAAGGCCTGGGCACAAGTGCAGGCTAGGCTTAAGGCCTGGGCACAAGTGCAGGCTAGGCTTAAGGCCTGGGCACAAGTGCAGTGCTGGCTAGGATCAAGGCAAGGGGGCACAAGTGCTGGCTAGGCTTAAGGCATGGGCACAAGTGCTGGCTAGGCTTAAGGCATACAGCTAACTCTTTGCACGCTTTGCATAAAGGGTTAGGCACCCATAGGGGTGAAGAGCTAGCTTTCACCCCTCTACTCTGTACTTGGACATTTAGGACTAGATCCTTTGTTGTACAGTGCGGAGCCTCTCCATAACCCCATGCTCCAAGCGACCAGGCACTTCTTGTCTGTCCTCCGTAAATGGGTAATGCCTTCTTCCCCAATTACAGTCGTGCATGTGCATTCAGACGGGACAAGAGCGAAGAGCATAAAGCTGGCCCTATGTGCATAACCAACATGAAGCTGAAGACAAAAACAAACAAACAAGCATACAAGGGGCTCAAAAGTGCGGGCTGGGCTTAAGGCCTGGGCACAAGTGCGGGCTGGGCTTAAGGCCTGGGCACAAGTGCGGGCTGGGCTTAAGGCCTGGGCACAAGTGTGGGCTGGGCTTAAGGCCTGGGCACAAGTGCGGGCTGGGCTTAAGGCCTGGGCACAAGTGCGGGCTGGGCTTAAGGCCTGGGCACAAGTGCGGGCTGGGCTTAAGGCCTGGGCACAAGTGCGGGCTGGGCTTAAGGCCTGGGCACAAGTGCGGGCTGGGCTTAAGGCCTGGTCACAAGTGCGGGCTGGGCTTAAGGCCTGGGCACAAGTGCGGGCTAGGCTTAAGGCCGGGGCACAAGTGCGGGCTAGGCTTAAGGCCGGGGCACAAGTGCGGGCTAGGCTTAAGGCCGGGGCACAAGTGCGGGTTGGGCTTAAGGCCGGGGCACAAGTGTGGGCTAGGCTTAAGGCCGGGGCACAAGTGCGGGTTGGGCTTAAGGCCGGGGCACAAGTGCGGGCTGGGCTTAAGGCCTGGGCACAAGTGCGGGCTGGGCTTAAGGCCTGGGCACAAGTGCGGGCTGGGCTTAAGGCCTGGGCACAAGTGCGGGCTAGGCTTAAGGCCGGGGCACTAGTGCGGGCTAGGCTTACGGCCGGGGCACTAGTGCGGGCTAGGCTTAAGGCCGGGGCACTAGTGCGGGCTAGGCTTAAGGCCGGGGCACAAGTGCGGGCTAGGCTTAATGCCGGGGCACAAGTGCGGGCTAGGCTTAATGCCGGGGCACAAGTGCGGGCTAGGCTTAAGGCCGGGGCACAAGTGCTGGCTAGGCTTAAGGCCGGAGCACAAGTGCTGGCTAGGCTTAATGCCGGGACACAAGTGCTGGCTAGGCTTAAGCCCGGGGCACAAGTGCTGGCTAAGCTTAAGGCCGGGGCACAAGTGCTGGCTAGGCTTAAGGCCGGGGCACAAGTGCTGGCTAGGCTTAAGCCCGGGGCACAAGTGCTGGCTAGGCTTAAGGCCGGGGCACAAGTGCTGGCTAGGCTTAAGGCCGGGGCACAAGTGCTGGCTAGGCTTAAGGCAGGGGCACAAGTGCTGGCTAGGCTTAAGGCTAACTCTTTGCATTTTTTGCATAAAGGGTTAGGCACCCATAGGGGTGAAGAGCTAGCTTTCACCCCTCAACTCTGTACTTGGACATTTATGACTAGATCCTTTGTTGTACAGTGCGGAGCCACTCCATAACCCCTTGCTCCAAGCGACCAGGCACTTCTTGTCTGTCCTCCATAAATGGGTAATGCCTTCTTCCCCAATTACAGTCGTGCATGCGCATTCAGACGGGACAAAAGAGAAGAGCATAAAGCCTGCCCTGTGTGCATAGCCGACATGAAAACAAAGACATAAACAAAAATACAAGAAGGGCACAAGTGCTGGCTAGGCTTAAGGCCGGGGCACAAGTGCTGGCTAGGCTTAAGGCCGGGGCACAAGTGCTGGCTAGGCTTAAGGCCGGGGCACAAGTGCTGGCTAGGCTTAAGGCCGGGGCACAAGTGCTGGCTAGGCTTAAGGCCGGGGCACAAGTGCTGGCTAGGCTTAAGGCTGGGGCACAAGTGCTGGCTAGGCTTAAGGCCGGGGCACAAGTGCTGGCTAGGCTTAAGGCCGGGGCACAAGTGCTGGCTAGGCTTAAGGCCGGGGCACAAGTGCTGGCTAGGCTTAAGGCCGGGGCACAAGTGCGGGCTAGGCTTAAGGCCGGGGCACAAGTGCAGTGCTGGCTAGGATCAAGGCAAGGGGGCACAAGTGCTGGCTAGGCTTAAGGCATGGGCACAAGTGCTGGCTAGGCTTAAGGCATACAGCTAACTGTTTGCACTCTTTGCATAAACGGTTAGGCACCCATAGGGGTGAAGAGCTAGCTTTCACCCCTCTACTCTGTACTTGGACATTTAGGACTAGATCCTTTGTTGTACAGTGCGGAGCCTCTCCATAACCCCATGCTCCAAGCGACCAGGCACTTCTTGTCTGTCCTCCGTAAATGGGTAATGCCTTCTTCTTCAATTACAGTCGTGCATGCGCATTCAGACGGGACAAGAGCGAAGAGCGTAAAGCTGGCCCTATGTGCATAACCAACATGAAGCTGAAGACAAAAACAAACAAACAAGCATACAAGGGGCTCAAAAGTGCGGGCTAGGCTTAAGGCTTGGGCACAAGTGCGGGCTAGGCTTAAGGCTTGGGCACAAGTGCGGGCTGGGCTTAAGGCCTGGGCACAAGTGCGGGCTAGGCTTAAGGCCTGGGCACAAGTGCGGGCTAGGCTAAAGGCCTGGGCACAAGTGCGGGCTAGGCTTAAGGCCGGGGCACAAGTGCGGGCTAGGCTTAAGGCCGGGGCACAAGTGCGGGCTAGGCTTAAGGCCGGGGCACAAGTGCGGGCTAGGCTTAAGGCCGGGGCACAAGTGCGGGCTAGGCTTAAGGCCGGGGCACAAGTGCGGGCTAGGCTTAAGGCCGGGGCACAAGTGCGGGCTAGGCTTAAGGCCGGGGCACAAGTGCGGGCTAGGCTTAAGGCCGGGGCACAAGTGCGTGCTAGGCTTAAGGCCGGGGCACAAGTGCGGGCTAGGCTTAAGGCCGGGGCACAAGTGCGGCTAGGCTTAAGGCCTGGGCACAAGTGCGGGCTAGGCTTAAGGCCTGGGCACAAGTGCGGGCTAGGCTTAAGGCTTGGGCACAAGTGCGGGCTAGGCTTAAGGCCTGAGCACAAGTGCGGGCTTGGCTTAAGTCCGTGGCACAAGTGTGGGCTAGGCTTAAGGCCGGGGGCACAAGTGCGGGCTAGGCTTAAGGCCGGGGCACAAGTGCGGGCTAGGCTTAAGGCCGGGGCACAAGTGCGGGCTAGGCTTAAGGCCGGGGCACAAGTGCGGGCTAGGCTTAAGGCCGGGGCACAAGTGCGGGCTAGGCTTAAGGCCGGGGCACAAGTGCGGGCTAGGCTTAAGGCCGGGGCACAATTGCGGGCTAGGCTTAAGGCCGGGGCACAAGTGCGGGCTAGGCTTAAGGCCGGGCACAAGTGCGGGCTAGGCTTAAGGCCGGGGCACAAGTGCGGGCCTGGCTTAAGGCCGGGGCACAAGTGCGGGCTAGGCTTAAGGCCGGGGCACAAGTGCGGGCTAGGCTTAAGGCCGGGGCACAAGTGCGGGCTAGGCTTAAGGCCGGGGCACAAGTGCGGGCTAGGCTTAAGGCCGGGGCACAAGTGCGGGCTAGGTTTAAGGCCGGGGCACAAGTGCGGGCTAGGCTTAAGGCCGGGGCACAAGTGCGGGCTAGGCTTAAGGCCGGGGCACAAGTGCGGGCTAGGCTTAAGGCCGGGGCACTAGTG
Source organism: Ranitomeya imitator (assembly GCF_032444005.1). Taxonomy (NCBI): domain Eukaryota; kingdom Metazoa; phylum Chordata; class Amphibia; order Anura; family Dendrobatidae; genus Ranitomeya; species Ranitomeya imitator. The sequence goes on from NW_027194466.1 coordinate 1,148,552, forward strand.
CGGGCTAGGCTTAAGGCCGGGGCACTAGTGCGGGCTAGGCTTAAGGCCTGGGCACAAGTGCGGGCTAGGCTTCAGGCCTGGGCACAAGTGCGGGCTAGGCTTAAGGCCTGGGCACAAGTGCGGGCTAGGCTTAAGGCCGGGGGCACAAGTGCGGGCTAGGCTTAAGGCCTGGGCACAAGTGCGGGCTAGGCTTAAGGCCGATGCACAAGTGCGGGTTAGGCTTAAGGCCGGGGCACAAGTGCGGGCTAGGCTTAAGGCCTGGGCACAAGTGCGGGCTAGGCTTAAGGCCTGGGCACAAGTGCGGGCTAGGCTTAAGGCCTGGGCACAAGTGCGGGCTAGGCTTAAGGCCTGGCCACAAGTGAGTGCTAGGCTTAAGGCCTGGGCACAAGTGCGGGCTAGGCTTAAGGCCTGGGCACAAGTGCGGGCTAGGCTTAAGGCCTGGGCACAAGTGCGGGCTAGGCTTATGGCCGGGGCACAAGTGCGGGCTAGGCTTAAGGCCTGGCCACGAGTGCGGGCTAGGCTTAAGGCCTGGCCACGAGTGCGGGCTAGGCTTAAGGCCGGGGCACGAGTGCGGGCTAGGCTTAAGGCCGGGGCACGAGTGCGGGCTAGGCTTAAGGCCTGGGCACGAGTGCGGGCTAGGCTTAAGGCCTGGGCACGAGTGCGGGCTAGGCTTATGGCCTGGGCACAAGTGCGGGCTAGGCTTAAGGCCGGGGCACAAGTGCGGGCTAGGCTTAAGGCCGGGGCACAAGTGCGGGCTAGGCTTAAGGCCGGGGCACAAGTGCGGGCTAGGCTTAAGGCCGGGGCACAAGTGCGGGCTAGGCTTAAGGCCGGGGCACAAGTGCGGGCTAGGCTTAAGGCCGGGGCACAAGTGCGGGCTAGGCTTAAGGCCGGGGCACAAGTGCGGGCTAGGCTTAAGGCCGGGGCACAATTGCGGGCTAGGCTTAAGGCCGGGGCACAAGTGCGGGCTAGGCTTAAGGCCGGGCACAAGTGCGGGCTAGGCTTAAGGCCGGGGCACAAGTGCGGGCTAGGCTTAAGGCCTGGCCACAAGTGCGGGCTAGGCTTAAGGCCTGGCCACGAGTGCGGGCTAGGCTTAAGGCCGGGGCACGAGTGCGGGCTAGGCTTAAGGCCGGGGCACGAGTGCGGGCTAGGCTTAAGGCCTGGGCACGAGTGCGGGCTAGGCTTAAGGCCTGGGCACGAGTGCGGGCTAGGCTTATGGCCTGGGCACAAGTGCGGGCTAGGCTTAAGGCCGGGGCACAAGTGCGGGCTAGGCTTAAGGCCGGGGCACAAGTGCGGGCTAGGCTTAAGGCCGGGGCACAAGTGCGGGCTAGGCTTAAGGCCGGGGCACAAGTGCGGGCTAGGCTTAAGGCCGGGGCACAAGTGCGGGCTAGGCTTAAGGCCGGGGCACAAGTGCGGGCTAGGCTTAAGGCCGGGGCACAAGTGCGGGCTAGGCTTAAGGCCGGGGCACAAGTGCGGGCTAGGCTTAAGGCCGGGGCACAATTGCGGGCTAGGCTTAAGGCCGGGGCACAAGTGCGGGCTAGGCTTAAGGCCGGGCACAAGTGCGGGCTAGGCTTAAGGCCGGGGCACAAGTGCGGGCTTGGCTTAAGGCCGGGGCACAAGTGCGGGCTAGGCTTAAGGCCGGGGCACAAGTGCGGGCTAGGCTTAAGGCCGGGGCACAAGTGCGGGCTAGGCTTAAGGCCGGGGCACAAGTGCGGGCTAGGTTTAAGGCCGGGGCACAAGTGCGGGCTAGGTTTAAGGCCGGGGCACAAGTGCGGGCTAGGCTTAAGGCCGGGGCACAAGTGCGGGCTAGGCTTAAGGCCGGGGGCACAAGTGCGGGCTAGGCTTAAGGCTGGGCACAAGTGCGGGCTAGGCTTAAGGCCTGGGCACAAGTGCGGGCTAGGCTTAAGGCCGGGGGCACAAGTGCGGGCTAGGCTTAAGGCCTGGGCACAAGTGCGGGCTAGGCTTAAGGCCGATGCACAAGTGCGGGCTAGGCTTAAGGCCGGGGCACAAGTGCGGGCTAGGCTTAAGGCCTGGGCACAAGTGCGGGCTAGGCTTAAGGCCTGGGCACAAGTGCGGGCTAGGCTTAAGGCCTGGCCAGAAGTGCGGGCTAGGCTTAAGGCCTGGGAACAAGTGCGGGCTAGGCTTAAGGCCTGGGCACAAGTGCGGGCTAGGCTTAAGGCCTGGGCACAAGTGCGGGCTAGGCTTATGGCCGGGGCACAAGTGCGGGCTAGGCTTAAGGCCTGGCCACAAGTGCGGGCTAGGCTTAAGGCCTGGGCACAAGTGCGGGCTAGGCTTAAGGCCGGGGCACAAGTGCGGGCTAGGCTTAAGGCCTGGGCACAAGTGCGGGCTAGGCTTAAGGCCTGGGCACAAGTGCGGGCTAGGCTTATGGCCTGGGCACAAGTGCGGACTAGGCTTAAGGCCGGGGCACAAGTGCGGGCTAGGCTTAAGTCCATGGCACAAGTGCGGGCTAGGCTTAAGGCCGGGGCACAAGTGCGGGCTAGGCTTAAGGCCGGGGCACAAGTGCGGGCTAGGCTTAAGGCCGGCGCACAAGTGCGGGCTAGGCTTAAGGCCGGGGCACAAGTGCGGGCTAGGCTTAAGGCCGGGGCACAAGTGCGGGCTAGGCTTAAGGCCTGGGCACAAGTGCGGGCTAGGCTTAAGGCCGGGGCACAAGTGCGGGCTAGGCTTAAGGCCGGGGCACAAGTGCGGGCTAGGCTTAAGGCCGGGGCACAAGTGCGGGCTAGGCTTAAGGCCGGGGCACAAGTGCGGGCTAGGCTTAAGGCCGGGGCACAAGTGCGGGCTAGGCTTAAGGCCGGGGCACAAGTGCAGGCTAGGCTTAAGGCCGGGGCACAAGTGCGGGCTAGGCTTAAGGCCGGGGCACAAGTGCGGGCTAGGCTTAAGGCCGGGGCACAAGTGCGGGCTAGGCTTAAGGCCGGGGCACAAGTGCGGGCTAGGCTTAAGGCCGGGGCACAAGTGCGGGCTAGGCTTAAGGCCGGGGCACAATTGCGGGCTAGGCTTAAGGCCGGGGCACAAGTGCGGGCTAGGCTTAAGGCCGGGGCACAAGTGCGGGCTAGGCTTAAGGCCGGGGCACAAGTGCGGGCTAGGCTTAAGGCCGGGGCACAAGTGCGGGCTAGGCTTAAGGCCGGGGCACAAGTGCGGGCTAGGCTTAAGGCATGGGCACAAGTGCCAGCTAGGCTTAAGGCCTGGGCACAAGTGCAGGCTAGGCTTAAGGCCTGGGCACAAGTGCAGGCTAGGCTTAAGGCCTGGGCACAAGTGCAGTGCTGGCTAGGATCAAGGCAAGGGGGCACAAGTGCTGGCTAGGCTTAAGGCATGGGCACAAGTGCTGGCTAGGCTTAAGGCATACAGCTAACTCTTTGCACGCTTTGCATAAAGGGTTAGGCACCCATAGGGGTGAAGAGCTAGCTTTCACCCCTCTACTCTGTACTTGGACATTTAGGACTAGATCCTTTGTTGTACAGTGCGGAGCCTCTCCATAACCCCATGCTCCAAGCGACCAGGCACTTCTTGTCTGTCCTCCGTAAATGGGTAATGCCTTCTTCCCCAATTACAGTCGTGCATGTGCATTCAGACGGGACAAGAGCGAAGAGCATAAAGCTGGCCCTATGTGCATAACCAACATGAAGCTGAAGACAAAAACAAACAAACAAGCATACAAGGGGCTCAAAAGTGCGGGCTGGGCTTAAGGCCTGGGCACAAGTGCGGGCTGGGCTTAAGGCCTGGGCACAAGTGCGGGCTGGGCTTAAGGCCTGGGCACAAGTGTGGGCTGGGCTTAAGGCCTGGGCACAAGTGCGGGCTGGGCTTAAGGCCTGGGCACAAGTGCGGGCTGGGCTTAAGGCCTGGGCACAAGTGCGGGCTGGGCTTAAGGCCTGGGCACAAGTGCGGGCTGGGCTTAAGGCCTGGGCACAAGTGCGGGCTGGGCTTAAGGCCTGGTCACAAGTGCGGGCTGGGCTTAAGGCCTGGGCACAAGTGCGGGCTAGGCTTAAGGCCGGGGCACAAGTGCGGGCTAGGCTTAAGGCCGGGGCACAAGTGCGGGCTAGGCTTAAGGCCGGGGCACAAGTGCGGGTTGGGCTTAAGGCCGGGGCACAAGTGTGGGCTAGGCTTAAGGCCGGGGCACAAGTGCGGGTTGGGCTTAAGGCCGGGGCACAAGTGCGGGCTGGGCTTAAGGCCTGGGCACAAGTGCGGGCTGGGCTTAAGGCCTGGGCACAAGTGCGGGCTGGGCTTAAGGCCGGGGCACAAGTGTGGGCTGGGCTTAAGGCCGGGGCACAAGTGCGGGCTAGGCTAAAGGCCTGGGCACAAGTGCGGGCTAGGCTTAAGGCCGGGGCACTAGTGCGGGCTAGGCTTACGGCCGGGGCACTAGTGCGGGCTAGGCTTAAGGCCGGGGCACTAGTGCGGGCTAGGCTTAAGGCCGGGGCACAAGTGCGGGCTAGGCTTAATGCCGGGGCACAAGTGCGGGCTAGGCTTAATGCCGGGGCACAAGTGCGGGCTAGGCTTAAGGCCGGGGCACAAGTGCTGGCTAGGCTTAAGGCCGGAGCACAAGTGCTGGCTAGGCTTAATGCCGGGACACAAGTGCTGGCTAGGCTTAAGCCCGGGGCACAAGTGCTGGCTAAGCTTAAGGCCGGGGCACAAGTGCTGGCTAGGCTTAAGGCCGGGGCACAAGTGCTGGCTAGGCTTAAGCCCGGGGCACAAGTGCTGGCTAGGCTTAAGGCCGGGGCACAAGTGCTGGCTAGGCTTAAGGCCGGGGCACAAGTGCTGGCTAGGCTTAAGGCAGGGGCACAAGTGCTGGCTAGGCTTAAGGCTAACTCTTTGCATTTTTTGCATAAAGGGTTAGGCACCCATAGGGGTGAAGAGCTAGCTTTCACCCCTCAACTCTGTACTTGGACATTTATGACTAGATCCTTTGTTGTACAGTGCGGAGCCACTCCATAACCCCTTGCTCCAAGCGACCAGGCACTTCTTGTCTGTCCTCCATAAATGGGTAATGCCTTCTTCCCCAATTACAGTCGTGCATGCGCATTCAGACGGGACAAAAGAGAAGAGCATAAAGCCTGCCCTGTGTGCATAGCCGACATGAAAACAAAGACATAAACAAAAATACAAGAAGGGCACAAGTGCTGGCTAGGCTTAAGGCCGGGGCACAAGTGCTGGCTAGGCTTAAGGCCGGGGCACAAGTGCTGGCTAGGCTTAAGGCCGGGGCACAAGTGCTGGCTAGGCTTAAGGCCGGGGCACAAGTGCTGGCTAGGCTTAAGGCCGGGGCACAAGTGCTGGCTAGGCTTAAGGCTGGGGCACAAGTGCTGGCTAGGCTTAAGGCCGGGGCACAAGTGCTGGCTAGGCTTAAGGCCGGGGCACAAGTGCTGGCTAGGCTTAAGGCCGGGGCACAAGTGCTGGCTAGGCTTAAGGCCGGGGCACAAGTGCGGGCTAGGCTTAAGGCCGGGGCACAAGTGCAGTGCTGGCTAGGATCAAGGCAAGGGGGCACAAGTGCTGGCTAGGCTTAAGGCATGGGCACAAGTGCTGGCTAGGCTTAAGGCATACAGCTAACTGTTTGCACTCTTTGCATAAACGGTTAGGCACCCATAGGGGTGAAGAGCTAGCTTTCACCCCTCTACTCTGTACTTGGACATTTAGGACTAGATCCTTTGTTGTACAGTGCGGAGCCTCTCCATAACCCCATGCTCCAAGCGACCAGGCACTTCTTGTCTGTCCTCCGTAAATGGGTAATGCCTTCTTCTTCAATTACAGTCGTGCATGCGCATTCAGACGGGACAAGAGCGAAGAGCGTAAAGCTGGCCCTATGTGCATAACCAACATGAAGCTGAAGACAAAAACAAACAAACAAGCATACAAGGGGCTCAAAAGTGCGGGCTAGGCTTAAGGCTTGGGCACAAGTGCGGGCTAGGCTTAAGGCTTGGGCACAAGTGCGGGCTGGGCTTAAGGCCTGGGCACAAGTGCGGGCTAGGCTTAAGGCCTGGGCACAAGTGCGGGCTAGGCTAAAGGCCTGGGCACAAGTGCGGGCTAGGCTTAAGGCCGGGGCACAAGTGCGGGCTAGGCTTAAGGCCGGGGCACAAGTGCGGGCTAGGCTTAAGGCCGGGGCACAAGTGCGGGCTAGGCTTAAGGCCGGGGCACAAGTGCGGGCTAGGCTTAAGGCCGGGGCACAAGTGCGGGCTAGGCTTAAGGCCGGGGCACAAGTGCGGGCTAGGCTTAAGGCCGGGGCACAAGTGCGTGCTAGGCTTAAGGCCGGGGCACAAGTGCGGGCTAGGCTTAAGGCCGGGGCACAAGTGCGGCTAGGCTTAAGGCCTGGGCACAAGTGCGGGCTAGGCTTAAGGCCTGGGCACAAGTGCGGGCTAGGCTTAAGGCTTGGGCACAAGTGCGGGCTAGGCTTAAGGCCTGAGCACAAGTGCGGGCTTGGCTTAAGTCCGTGGCACAAGTGTGGGCTAGGCTTAAGGCCGGGGGCACAAGTGCGGGCTAGGCTTAAGGCCGGGGCACAAGTGCGGGCTAGGCTTAAGGCCGGGGCACAAGTGCGGGCTAGGCTTAAGGCCGGGGCACAAGTGCGGGCTAGGCTTAAGGCCGGGGCACAAGTGCGGGCTAGGCTTAAGGCCGGGGCACAAGTGCGGGCTAGGCTTAAGGCCGGGGCACAATTGCGGGCTAGGCTTAAGGCCGGGGCACAAGTGCGGGCTAGGCTTAAGGCCGGGCACAAGTGCGGGCTAGGCTTAAGGCCGGGGCACAAGTGCGGGCTTGGCTTAAGGCCGGGGCACAAGTGCGGGCTAGGCTTAAGGCCGGGGCACAAGTGCGGGCTAGGCTTAAGGCCGGGGCACAAGTGCGGGCTAGGCTTAAGGCCGGGGCACAAGTGCGGGCTAGGCTTAAGGCCGGGGCACAAGTGCGGGCTAGGTTTAAGGCCGGGGCACAAGTGCGGGCTAGGCTTAAGGCCGGGGCACAAGTGCGGGCTAGGCTTAAGGCCGGGGCACAAGTGCGGGCTAGGCTTAAGGCCGGGGCACAAGTGCGGGCTAGGCTTAAGGCCGGGGCACAAGTGCGGGCTAGGCTTAAGGCCGGGGCACAAGTGCGGGCTAGGCTTAAGGCCGGGGCACAAGTGCGGGCTAGGCTTAAGGCCGGGGCACAATTGCGGGCTAGGCTTAAGGCCGGGGCACAAGTGCGGGCTAGGCTTAAGGCCGGGCACAAGTGCGGGCTAGGCTTAAGGCCGGGGCACAAGTGCGGGCTTGGCTTAAGGCCGGGGCACAAGTGCGGGCTAGGCTTAAGGCCGGGGCACAAGTGCGGGCTAGGCTTAAGGCCGGGGCACAAGTGCGGGCTAGGCTTAAGGCCGGGGCACAAGTGCGGGCTAGGTTTAAGGCCGGGGCACAAGTGCGGGCTAGGTTTAAGGCCGGGGCACAAGTGCGGGCTAGGCTTAAGGCCGGGGCACAAGTGCGGGCTAGGCTTAAGGCCGGGGGCACAAGTGCGGGCTAGGCTTAAGGCTGGGCACAAGTGCGGGCTAGGCTTAAGGCCGGGGGCACAAGTGCGGGCTAGGCTTAAGGCCTGGGCACAAGTGCGGGCTAGGCTTAAGGCCGATGCACAAGTGCGGGCTAGGCTTAAGGCCGGGGCACAAGTGCGGGCTAGGCTTAAGGCCTGGGCACAAGTGCGGGCTAGGCTTAAGGCCTGGGCACAAGTGCGGGCTAGGCTTAAGGCCTGGCCACAAGTGCGGGCTAGGCTTAAGGCCTGGGAACAAGTGCGGGCTAGGCTTAAGGCCTGGGCACAAGTGCGGGCTAGGCTTAAGGCCTGGGCACAAGTGCGGGCTAGGCTTATGGCCGGGGCACAAGTGCGGGCTAGGCTTAAGGCCTGGCCACAAGTGCGGGCTAGGCTTAAGGCCTGGGCACAAGTGCGGGCTAGGCTTAAGGCCGGGGCACAAGTGCGGGCTAGGCTTAAGGCCTGGGCACAAGTGCGGGCTAGGCTTAAGGCCTGGGCACAAGTGCGGGCTAGGCTTATGGCCTGGGCACAAGTGCGGGCTAGGCTTAAGGCCGGGGCACAAGTGCGGGCTAGGCTTAAGTCCATGGCACAAGTGCGGGCTAGGCTTAAGGCCGGGGCACAAGTGCGGGCTAGGCTTAAGGCCGGGGCACAAGTGCGGGCTAGGCTTAAGGCCGGCGCACAAGTGCGGGCTAGGCTTAAGGCCGGGGCACAAGTGCGGGCTAGGCTTAAGGCCGGGGCACAAGTGCGGGCTAGGCTTAAGGCCTGGGCACAAGTGCGGGCTAGGCTTAAGGCCGGGGCACAAGTGCGGGCTAGGCTTAAGGCCGGGGCACAAGTGCGGGCTAGGCTTAAGGCCTGGGCACAAGTGCGGGCTAGGCTTAAGGCCGGGGCACAAGTGCGGGCTAGGCTTAAGGCCGGGGCACAAGTGCGGGCTAGGCTTAAGGCCGGGGCACAAGTGCGGGCTAGGCTTAAGGCCGGGGCACAAGTGCGGGCTAGGCTTAAGGCCGGGGCACAAGTGCGGGCTAGGCTTAAGGCCGGGGCACAAGTGCAGGCTAGGCTTAAGGCCGGGGCACAAGTGCGGGCTAGGCTTAAGGCCGGGGCACAAGTGCGGGCTAGGCTTAAGGCCGGGGCACAAGTGCGGGCTAGGCTTAAGGCCGGGGCACAAGTGCGGGCTAGGCTTAAGGCCGGGGCACAAGTGCGGGCTAGGCTTAAGGCCGGGGCACAATTGCGGGCTAGGCTTAAGGCCGGGGCACAAGTGCGGGCTAGGCTTAAGGCCGGGGCACAAGTGCGGGCTAGGCTTAAGGCCGGGGCACAAGTGCGGGCTAGGCTTAAGGCCGGGGCACAAGTGCGGGCTAGGCTTAAGGCCGGGGCACAAGTGCGGGCTAGGCTTAAGGCATGGGCACAAGTGCCAGCTAGGCTTAAGGCCTGGGCACAAGTGCAGGCTAGGCTTAAGGCCTGGGCACAAGTGCAGGCTAGGCTTAAGGCCTGGGCACAAGTGCAGTGCTGGCTAGGATCAAGGCAAGGGGGCACAAGTGCTGGCTAGGCTTAAGGCATGGGCACAAGTGCTGGCTAGGCTTAAGGCATACAGCTAACTCTTTGCACGCTTTGCATAAAGGGTTAGGCACCCATAGGGGTGAAGAGCTAGCTTTCACCCCTCTACTCTGTACTTGGACATTTAGGACTAGATCCTTTGTTGTACAGTGCGGAGCCTCTCCATAACCCCATGCTCCAAGCGACCAGGCACTTCTTGTCTGTCCTCCGTAAATGGGTAATGCCTTTTTCCCCAATTACAGTCGTGCATGTGCATTCAGACGGGACAAGAGCGAAGAGCATAAAGCTGGCCCTATGTGCATAACCAACATGAAGCTGAAGACAAAAACAAACAAACAAGCATACAAGGGGCTCAAAAGTGCGGGCTGGGCTTAAGGCCTGGGCACAAGTGCGGGCTGGGCTTAAGGCCTGGGCACAAGTGCGGGCTGGGCTTAAGGCCTGGGCACAAGTGTGGGCTGGGCTTAAGGCCTGGGCACAAGTGCGGGCTGGGCTTAAGGCCTGGGCACAAGTGCGGGCTGGGCTTAAGGCCTGGGCACAAGTGCGGGCTGGGCTTAAGGCCTGGGCACAAGTGCGGGCTGGGCTTAAGGCCTGGTCACAAGTGCGGGCTGGGCTTAAGGCCTGGGCACAAGTGCGGGCTAGGCTTAAGGCCGGGGCACAAGTGCGGGCTAGGCTTAAGGCCGGGGCACAAGTGCGGGCTAGGCTTAAGGCCGGGGCACAAGTGCGGGTTGGGCTTAAGGCCGGGGCACAAGTGTGGGCTAGGCTTAAGGCCGGGGCACAAGTGCGGGTTGGGCTTAAGGCCGGGGCACAAGTGCGGGCTGGGCTTAAGGCCTGGGCACAAGTGCGGGCTGGGCTTAAGGCCTGGGCACAAGTGCGGGCTGGGCTTAAGGCCTGGGCACAAGTGCGGGCTGGGCTTAAGGCCTGGGCACAAGTGCGGGCTAGGCTTAAGGCCGGGGCACTAGTGCGGGCTAGGCTTACGGCCGGGGCACTAGTGCGGGCTAGGCTTAAGGCCGGGGCACTAGTGCGGGCTAGGCTTAAGGCCGGGGCACAAGTGCGGGCTAGGCTTAATGCCGGGGCACAAGTGCGGGCTAGGCTTAATGCCGGGGCACAAGTGCGGGCTAGGCTTAAGGCCGGGGCACAAGTGCTGGCTAGGCTTAAGGCCGGAGCACAAGTGCTGGCTAGGCTTAATGCCGGGACACAAGTGCTGGCTAGGCTTAAGCCCGGGGCACAAGTGCTGGCTAAGCTTAAGGCCGGGGCACAAGTGCTGGCTAGGCTTAAGGCCGGGGCACAAGTGCTGGCTAGGCTTAAGCCCGGGGCACAAGTGCTGGCTAGGCTTAAGGCCGGGGCACAAGTGCTGGCTAGGCTTAAGGCCGGGGCACAAGTGCTGGCTAGGCTTAAGGCAGGGGCACAAGTGCTGGCTAGGCTTAAGGCTAACTCTTTGCATTTTTTGCATAAAGGGTTAGGCACCCATAGGGGTGAAGAGCTAGCTTTCACCCCTCAACTCTGTACTTGGACATTTATGACTAGATCCTTTGTTGTACAGTGCGGAGCCACTCCATAACCCCTTGCTCCAAGCGACCAGGCACTTCTTGTCTGTCCTCCATAAATGGGTAATGCCTTCTTCCCCAATTACAGTCGTGCATGCGCATTCAGACGGGACAAAAGAGAAGAGCATAAAGCCTGCCCTGTGTGCATAGCCGACATGAAAACAAAGACATAAACAAAAATACAAGAAGGGCACAAGTGCTGGCTAGGCTTAAGGCCGGGGCACAAGTGCTGGCTAGGCTTAAGGCCGGGGCACAAGTGCTGGCTAGGCTTAAGGCCGGGGCACAAGTGCTGGCTAGGCTTAAGGCCGGGGCACAAGTGCTGGCTAGGCTTAAGGCCGGGGCACAAGTGCTGGCTAGGCTTAAGGCTGGGGCACAAGTGCTGGCTAGGCTTAAGGCCGGGGCACAAGTGCTGGCTAGGCTTAAGGCCGGGGCACAAGTGCTGGCTAGGCTTAAGGCCGGGGCACAAGTGCTGGCTAGGCTTAAGGCCGGGGCACAAGTGCGGGCTAGGCTTAAGGCCGGGGCACAAGTGCAGTGCTGGCTAGGATCAAGGCAAGGGGGCACAAGTGCTGGCTAGGCTTAAGGCATGGGCACAAGTGCTGGCTAGGCTTAAGGCATACAGCTAACTGTTTGCACTCTTTGCATAAACGGTTAGGCACCCATAGGGGTGAAGAGCTAGCTTTCACCCCTCTACTCTGTACTTGGACATTTAGGACTAGATCCTTTGTTGTACAGTGCGGAGCCTCTCCATAACCCCATGCTCCAAGCGACCAGGCACTTCTTGTCTGTCCTCCGTAAATGGGTAATGCCTTCTTCTTCAATTACAGTCGTGCATGCGCATTCAGACGGGACAAGAGCGAAGAGCGTAAAGCTGGCCCTATGTGCATAACCAACATGAAGCTGAAGACAAAAACAAACAAACAAGCATACAAGGGGCTCAAAAGTGCGGGCTAGGCTTAAGGCTTGGGCACAAGTGCGGGCTAGGCTTAAGGCTTGGGCACAAGTGCGGGCTGGGCTTAAGGCCTGGGCACAAGTGCGGGCTAGGCTTAAGGCCTGGGCACAAGTGCGGGCTAGGCTAAAGGCCTGGGCACAAGTGCGGGCTAGGCTTAAGGCCGGGGCACAAGTGCGGGCTAGGCTTAAGGCCGGGGCACAAGTGCGGGCTAGGCTTAAGGCCGGGGCACAAGTGCGGGCTAGGCTTAAGGCCGGGGCACAAGTGCGGGCTAGGCTTAAGGCCGGGGCACAAGTGCGGGCTAGGCTTAAGGCCGGGGCACAAGTGCGGGCTAGGCTTAAGGCCGGGGCACAAGTGCGTGCTAGGCTTAAGGCCGGGGCACAAGTGCGGGCTAGGCTTAAGGCCGGGGCACAAGTGCGGCTAGGCTTAAGGCCTGGGCACAAGTGCGGGCTAGGCTTAAGGCCTGGGCACAAGTGCGGGCTAGGCTTAAGGCTTGGGCACAAGTGCGGGCTAGGCTTAAGGCCTGAGCACAAGTGCGGGCTTGGCTTAAGTCCGTGGCACAAGTGCGGGCTAGGCTTAAGGCCGGGGGCACAAGTGCGGGCTAGGCTTAAGGCCGGGGCACAAGTGCGGGCTAGGCTTAAGGCCGGGGCACAAGTGCGGGCTAGGCTTAAGGCCGGGGCACAAGTGCGGGCTAGGCTTAAGGCCGGGGCACAAGTGCGGGCTAGGCTTAAGGCCGGGGCACAAGTGCGGGCTAGGCTTAAGGCCGGGGCACAATTGCGGGCTAGGCTTAAGGCCGGGGCACAAGTGCGGGCTAGGCTTAAGGCCGGGCACAAGTGCGGGCTAGGCTTAAGGCCGGGGCACAAGTGCGGGCTTGGCTTAAGGCCGGGGCACAAGTGCGGGCTAGGCTTAAGGCCGGGGCACAAGTGCGGGCTAGGCTTAAGGCCGGGGCACAAGTGCGGGCTAGGCTTAAGGCCGGGGCACAAGTGCGGGCTAGGCTTAAGGCCGGGGCACAAGTGCGGGCTAGGTTTAAGGCCGGGGCACAAGTGCGGGCTAGGCTTAAGGCCGGGGCACAAGTGCGGGCTAGGCTTAAGGCCGGGGCACAAGTGCGGGCTAGGCTTAAGGCCGGGGCACTAGTGCGGGCTAGGCTTAAGGCCGGGGCACTAGTGCGGGCTAGGCTTAAGGCCTGGGCACAAGTGCGGGCTAGGCTTCAGGCCTGGGCACAAGTGCGGGCTAGGCTTAAGGCCTGGGCACAAGTGCGGGCTAGGCTTAAGGCCTGGGCACAAGTGCGGGCTAGGCTTAAGGCCGGGGGCACAAGTGCGGGCTAGGCTTAAGGCCTGGGCACAAGTGCGGGCTAGGCTTAAGGCCGATGCACAAGTGCGGGTTAGGCTTAAGGCCGGGGCACAAGTGCGGGCTAGGCTTAAGGCCTGGGCACAAGTGCGGGCTAGGCTTAAGGCCTGGGCACAAGTGCGGGCTAGGCTTAAGGCCTGGGCACAAGTGCGGGCTAGGCTTAAGGCCTGGCCACAAGTGAGGGCTAGGCTTAAGGCCTGGGCACAAGTGCGGGCTAGGCTTAAGGCCTGGGCACAAGTGCGGGCTAGGCTTAAGGCCTGGGCACAAGTGCGGGCTAGGCTTATGGCCGGGGCACAAGTGCGGGCTAGGCTTAAGGCCTGGCCACAAGTGCGGGCTAGGCTTAAGGCCTGGCCACGAGTGCGGGCTAGGCTTAAGGCCGGGGCACGAGTGCGGGCTAGGCTTAAGGCCGGGGCACGAGTGCGGGCTAGGCTTAAGGCCTGGGCACGAGTGCGGGCTAGGCTTAAGGCCTGGGCACAAGTGCGGGCTAGGCTTATGGCCTGGGCACAAGTGCGGGCTAGGCTTAAGGCCGGGGCACAAGTGCGGGCTAGGCTTAAGGCCGGGGCACAAGTGCGGGCTAGGCTTAAGGCCGGGGCACAAGTGCGGGCTAGGCTTAAGGCCGGGGCACAAGTGCGGGCTAGGCTTAAGGCCGGGGCACAAGTGCGGGCTAGGCTTAAGGCCGGGGCACAAGTGCGGGCTAGGCTTAAGGCCGGGGCACAAGTGCGGGCTAGGCTTAAGGCCGGGGCACAATTGCGGGCTAGGCTTAAGGCCGGGGCACAAGTGCGGGCTAGGCTTAAGGCCGGGCACAAGTGCGGGCTAGGCTTAAGGCCGGGGCACAAGTGCGGGCTAGGCTTAAGGCCTGGCCACAAGTGCGGGCTAGGCTTAAGGCCTGGCCACGAGTGCGGGCTAGGCTTAAGGCCGGGGCACGAGTGCGGGCTAGGCTTAAGGCCGGGGCACGAGTGCGGGCTAGGCTTAAGGCCTGGGCACGAGTGCGGGCTAGGCTTAAGGCCTGGGCACAAGTGCGGGCTAGGCTTAAGGCCTGGGCACAAGTGCGGGCTAGGCTTATGGCCTGGGCACAAGTGCGGGCTAGGCTTAAGGCCGGGGCACAAGTGCGGGCTAGGCTTAAGGCCGGGGCACAAGTGCGGGCTAGGCTTAAGGCCGGGGCACAAGTGCGGGCTAGGCTTAAGGCCGGGGCACAAGTGCGGGCTAGGCTTAAGGCCGGGGCACAAGTGCGGGCTAGGCTTAAGGCCGGGGCACAAGTGCGGGCTAGGCTTAAGGCCGGGGCACAAGTGCGGGCTAGGCTTAAGGCCGGGGCACAAGTGCGGGCTAGGCTTAAGGCCGGGGCACAATTGCGGGCTAGGCTTAAGGCCGGGGCACAAGTGCGGGCTAGGCTTAAGGCCGGGCACAAGTGCGGGCTAGGCTTAAGGCCGGGGCACAAGTGCGGGCTTGGCTTAAGGCCGGGGCACAAGTGCGGGCTAGGCTTAAGGCCGGGGCACAAGTGCGGGCTAGGCTTAAGGCCGGGGCACAAGTGCGGGCTAGGCTTAAGGCCGGGGCACAAGTGCGGGCTAGGTTTAAGGCCGGGGCACAAGTGCGGGCTAGGTTTAAGGCCGGGGCACAAGTGCGGGCTAGGCTTAAGGCCGGGGCACAAGTGCGGGCTAGGCTTAAGGCCGGGGGCACAAGTGCGGGCTAGGCTTAAGGCTGGGCACAAGTGCGGGCTAGGCTTAAGGCCTGGGCACAAGTGCGGGCTAGGCTTAAGGCCGGGGGCACAAGTGCGGGCTAGGCTTAAGGCCTGGGCACAAGTGCGGGCTAGGCTTAAGGCCGATGCACAAGTGCGGGCTAGGCTTAAGGCCGGGGCACAAGTGCGGGCTAGGCTTAAGGCCTGGGCACAAGTGCGGGCTAGGCTTAAGGCCTGGGCACAAGTGCGGGCTAGGCTTAAGGCCTGGCCAGAAGTGCGGGCTAGGCTTAAGGCCTGGGAACAAGTGCGGGCTAGGCTTAAGGCCTGGGCACAAGTGCGGGCTAGGCTTAAGGCCTGGGCACAAGTGCGGGCTAGGCTTATGGCCGGGGCACAAGTGCGGGCTAGGCTTAAGGCCTGGCCACAAGTGCGGGCTAGGCTTAAGGCCTGGGCACAAGTGCGGGCTAGGCTTAAGGCCGGGGCACAAGTGCGGGCTAGGCTTAAGGCCTGGGCACAAGTGCGGGCTAGGCTTAAGGCCTGGGCACAAGTGCGGGCTAGGCTTATGGCCTGGGCACAAGTGCGGGCTAGGCTTAAGGCCGGGGCACAAGTGCGGGCTAGGCTTAAGTCCATGGCACAAGTGCGGGCTAGGCTTAAGGCCGGGGCACAAGTGCGGGCTAGGCTTAAGGCCGGGGCACAAGTGCGGGCTAGGCTTAAGGCCGGCGCACAAGTGCGGGCTAGGCTTAAGGCCGGGGCACAAGTGCGGGCTAGGCTTAAGGCCGGGGCACAAGTGCGGGCTAGGCTTAAGGCCTGGGCACAAGTGCGGGCTAGGCTTAAGGCCGGGGCACAAGTGCGGGCTAGGCTTAAGGCCGGGGCACAAGTGCGGGCTAGGCTTAAGGCCGGGGCACAAGTGCGGGCTAGGCTTAAGGCCGGGGCACAAGTGCGGGCTAGGCTTAAGGCCGGGGCACAAGTGCGGGCTAGGCTTAAGGCCGGGGCACAAGTGCAGGCTAGGCTTAAGGCCGGGGCACAAGTGCGGGCTAGGCTTAAGGCCGGGGCACAAGTGCGGGCTAGGCTTAAGGCCGGGGCACAAGTGCGGGCTAGGCTTAAGGCCGGGGCACAAGTGCGGGCTAGGCTTAAGGCCGGGGCACAAGTGCGGGCTAGGCTTAAGGCCGGGGCACAATTGCGGGCTAGGCTTAAGGCCGGGGCACAAGTGCGGGCTAGGCTTAAGGCCGGGGCACAAGTGCGGGCTAGGCTTAAGGCCGGGGCACAAGTGCGGGCTAGGCTTAAGGCCGGGGCACAAGTGCGGGCTAGGCTTAAGGCCGGGGCACAAGTGCGGGCTAGGCTTAAGGCATGGGCACAAGTGCCAGCTAGGCTTAAGGCCTGGGCACAAGTGCAGGCTAGGCTTAAGGCCTGGGCACAAGTGCAGGCTAGGCTTAAGGCCTGGGCACAAGTGCAGTGCTGGCTAGGATCAAGGCAAGGGGGCACAAGTGCTGGCTAGGCTTAAGGCATGGGCACAAGTGCTGGCTAGGCTTAAGGCATACAGCTAACTCTTTGCACGCTTTGCATAAAGGGTTAGGCACCCATAGGGGTGAAGAGCTAGCTTTCACCCCTCTACTCTGTACTTGGACATTTAGGACTAGATCCTTTGTTGTACAGTGCGGAGCCTCTCCATAACCCCATGCTCCAAGCGACCAGGCACTTCTTGTCTGTCCTCCGTAAATGGGTAATGCCTTCTTCCCCAATTACAGTCGTGCATGTGCATTCAGACGGGACAAGAGCGAAGAGCATAAAGCTGGCCCTATGTGCATAACCAACATGAAGCTGAAGACAAAAACAAACAAACAAGCATACAAGGGGCTCAAAAGTGCGGGCTGGGCTTAAGGCCTGGGCACAAGTGCGGGCTGGGCTTAAGGCCTGGGCACAAGTGCGGGCTGGGCTTAAGGCCTGGGCACAAGTGTGGGCTGGGCTTAAGGCCTGGGCACAAGTGCGGGCTGGGCTTAAGGCCTGGGCACAAGTGCGGGCTGGGCTTAAGGCCTGGGCACAAGTGCGGGCTGGGCTTAAGGCCTGGGCACAAGTGCGGGCTGGGCTTAAGGCCTGGGCACAAGTGCGGGCTGGGCTTAAGGCCTGGGCACAAGTGCGGGCTGGGCTTAAGGCCTGGTCACAAGTGCGGGCTGGGCTTAAGGCCTGGGCACAAGTGCGGGCTAGGCTTAAGGCCGGGGCACAAGTGCGGGCTGGGCTTAAGGCCGGGGCACAAGTGCGGGCTAGGCTTAAGGCCGGGGCACAAGTGCGGGTTGGGCTTAAGGCCGGGGCACAAGTGTGGGCTAGGCTTAAGGCCGGGGCACAAGTGCGGGTTGGGCTTAAGGCCGGGGCACAAGTGCGGGCTGGGCTTAAGGCCTGGGCACAAGTGCGGGCCGGGCTTAAGGCCTGGGCACAAGTGCGGGCTGGGCTTAAGGCCGGGGCACAAGTGTGGGCTGGGCTTAAGGCCGGGGCACAAGTGCGGGCTAGGCTAAAGGCCTGGGCACAAGTGCGGGCTAGGCTTAAGGCCGGGGCACTAGTGCGGGCTAGGCTTACGGCCGGGGCACTAGTGCGGGCTAGGCTTAAGGCCGGGGCACTAGTGCGGGCTAGGCTTAAGGCCGGGGCACAAGTGCGGGCTAGGCTTAATGCCGGGGCACAAGTGCGGGCTAGGCTTAATGCCGGGGCACAAGTGCGGGCTAGGCTTAAGGCCGGGGCACAAGTGCTGGCTAGGCTTAAGGCCGGAGCACAAGTGCTGGCTAGGCTTAATGCCGGGACACAAGTGCTGGCTAGGCTTAAGCCCGGGGCACAAGTGCTGGCTAAGCTTAAGGCCGGGGCACAAGTGCTGGCTAGGCTTAAGGCCGGGGCACAAGTGCTGGCTAGGCTTAAGCCCGGGGCACAAGTGCTGGCTAGGCTTAAGGCCGGGGCACAAGTGCTGGCTAGGCTTAAGGCCGGGGCACAAGTGCTGGCTAGGCTTAAGGCAGGGGCACAAGTGCTGGCTAGGCTTAAGGCTAACTCTTTGCATTTTTTGCATAAAGGGTTAGGCACCCATAGGGGTGAAGAGCTAGCTTTCACCCCTCAACTCTGTACTTGGACATTTATGACTAGATCCTTTGTTGTACAGTGCGGAGCCACTCCATAACCCCTTGCTCCAAGCGACCAGGCACTTCTTGTCTGTCCTCCATAAATGGGTAATGCCTTCTTCCCCAATTACAGTCGTGCATGCGCATTCAGACGGGACAAAAGAGAAGAGCATAAAGCCTGCCCTGTGTGCATAGCCGACATGAAAACAAAGACATAAACAAAAATACAAGAAGGGCACAAGTGCTGGCTAGGCTTAAGGCCGGGGCACAAGTGCTGGCTAGGCTTAAGGCCGGGGCACAAGTGCTGGCTAGGCTTAAGGCCGGGGCACAAGTGCTGGCTAGGCTTAAGGCCGGGGCACAAGTGCTGGCTAGGCTTAAGGCCGGGGCACAAGTGCTGGCTAGGCTTAAGGCTGGGGCACAAGTGCTGGCTAGGCTTAAGGCCGGGGCACAAGTGCTGGCTAGGCTTAAGGCCGGGGCACAAGTGCTGGCTAGGCTTAAGGCCGGGGCACAAGTGCTGGCTAGGCTTAAGGCCGGGGCACAAGTGCAGTGCTGGCTAGGATCAAGGCAAGGGGGCACAAGTGCTGGCTAGGCTTAAGGCATGGGCACAAGTGCTGGCTAGGCTTAAGGCATACAGCTAACTGTTTGCACTCTTTGCATAAACGGTTAGGCACCCATAGGGGTGAAGAGCTAGCTTTCACCCCTCTACTCTGTACTTGGACATTTAGGACTAGATCCTTTGTTGTACAGTGCGGAGCCTCTCCATAACCCCATGCTCCAAGCGACCAGGCACTTCTTGTCTGTCCTCCGTAAATGGGTAATGCCTTCTTCTTCAATTACAGTCGTGCATGCGCATTCAGACGGGACAAGAGCGAAGAGCGTAAAGCTGGCCCTATGTGCATAACCAACATGAAGCTGAAGACAAAAACAAACAAACAAGCATACAAGGGGCTCAAAAGTGCGGGCTAGGCTTAAGGCTTGGGCACAAGTGCGGGCTAGGCTTAAGGCTTGGGCACAAGTGCGGGCTGGGCTTAAGGCCTGGGCACAAGTGCGGGCTAGGCTTAAGGCCTGGGCACAAGTGCGGGCTAGGCTAAAGGCCTGGGCACAAGTGCGGGCTAGGCTTAAGGCCGGGGCACAAGTGCGGGCTAGGCTTAAGGCCGGGGCACAAGTGCGGGCTAGGCTTAAGGCCGGGGCACAAGTGCGGGCTAGGCTTAAGGCCGGGGCACAAGTGCGGGCTAGGCTTAAGGCCGGGGCACAAGTGCGGGCTAGGCTTAAGGCCGGGGCACAAGTGCGGGCTAGGCTTAAGGCCGGGGCACAAGTGCGGGCTAGGCTTAAGGCCGGGGCACAAGTGCGGGCTAGGCTTAAGGCCGGGGCACAAGTGCGGCTAGGCTTAAGGCCTGGGCACAAGTGCGGGCTAGGCTTAAGGCCTGGGCACAAGTGCGGGCTAGGCTTAAGGCTTGGGCACAAGTGCGGGCTAGGCTTAAGGCCTGAGCACAAGTGCGGGCTTGGCTTAAGTCCGTGGCACAAGTGTGGGCTAGGCTTAAGGCCGGGGGCACAAGTGCGGGCTAGGCTTAAGGCCGGGGCACAATTGCGGGCTAGGCTTAAGGCCGGGGCACAAGTGCGGGCTAGGCTTAAGGCCGGGCACAAGTGCGGGCTAGGCTTAAGGCCGGGGGCACAAGTGCGGGCTAGGCTTAAGGCCTGGGCACAAGTGCGGGCTAGGCTTAAGGCCGGGGGCACAAGTGCGGGCTAGGCTTAAGGCCTGGGCACAAGTGCGGGCTAGGCTTAAGGCCGATGCACAAGTGCGGGCTAGGCTTAAGGCCGGGGCACAAGTGCGGGCTAGGCTTAAGGCCTGGGCACAAGTGCGGGCTAGGCTTAAGGCCTGGGCACAAGTGCGGGCTAGGCTTAAGGCCTGGGCACAAGTGCGGGCTAGGCTTAAGGCCTGGCCACAAGTGCGGGCTAGGCTTAAGGCCTGGGAACAAGTGCGGGCTAGGCTTAAGGCCTGGGCACAAGTGCGGGCTAGGCTTAAGGCCTGGGCACAAGTGCGGGCTAGGCTTATGGCCGGGGCACAAGTGCGGGCTAGGCTTAAGGCCTGGCCACTAGTGCGGGCTAGGCTTAAGGCCTGGGCACAAGTGCGGGCTAGGCTTAAGGCCGGGGCACAAGTGCGGGCTAGGCTTAAGGCCTGGGCACAAGTGCGGGCTAGGCTTAAGGCCTGGGCACAAGTGCGGGCTAGGCTTATGGCCTGGGCACAAGTGCGGGCTAGGCTTAAGGCCGGGGCACAAGTGCGGGCTAGGCTTAAGTCCATGGCACAAGTGCGGGCTAGGCTTAAGGCCGGGGCACAAGTGCGGGCTAGGCTTAAGGCCGGGGCACAAGTGCGGGCTAGGCTTAAGGCCGGCGCACAAGTGCGGGCTAGGCTTAAGGCCGGGGCACAAGTGCGGGCTAGGCTTAAGGCCGGGGCACAAGTGCGGGCTAGGCTTAAGGCCTGGGCACAAGTGCGGGCTAGGCTTAAGGCCGGGGCACAAGTGCGGGCTAGGCTTAAGGCCGGGGCACAAGTGCGGGCTAGGCTTAAGGCCGGGGCACAAGTGCGGGCTAGGCTTAAGGCCGGGGCACAAGTGCGGGCTAGGCTTAAGGCCGGGGCACAAGTGCGGGCTAGGCTTAAGGCCGGGGCACAAGTGCGGGCTAGGCTTAAGGCCGGGGCACAAGTGCGGGCTAGGCTTAAGGCCGGGGCACAAGTGCGGGCTAGGCTTAAGGCCGGGGCACAAGTGCGGGCTAGGCTTAAGGCCGGGGCACAAGTGCGGGCTAGGCTTAAGGCCGGGGCACAAGTGCGGGCTAGGCTTAAGGCCGGGGCACAAGTGCGGGCTAGGCTTAAGGCCGGGGCACAAGTGCGGGCTAGGCTTAAGGCCGGGGCACAAGTGCGGGCTAGGCTTAAGGCCGGGGCACAAGTGCGGGCTAGGCTTAAGGCCGGGGCACAAGTGCAGTGCTGGCTAGGATCAAGGCAGGGGGCACAAGTGCTGGCTAGGCTTAAGGCATGGGCACAAGTGCCAGCTAGGCTTAAGGCCTGGGCACAAGTGCAGGCTAGGCTTAAGGCCTGGGCACAAGTGCAGGCTAGGCTTAAGGCCTGGGCACAAGTGCAGGCTAGGCTTAAGGCCTGGGCACAAGTGCAGTGCTGGCTAGGATCAAGGCAAGGGGGCACAAGTGCTGGCTAGGCTTAAGGCATGGGCACAAGTGCTGGCTAGGCTTAAGGCATACAGCTAACTCTTTGCACGCTTTGCATAAAGGGTTAGGCACCCATAGGGGTGAAGAGCTAGCTTTCACCCCTCTACTCTGTACTTGGACATTTAGGACTAGATCCTTTGTTGTACAGTGCGGAGCCTCTCCATAACCCCATGCTCCAAGCGACCAGGCACTTCTTGTCTGTCCTCCGTAAATGGGTAATGCCTTCTTCCCCAATTACAGTCGTGCATGTGCATTCAGACGGGACAAGAGCGAAGAGCATAAAGCTGCCCTATGTGCATAACCAACATGAAGCTGAAGACAAAAACAAACAAACAAGCATACAAGGGGCTCAAAAGTGCGGGCTGGGCTTAAGGCCTGGGCACAAGTGCGGGCTAGGCTTAAGGCATGGGCACAAGTGCCAGCTAGGCTTAAGGCCTGGGCACAAGTGCAGGCTAGGCTTAAGGCCTGGGCACAAGTGCAGGCTAGGCTTAAGGCCTGGGCACAAGTGCAGTGCTGGCTAGGATCAAGGCAAGGGGGCACAAGTGCTGGCTAGGCTTAAGGCATGGGCACAAGTGCTGGCTAGGCTTAAGGCATACAGCTAACTCTTTGCACGCTTTGCATAAAGGGTTAGGCACCCATAGGGGTGAAGAGCTAGCTTTCACCCCTCTACTCTGTACTTGGACATTTAGGACTAGATCCTTTGTTGTACAGTGCGGAGCCTCTCCATAACCCCATGCTCCAAGCGACCAGGCACTTCTTGTCTGTCCTCCGTAAATGGGTAATGCCTTCTTCCCCAATTACAGTCGTGCATGTGCATTCAGACGGGACAAGAGCGAAGAGCATAAAGCTGGCCCTATGTGCATAACCAACATGAAGCTGAAGACAAAAACAAACAAACAAGCATACAAGGGGCTCAAAAGTGCGGGCTGGGCTTAAGGCCTGGGCACAAGTGCGGGCTGGGCTTAAGGCCTGGGCACAAGTGCGGGCTGGGCTTAAGGCCTGGGCACAAGTGTGGGCTGGGCTTAAGGCCTGGGCACAAGTGCGGGCTGGGCTTAAGGCCTGGGCACAAGTGCGGGCTGGGCTTAAGGCCTGGGCACAAGTGCGGGCTGGGCTTAAGGCCTGGGCACAAGTGCGGGCTGGGCTTAAGGCCTGGGCACAAGTGCGGGCTGGGCTTAAGGCCTGGTCACAAGTGCGGGCTGGGCTTAAGGCCTGGGCACAAGTGCGGGCTAGGCTTAAGGCCGGGGCACAAGTGCGGGCTAGGCTTAAGGCCGGGGCACAAGTGCGGGCTAGGCTTAAGGCCGGGGCACAAGTGCGGGTTGGGCTTAAGGCCGGGGCACAAGTGTGGGCTAGGCTTAAGGCCGGGGCACAAGTGCGGGTTGGGCTTAAGGCCGGGGCACAAGTGCGGGCTGGGCTTAAGGCCTGGGCACAAGTGCGGGCTGGGCTTAAGGCCTGGGCACAAGTGCGGGCTGGGCTTAAGGCCGGGGCACAAGTGTGGGCTGGGCTTAAGGCCGGGGCACAAGTGCGGGCTAGGCTAAAGGCCTGGGCACAAGTGCGGGCTAGGCTTAAGGCCGGGGCACTAGTGCGGGCTAGGCTTACGGCCGGGGCACTAGTGCGGGCTAGGCTTAAGGCCGGGGCACTAGTGCGGGCTAGGCTTAATGCCGGGGCACAAGTGCGGGCTAGGCTTAATGCCGGGGCACAAGTGCGGGCTAGGCTTAAGGCCGGGGCACAAGTGCTGGCTAGGCTTAAGGCCGGAGCACAAGTGCTGGCTAGGCTTAATGCCGGGACACAAGTGCTGGCTAGGCTTAAGCCCGGGGCACAAGTGCTGGCTAAGCTTAAGGCCGGGGCACAAGTGCGGGCTAGGCTTAAGGCCGGGGCACAAGTGCGGGCTAGGCTTAATGCCGGGGCACAAGTGCGGGCTAGGCTTAATGCCGGGGCACAAGTGCGGGCTAGGCTTAAGGCCGGGGCACAAGTGCTGGCTAGGCTTAAGGCCGGAGCACAAGTGCTGGCTAGGCTTAATGCCGGGACACAAGTGCTGGCTAGGCTTAAGCCCGGGGCACAAGTGCTGGCTAAGCTTAAGGCCGGGGCACAAGTGCTGGCTAGGCTTAAGGCCGGGGCACAAGTGCTGGCTAGGCTTAAGCCCGGGGCACAAGTGCTGGCTAGGCTTAAGGCCGGGGCACAAGTGCTGGCTAGGCTTAAGGCCGGGGCACAAGTGCTGGCTAGGCTTAAGGCAGGGGCACAAGTGCTGGCTAGGCTTAAGGCTAACTCTTTGCATTTTTTGCATAAAGGGTTAGGCACCCATAGGGGTGAAGAGCTAGCTTTCACCCCTCAACTCTGTACTTGGACATTTATGACTAGATCCTTTGTTGTACAGTGCGGAGCCACTCCATAACCCCTTGCTCCAAGCGACCAGGCACTTCTTGTCTGTCCTCCATAAATGGGTAATGCCTTCTTCCCCAATTACAGTCGTGCATGCGCATTCAGACGGGACAAAAGAGAAGAGCATAAAGCCTGCCCTGTGTGCATAGCCGACATGAAAACAAAGACATAAACAAAAATACAAGAAGGGCACAAGTGCTGGCTAGGCTTAAGGCCGGGGCACAAGTGCTGGCTAGGCTTAAGGCCGGGGCACAAGTGCTGGCTAGGCTTAAGGCCGGGGCACAAGTGCTGGCTAGGCTTAAGGCCGGGGCACAAGTGCTGGCTAGGCTTAAGGCCGGGGCACAAGTGCTGGCTAGGCTTAAGGCTGGGGCACAAGTGCTGGCTAGGCTTAAGGCCGGGGCACAAGTGCTGGCTAGGCTTAAGGCCGGGGCACAAGTGCTGGCTAGGCTTAAGGCCGGGGCACAAGTGCTGGCTAGGCTTAAGGCCGGGGCACAAGTGCGGGCTAGGCTTAAGGCCGGGGCACAAGTGCAGTGCTGGCTAGGATCAAGGCAAGGGGGCACAAGTGCTGGCTAGGCTTAAGGCATGGGCACAAGTGCTGGCTAGGCTTAAGGCATACAGCTAACTGTTTGCACTCTTTGCATAAACGGTTAGGCACCCATAGGGGTGAAGAGCTAGCTTTCACCCCTCTACTCTGTACTTGGACATTTAGGACTAGATCCTTTGTTGTACAGTGCGGAGCCTCTCCATAACCCCATGCTCCAAGCGACCAGGCACTTCTTGTCTGTCCTCCGTAAATGGGTAATGCCTTCTTCTTCAATTACAGTCGTGCATGCGCATTCAGACGGGACAAGAGCGAAGAGCGTAAAGCTGGCCCTATGTGCATAACCAACATGAAGCTGAAGACAAAAACAAACAAACAAGCATACAAGGGGCTCAAAAGTGCGGGCTAGGCTTAAGGCTTGGGCACAAGTGCGGGCTAGGCTTAAGGCTTGGGCACAAGTGCGGGCTGGGCTTAAGGCCTGGGCACAAGTGCGGGCTAGGCTTAAGGCCTGGGCACAAGTGCGGGCTAGGCTAAAGGCCTGGGCACAAGTGCGGGCTAGGCTTAAGGCCGGGGCACAAGTGCGGGCTAGGCTTAAGGCCGGGGCACAAGTGCGGGCTAGGCTTAAGGCCGGGGCACAAGTGCGGGCTAGGCTTAAGGCCGGGGCACAAGTGCGGGCTAGGCTTAAGGCCGGGGCACAAGTGCGGGCTAGGCTTAAGGCCGGGGCACAAGTGCGGGCTAGGCTTAAGGCCGGGGCACAAGTGCGTGCTAGGCTTAAGGCCGGGGCACAAGTGCGGGCTAGGCTTAAGGCCGGGGCACAAGTGCGGCTAGGCTTAAGGCCTGGGCACAAGTGCGGGCTAGGCTTAAGGCCTGGGCACAAGTGCGGGCTAGGCTTAAGGCTTGGGCACAAGTGCGGGCTAGGCTTAAGGCCTGAGCACAAGTGCGGGCTTGGCTTAAGTCCGTGGCACAAGTGTGGGCTAGGCTTAAGGCCGGGGGCACAAGTGCGGGCTAGGCTTAAGGCCGGGGCACAAGTGCGGGCTAGGCTTAAGGCCGGGGCACAAGTGCGGGCTAGGCTTAAGGCCGGGGCACAAGTGCGGCTAGGCTTAAGGCCTGGGCACAAGTGCGGGCTAGGCTTAAGGCCTGGGCACAAGTGCGGGCTAGGCTTAAGGCTTGGGCACAAGTGCGGGCTAGGCTTAAGGCCTGAGCACAAGTGCGGGCTTGGCTTAAGTCCGTGGCACAAGTGTGGGCTAGGCTTAAGGCCGGGGGCACAAGTGCGGGCTAGGCTTAAGGCCGGGGCACAAGTGCGGGCTAGGCTTAAGGCCGGGGCACAAGTGCGGGCTAGGCTTAAGGCCGGGGCACAAGTGCGGGCTAGGCTTAAGGCCGGGGCACAAGTGCGGGCTAGGCTTAAGGCCGGGGCACAAGTGCGGGCTAGGCTTAAGGCCGGGGCACAATTGCGGGCTAGGCTTAAGGCCGGGGCACAAGTGCGGGCTAGGCTTAAGGCCGGGCACAAGTGCGGGCTAGGCTTAAGGCCGGGGCACAAGTGCGGGCTTGGCTTAAGGCCGGGGCACAAGTGCGGGCTAGGCTTAAGGCCGGGGCACAAGTGCGGGCTAGGCTTAAGGCCGGGGCACAAGTGCGGGCTAGGCTTAAGGCCGGGGCACAAGTGCGGGCTAGGCTTAAGGCCGGGGCACAAGTGCGGGCTAGGTTTAAGGCCGGGGCACAAGTGCGGGCTAGGCTTAAGGCCGGGGCACAAGTGCGGGCTAGGCTTAAGGCCGGGGCACAAGTGCGGGCTAGGCTTAAGGCCGGGGCACAAGTGCGGGCTAGGCTTAAGGCCGGGGCACAAGTGCGGGCTAGGCTTAAGGCCGGGGCACAAGTGCGGGCTAGGCTTAAGGCCGGGGCACAAGTGCGGGCTAGGCTTAAGGCCGGGGCACAATTGCGGGCTAGGCTTAAGGCCGGGGCACAAGTGCGGGCTAGGCTTAAGGCCGGGCACAAGTGCGGGCTAGGCTTAAGGCCGGGGCACAAGTGCGGGCTTGGCTTAAGGCCGGGGCACAAGTGCGGGCTAGGCTTAAGGCCGGGGCACAAGTGCGGGCTAGGCTTAAGGCCGGGGCACAAGTGCGGGCTAGGTTTAAGGCCGGGGCACAAGTGCGGGCTAGGTTTAAGGCCGGGGCACAAGTGCGGGCTAGGCTTAAGGCCGGGGCACAAGTGCGGGCTAGGCTTAAGGCCGGGGGCACAAGTGCGGGCTAGGCTTAAGGCTGGGCACAAGTGCGGGCTAGGCTTAAGGCCTGGGCACAAGTGCGGGCTAGGCTTAAGGCCGGGGGCACAAGTGCGGGCTAGGCTTAAGGCCTGGGCACAAGTGCGGGCTAGGCTTAAGGCCGATGCACAAGTGCGGGCTAGGCTTAAGGCCGGGGCACAAGTGCGGGCTAGGCTTAAGGCCTGGGCACAAGTGCGGGCTAGGCTTAAGGCCTGGGCACAAGTGCGGGCTAGGCTTAAGGCCTGGCCACAAGTGCGGGCTAGGCTTAAGGCCTGGGAACAAGTGCGGGCTAGGCTTAAGGCCTGGGCACAAGTGCGGGCTAGGCTTAAGGCCTGGGCACAAGTGCGGGCTAGGCTTATGGCCGGGGCACAAGTGCGGGCTAGGCTTAAGGCCTGGCCACAAGTGCGGGCTAGGCTTAAGGCCTGGGCACAAGTGCGGGCTAGGCTTAAGGCCGGGGCACAAGTGCGGGCTAGGCTTAAGGCCTGGGCACAAGTGCGGGCTAGGCTTAAGGCCTGGGCACAAGTGCGGGCTAGGCTTATGGCCTGGGCACAAGTGCGGGCTAGGCTTAAGGCCGGGGCACAAGTGCGGGCTAGGCTTAAGTCCATGGCACAAGTGCGGGCTAGGCTTAAGGCCGGGGCACAAGTGCGGGCTAGGCTTAAGGCCGGGGCACAAGTGCGGGCTAGGCTTAAGGCCGGCGCACAAGTGCGGGCTAGGCTTAAGGCCGGGGCACAAGTGCGGGCTAGGCTTAAGGCCTGGGCACAAGTGCGGGCTAGGCTTAAGGCCGGGGCACAAGTGCGGGCTAGGCTTAAGGCCGGGGCACAAGTGCGGGCTAGGCTTAAGGCCGGGGCACAAGTGCGGGCTAGGCTTAAGGCCGGGGCACAAGTGCGGGCTAGGCTTAAGGCCGGGGCACAAGTGCGGGCTAGGCTTAAGGCCGGGGCACAAGTGCGGGCTAGGCTTAAGGCCGGGGCACAAGTGCGGGCTAGGCTTAAGGCCGGGGCACAAGTGCGGGCTAGGCTTAAGGCCGGGGCACAAGTGCGGGCTAGGCTTAAGGCCGGGGCACAAGTGCGGGCTAGGCTTAAGGCCGGGGCACAAGTGCGGGCTAGGCTTAAGGCCGGGGCACAAGTGCGGGCTAGGCTTAAGGCCGGGGCACAAGTGCGGGCTAGGCTTAAGGCCGGGGCACAAGTGCGGGCTAGGCTTAAGGCCGGGGCACAAGTGCGGGCTAGGCTTAAGGCCGGGGCACAAGTGCGGGCTAGGCTTAAGGCCGGGGCACAAGTGCAGTGCTGGCTAGGATCAAGGCAGGGGGCACAAGTGCTGGCTAGGCTTAAGGCATGGGCACAAGTGCCAGCTAGGCTTAAGGCCTGGGCACAAGTGCAGGCTAGGCTTAAGGCCTGGGCACAAGTGCAGGCTAGGCTTAAGGCCTGGGCACAAGTGCAGGCTAGGCTTAAGGCCTGGGCACAAGTGCAGTGCTGGCTAGGATCAAGGCAAGGGGGCACAAGTGCTGGCTAGGCTTAAGGCATGGGCACAAGTGCTGGCTAGGCTTAAGGCATACAGCTAACTCTTTGCACGCTTTGCATAAAGGGTTAGGCACCCATAGGGGTGAAGAGCTAGCTTTCACCCCTCTACTCTGTACTTGGACATTTAGGACTAGATCCTTTGTTGTACAGTGCGGAGCCTCTCCATAACCCCATGCTCCAAGCGACCAGGCACTTCTTGTCTGTCCTCCGTAAATGGGTAATGCCTTCTTCCCCAATTACAGTCGTGCATGTGCATTCAGACGGGACAAGAGCGAAGAGCATAAAGCTGCCCTATGTGCATAACCAACATGAAGCTGAAGACAAAAACAAACAAACAAGCATACAAGGGGCTCAAAAGTGCGGGCTGGGCTTAAGGCCTGGGCACAAGTGCGGGCTAGGCTTAAGGCATGGGCACAAGTGCGGGCTAGGCTTAAGGCCGGGGCACAAGTGCGGGCTAGGCTTAATGCCGGGGCACAAGTGCGGGCTAGGCTTAATGCCGGGGCACAAGTGCGGGCTAGGCTTAAGGCCGGGGCACAAGTGCTGGCTAGGCTTAAGCCCGGGGCACAAGTGCTGGCTAAGCTTAAGGCCGGGGCACAAGTGCTGGCTAGGCTTAAGGCCGGGGCACAAGTGCTGGCTAGGCTTAAGCCCGGGGCACAAGTGCTGGCTAGGCTTAAGGCCGGGGCACAAGTGCTGGCTAGGCTTAAGGCCGGGGCACAAGTGCTGGCTAGGCTTAAGGCAGGGGCACAAGTGCTGGCTAGGCTTAAGGCTAACTCTTTGCATTTTTTGCATAAAGGGTTAGGCACCCATAGGGGTGAAGAGCTAGCTTTCACCCCTCAACTCTGTACTTGGACATTTATGACTAGATCCTTTGTTGTACAGTGCGGAGCCACTCCATAACCCCTTGCTCCAAGCGACCAGGCACTTCTTGTCTGTCCTCCATAAATGGGTAATGCCTTCTTCCCCAATTACAGTCGTGCATGCGCATTCAGACGGGACAAAAGAGAAGAGCATAAAGCCTGC
The DNA here is from genome assembly GCF_032444005.1 of Ranitomeya imitator. Lineage (NCBI taxonomy): Eukaryota > Metazoa > Chordata > Amphibia > Anura > Dendrobatidae > Ranitomeya > Ranitomeya imitator. The sequence continues at coordinate 1,177,068 of NW_027194466.1, forward strand.
CCTGTGTGCATAGCCGACATGAAAACAAAGACATAAACAAAAATACAAGAAGGGCACAAGTGCTGGCTAGGCTTAAGGCCGGGGCACAAGTGCTGGCTAGGCTTAAGGCCGGGGCACAAGTGCTGGCTAGGCTTAAGGCCGGGGCACAAGTGCTGGCTAGGCTTAAGGCCGGGGCACAAGTGCTGGCTAGGCTTAAGGCCGGGGCACAAGTGCTGGCTAGGCTTAAGGCCGGGGCACAAGTGCTGGCTAGGCTTAAGGCCGGGGCACAAGTGCTGGCTAGGCTTAAGGCCGGGGCACAAGTGCTGGCTAGGCTTAAGGCCGGGGCACAAGTGCTGGCTAGGCTTAAGGCCGGGGCACAAGTGCGGGCTAGGCTTAAGGCCGGGGCACAAGTGCAGTGCTGGCTAGGATCAAGGCAAGGGGGCACAAGTGCTGGCTAGGCTTAAGGCATGGGCACAAGTGCTGGCTAGGCTTAAGGCATACAGCTAACTGTTTGCACTCTTTGCTTAAACGGTTAGGCACCCATAGGGGTGAAGAGCTAGCTTTCACCCCTCTACTCTGTACTTGGACATTTAGGACTAGATCCTTTGTTGTACAGTGCGGAGCCTCTCCATAACCCCATGCTCCAAGCGACCAGGCACTTCTTGTCTGTCCTCCGTAAATGGGTAATGCCTTCTTCTTCAATTACAGTCGTGCATGCGCATTCAGACGGGACAAGAGCGAAGAGCGTAAAGCTGGCCCTATGTGCATAACCAACATGAAGCTGAAGACAAAAACAAACAAACAAGCATACAAGGGGCTCAAAAGTGCGGGCTAGGCTTAAGGCTTGGGCACAAGTGCGGGCTAGGCTTAAGGCTTGGGCACAAGTGCGGGCTGGGCTTAAGGCCTGGGCACAAGTGCGGGCTAGGCTTAAGGCCTGGGCACAAGTGCGGGCTAGGCTAAAGGCCTGGGCACAAGTGCGGGCTAGGCTTAAGGCCGGGGCACAAGTGCGGGCTAGGCTTAAGGCCGGGGCACAAGTGCGGGCTAGGCTTAAGGCCGGTGCACAAGTGCGGGCTAGGCTTAAGGCCGGGGCACAAGTGCGGGCTAGGCTTAAGGCCGGGGCACAAGTGCGGGCTAGGCTTAAGGCCGGGGCACAAGTGCGTGCTAGGCTTAAGGCCGGGGCACAAATGCGGGCTAGGCTTAAGGCCGGGGCACAAGTGCGGCTAGGCTTAAGGCCTGGGCACAAGTGCGGGCTAGGCTTAAGGCCTGGGCACAAGTGCGGGCTAGGCTTAAGGCTTGGGCACAAGTGCGGGCTAGGCTTAAGGCCTGAGCACAAGTGCGGGCTTGGCTTAAGTCCGTGGCACAAGTGCGGGCTAGGCTTAAGGCCGGGGGCACAAGTGCGGGCTAGGCTTAAGGCCGGGGCACAAGTGCGGGCTTGGCTTAAGGCCGGGGCACGAGTGCGGGCTAGGCTTAAGGCCTGGGCACGAGTGCGGGCTAGGCTTAAGGCCTGGGCACGAGTGCGGGCTAGGCTTATGGCCTGGGCACAAGTGCGGGCTAGGCTTAAGGCCGGGGCACAAGTGCGGGCTAGGCTTAAGGCCGGGGCACAAGTGCGGGCTAGGCTTAAGGCCGGGGCACAAGTGCGGGCTAGGCTTAAGGCCGGGGCACAAGTGCGGGCTAGGCTTAAGGCCGGGGCACAAGTGCGGGCTAGGCTTAAGGCCGGGGCACAAGTGCGGGCTAGGCTTAAGGCCGGGGCACAAGTGCGGGCTAGGCTTAAGGCCGGGGCACAAGTGCGGGCTAGGCTTAAGGCCGGGGCACAAGTGCGGGCTAGGCTTAAGGCCGGGGCACAAGTGCGGGCTAGGTTTAAGGCCGGGGCACAAGTGCGGGCTAGGCTTAAGGCCGGGGCACAAGTGCGGGCTAGGCTTAAGGCCGGGGGCACAAGTGCGGGCTAGGCTTAAGGCTGGGCACAAGTGCGGGCTAGGCTTAAGGCCTGGGCACAAGTGCGGGCTAGGCTTAAGGCCGGGGGCACAAGTGCGGGCTAGGCTTAAGGCCTGGGCACAAGTGCGGGCTAGGCTTAAGGCCGATGCACAAGTGCGGGCTAGGCTTAAGGCCGGGGCACAAGTGCGGGCTAGGCTTAAGGCCTGGGCACAAGTGCGGGCTAGGCTTAAGGCCTGGGCACAAGTGCGGGCTAGGCTTAAGGCCTGGCCACAAGTGCGGGCTAGGCTTAAGGCCTGGGCACAAGTGCGGGCTAGGCTTAAGGCCTGGGCACAAGTGCGGGCTAGGCTTAAGGCCTGGGCACAAGTGCGGGCTAGGCTTATGGCCGGGGCACAAGTGCGGGCTAGGCTTAAGGCCTGGCCACAAGTGCGGGCTAGGCTTAAGGCCTGGGCACAAGTGCGGGCTAGGCTTAAGGCCGGGGCACAAGTGCGGGCTAGGCTTAAGGCCTGGGCACAAGTGCGGGCTAGGCTTAAGGCCTGGGCACAAGTGCGGGCTAGGCTTATGGCCTGGGCACAAGTGCGGGCTAGGCTTAAGGCCAGGGCACAAGTGCGGGCTAGGCTTAAGTCCATGGCACAAGTGCGGGCTAGGCTTAAGGCCGGGGCACAAGTGCGGGCTAGGCTTAAGGCCGGGGCACAAGTGCGGGCTAGGCTTAAGGCCGGCGCACAAGTGCGGGCTAGGCTTAAGGCCGGGGCACAAGTGCGGGCTAGGCTTAAGGCCGGGGCACAAGTGCGGGCTAGGCTTAAGGCCTGGGCACAAGTGCGGGCTAGGCTTAAGGCCGGGGCACAAGTGCGGGCTAGGCTTAAGGCCGGGGCACAAGTGCGGGCTAGGCTTAAGGCCGGGGCACAAGTGCGGGCTAGGCTTAAGGCCGGGGCACAAGTGCGGGCTAGGCTTAAGGCCGGGGCACAAGTGCGGGCTAGGCTTAAGGCCGGGGCACAAGTGCGGGCTAGGCTTAAGGCCGGGGCACAAGTGCGGGCTAGGCTTAAGGCCGGGGCACAAGTGCGGGCTAGGCTTAAGGCCGGGGCACAAGTGCGGGCTAGGCTTAAGGCCGGGGCACAAGTGCGGGCTAGGCTTAAGGCCGGGGCACAAGTGCGGGCTAGGCTTAAGGCCGGGGCACAAGTGCGGGCTAGGCTTAAGGCCGGGGCACAAGTGCGGGCTAGGCTTAAGGCCGGGGCACAAGTGCGGGCTAGGCTTAAGGCCGGGGCACAAGTGCGGGCTAGGCTTAAGGCCGGGGCACAAGTGCGGGCTAGGCTTAAGGCCGGGGCACAAGTGCGGGCTAGGCTTAAGGCCGGGGCACAAGTGCGGGCTAGGCTTAAGGCCGGGGCACAAGTGCAGTGCTGGCTAGGATCAAGGCAGGGGGCACAAGTGCTGGCTAGGCTTAAGGCATGGGCACAAGTGCCAGCTAGGCTTAAGGCCTGGGCACAAGTGCAGGCTAGGCTTAAGGCCTGGGCACAAGTGCAGGCTAGGCTTAAGGCCTGGGCACAAGTGCAGTGCTGGCTAGGATCAAGGCAAGGGGGCACAAGTGCTGGCTAGGCTTAAGGCATGGGCACAAGTGCTGGCTAGGCTTAAGGCATACAGCTAACTCTTTGCACTCTTTGCATAAAGGGTTAGGCACCCATAGGGGTGAAGAGCTAGCTTTCACCCCTCTACTCTGTACTTGGACATTTAGGACTAGATCCTTTGTTGTACAGTGCGGAGCCTCTCCATAACCCCATGCTCCAAGCGACCAGGCACTTCTTGTCTGTCCTCCGTAAATGGGTAATGCCTTCTTCCCCAATTACAGTCGTGCATGTGCATTCAGACGGGACAAGAGCGAAGAGCATAAAGCTGGCCCTATGTGCATAACCAACATGAAGCTGAAGACAAAAACAAACAAACAAGCATACAAGGGGCTCAAAAGTGCGGGCTGGGCTTAAGGCCTGGGCACAAGTGCGGGCTGGGCTTAAGGCCTGGGCACAAGTGCAGGCTGGGCTTTAGGCCTGGGCACAAGTGCGGGCTAGGCTTAAGGCCTGGGCACAAGTGCGGGCTAGGCTTAAGGCCTGGGCACAAGTGCGGGCTAGGCTTAAGGCTTGGGCACAAGTGCGGGCTAGGCTTAAGGCCTGAGCACAAGTGCGGGCTTGGCTTAAGTCCGTGGCACAAGTGCGGGCTAGGCTTAAGGCCGGGGGCACAAGTGCGGGCTAGGCTTAAGGCCGGGGCACAAGTGCGGGCTAGGCTTAAGGCCGGGGCACAAGTGCGAGCTAGGCTTAAGGCCGGGGCACAAGTGCGGGCTGGGCTTAAGGCCTGGGCACAAGTGCGGGCTAGGCTTAAGGCCGGGGCACAAGTGCGGGCTAGGCTTAAGGCCGGGGCACAAGTGCGGGCTAGGCTTAAGGCCTGGGCACAAGTGCGGGCTAGGCTTAAGGCCGGGGCACTAGTGCGGGCTAGGCTTAAGGCCTGGGCACAAGTGCGGGCTAGGCTTAAGGCCTGGGCACAAGTGCGGGCTAGGCTTAAGGCCTGGGCACAAGTGCGGGCTAGGCTTAAGGCCTGGGCACAAGTGCGGGCTAGGCTTAAGGCCTGGGCACAAGTGCGGGCTACGCTTAAGGCCGGGGGCACAAGTGCGGGCTACGCTTAAGGCCGGGGGCACAAGTGCGGGCTAGGCTTAAGGCCGGGGGCACAAGTGCGGGCTAGGCATAAGGCCTGGGCACAAGTGCGGGCTAGGCTTAAGGCCGGGGCACAAGTGCGGGCTAGGCTTAAGGCCGGGGCACAAGTGCGGGCTAGGCTTAAGGCCTGGGCACAAGTGCGGGCTAGGCTTAAGGCCGGGGCACTAGTGCGGGCTAGGCTTAAGGCCTGGGCACAAGTGCGGGCTAGGCTTAAGGCCTGGGCACAAGTGCGGGCTAGGCTTAAGGCCTGGGCACAAGTGCGGGCTAGGCTTAAGGCCTGGGCACAAGTGCGGGCTACGCTTAAGGCCGGGGGCACAAGTGCGGGCTACGCTTAAGGCCGGGGGCACAAGTGCGGGCTAGGCTTAAGGCCGGGGGCACAAGTGCGGGCTAGGCATAAGGCCTGGGCACAAGTGCGGGCTAGGCTTAAGGCCGGGGGCACAAGTGCGGGCTAGGCTTAAGGCCTGGGCACAAGTGCGGGCTAGGCTTAAGGCCTGGGCACAAGTGCGGGCTAGGCTTAAGGCCTGGGCACAAGTGCGGGCTAGGCTTAAGGCCTGGGCACAAGTGCGGGCTAGGCTTAAGGCCGATGCACAAGTGCGGGCTAGGCTTAAGGCCTGGCCACAAGTGCGGGCTAGGCTTAAGGCCTGGCCACAAGTGCGGGCTAGGCTTAAGGCCGGGGCACAAGTGCGGACTAGGCTTAAGGCCTGGGCACAAGTGCGGGCTAGGCTTAAGGCCTGGGCACAAGTGCGGGCTAGGCTTAAGGCCGGGGCACAAGTGCGGGCTAGGCTTAAGGCCGGGGCACAAGTGCGGGCTAGGCTTAAGTCCATGGCACAAGTGCGGGCTAGGCTTAAGGCCGGGGCACAAGTGCGGGCTAGGCTTAAGTCCATGGCACAAGTGCGGGCTAGGCTTAAGGCCGGGGCACAAGTGCGGGCTAGGCTTAAGGCCGGGGCACAAGTGCGGGCTAGGCTTAAGGCCTGGGCACAAGTGCGGGCTAGGCTTAAGGCCTGGGCACAAGTGCGGGCTAGGCTTAAGGCCGGGGCACAAGTGCGGGCTAGGCTTAAGGCCTGGGCACAAGTGCGGGCTAGGCTTAAGGCCGGGGCACTAGTGCGGGCTAGGCTTAAGGCCTGGGCACAAGTGCGGGCTAGGCTTAAGGCCTGGGCACAAGTGCGGGCTAGGCTTAAGGCCTGGGCACAAGTGCGGGCTACGCTTAAGGCCGGGGGCACAAGTGCGGGCTAGGCTTAAGGCCGGGGGCACAAGTGCGGGCTAGGCATAAGGCCTGGGCACAAGTGCGGGCTAGGCTTAAGGCCGGGGGCACAAGTGCGGGCTAGGCTTAAGGCCTGGGCACAAGTGCGGGCTAGGCTTAAGGCCTGGGCACAAGTGCGGGCTAGGCTTAAGGCCTGGGCACAAGTGCGGGCTAGGCTTAAGGCCTGGGCACAAGTGCGGGCTAGGCTTAAGGCCTGGGCACAAGTGCGGGCTAGGCTTAAGGCCTGGGCACAAGTGCGGGCTAGGCTTAAGGCCTGGGCACAAGTGCGGGCTAGGCTTAAGGCCGGGGCACAAGTGCGGGCTAGGCTTAAGGCCTGGGCACAAGTGCGGGCTAGGCTTAAGGCCTGGGCACAAGTGCGGGCTAGGCTTAAGGCCTGGCCACAAGTGCGGGCTAGGCTTAAGGCCTGGGCACAAGTGCGGGCTAGGCTTAAGGCCTGGGCACAAGTGCGGGCTAGGCTTAAGGCCTGGGCACAAGTGCGGGCTAGGCTTATGGCCGGGGCACAAGTGCAGGCTAGGCTTAAGGCCTGGCCACAAGTGCGGGCTAGGCTTAAGGCCTGGCCACAAGTGCGGGCTAGGCTTAAGGCCGGGGCACAAGTGCGGGCTAGGCTTAAGGCCTGGGCACAAGTGCGGGCTAGGCTTAAGGCCTGGGCACAAGTGCGGGCTAGGCTTATGGCCTGGGCACAAGTGCGGGCTAGGCTTAAGGCCGGGGCACAAGTGCGGGCTAGGCTTAAGTCCATGGCACAAGTGCGGGCTAGGCTTAAGGCCGGGGCACAAGTGCGGGCTAGGCTTAAGGCCGGGGCACAAGTGCGGGCTAGGCTTAAGGCCGGGGCACAAGTGCGGGCTAGGCTTAAGGCCGGGGCACAAGTGCGGGCTAGGCTTAAGGCCGGGGCACAAGTGCGGGCTAGGCTTAAGGCCGGGGCACAAGTGCGGGCTAGGCTTAAGGCCGTGGCACAAGTGCGGGCTAGGCTTAAGGCCTGGGCACAAGTGCGGGCTAGGCTTAAGGCCGGGGCACAAGTGCGGGCTAGGCTTAAGGCCGGGGCACAAGTGCGGGCTAGGCTTAAGGCCGGGGCACAAGTGCGGGCTAGGCTTAAGGCCGGGGCACAAGTGCGGGCTAGGCTTAAGGCCGGGGCACAAGTGCGGGCTAGGCTTAAGGCCGGGGCACAAGTGCGGGCTAGGCTTAAGGCCGGGGCACAAGTGCGGGCTAGGCTTAAGGCCGGGGCACAAGTGCGGGCTAGGCTTAAGGCCGGGGCACAAGTGCGGGCTAGGCTTAAGGCCGGGGCACAAGTGCGGGCTAGGCTTAAGGCCGGGGCACAAGTGCGGGCTAGGCTTAAGGCCGGGGCACAAGTGCGGGCTAGGCTTAAGGCCTGGCCACAAGTGCGGGCTAGGCTTAAGGCCTGGCCACAAGTGCGGGCTAGGCTTAAGGCCGGGGCACGAGTGCGGGCTAGGCTTAAGGCCTGGGCACGAGTGCGGGCTAGGCTTAAGGCCTGGGCACAAGTGCGGGCTAGGCTTATGGCCTGGGCACAAGTGCGGGCTAGGCTTAAGGCCGGGGCACAAGTGCGGGCTAGGCTTAAGGCCGGGGCACAAGTGCGGGCTAGGCTTAAGGCCGGGGCACAAGTGCGGGCTAGGCTTAAGGCCGGGGCACAAGTGCGGGCTAGGCTTAAGGCCGGGGCACAAGTGCGGGCTAGGCTTAAGGCCGGGGCACAAGTGCGGGCTAGGCTTAAGGCCGGGGCACAAGTGCGGGCTAGGCTTAAGGCCGGGGCACAAGTGCGGGCTAGGCTTAAGGCCGGGGCACAAGTGCGGGCTAGGCTTAAGGCCGGGGCACAATTGCGGGCTAGGCTTAAGGCCGGGGCACAAGTGCGGGCTAGGCTTAAGGCCGGGCACAAGTGCGGGCTAGGCTTAAGGCCGGGGCACAAGTGCGGGCTTGGCTTAAGGCCGGGGCACAAGTGCGGGCTAGGCTTAAGGCCGGGGCACAAGTGCGGGCTAGGCTTAAGGCCGGGGCACAAGTGCGGGCTAGGCTTAAGGCCGGGGCACAAGTGCGGGCTAGGTTTAAGGCCGGGGCACAAGTGCGGGCTAGGCATAAGGCCGGGGCACAAGTGCGGGCTAGGCTTAAGGCCGGGGGCACAAGTGCGGGCTAGGCTTAAGGCTGGGCACAAGTGCGGGCTAGGCTTAAGGCCTGGGCACAAGTGCGGGCTAGGCTTAAGGCCTGGGCACAAGTGCGGGCTAGGCTTAAGGCCTGGGCACAAGTGCGGGCTAGGCTTAAGGCCGATGCACAAGTGCGGGCTAGGCTTAAGGCCGGGGCACAAGTGCGGGCTAGGCTTAAGGCCTGGGCACAAGTGCGGGCTATGCTTAAGGCCTGGGCACAAGTGCGGGCTAGGCTTAAGGCCTGGCCACAAGTGCGGGCTAGGCTTAAGGCCTGGGCACAAGTGCGGGCTAGGCTTAAGGCCTGGGCACAAGTGCGGGCTAGGCTTAAGGCCTGGGCACAAGTGCGGGCTAGGCTTATGGCCGGGGCACAAGTGCGGGCTAGGCTTAAGGCCTGGCCACAAGTGCGGGCTAGGCTTAAGGCCTGGGCACAAGTGCGGGCTAGGCTTAAGGCCGGGGCACAAGTGCGGGCTAGGCTTAAGGCCTGGGCACAAGTGCGGGCTAGGCTTAAGGCCTGGGCACAAGTGCGGGCTAGGCTTATGGCCTGGGCACAAGTGCGGGCTAGGCTTAAGGCCGGGGCACAAGTGCGGGCTAGGCTTAAGTCCATGGCACAAGTGCGGGCTAGGCTTAAGGCCGGGGCACAAGTGCGGGCTAGGCTTAAGGCCGGGGCACAAGTGCGGGCTAGGCTTAAGTCCGGCGCACAAGTGCGGGCTAGGCTTAAGGCCGGGGCACAAGTGCGGGCTAGGCTTAAGGACGGGGCACAAGTGCGGGCTAGGCTTAAGGCCTGGGCACAAGTGCGGGCTAGGCTTAAGGCCGGGGCACAAGTGCGGGCTAGGCTTAAGGCCGGGGCACAAGTGCGGGCTAGGCTTAAGTCCATGGCACAAGTGCGGGCTAGGCTTAAGGCCGGGGCACAAGTGCGGGCTAGGCTTAAGGCCGGGGCACAAGTGCGGGCTAGGCTTAAGGCCGGGGCACAAGTGCGGGCTAGGCTTAAGGCCGGGGCACAAGTGCGGGCTAGGCTTAAGGCCGGGGCACAAGTGCGGGCTAGGCTTAAGGCCGTGGCACAAGTGCGGGCTAGGCTTAAGGCCTGGGCACAAGTGCGGGCTAGGCTTAAGGCCGGGGCACAAGTGCGGGCTAGGCTTAAGGCCGGGGCACAAGTGCGGGCTAGGCTTAAGGCCGGGGCACAAGTGCGGGCTAGGCTTAAGGCCGGGGCACAAGTGCGGGCTAGGCTTAAGGCCGGGGCACAAGTGGGGGCTAGGCTTAAGGCCGGGGCACAAGTGCGGGCTAGGCTTAAGGCCGGGGCACAAGTGCGGGCTAGGCTTAAGGCCGGGGCACAAGTGCGGGCTAGGCTTAAGGCCGGGGCACAAGTGCGGGCTAGGCTTAAGGCCGGGGCACAAGTGCGGGCTAGGCTTAAGGCCGGGGCACAAGTGCGGGCTAGGCTTAAGGCCGGGGCACAAGTGCGGGCTAGGCTTAAGGCCGGGGCACAAGTGCGGGCTAGGCTTAAGGCCGGGGCACAAGTGCGGGCTAGGCTTAAGGCCGGGGCACAAGTGCGGGCTAGGCTTAAGGCCGGGGCACAAGTGCGGGCTAGGCTTAAGTCCATGGCACAAGTGCGGGCTAGGCTTAAGGCCGGGGCACAAGTGCGGGCTAGGCTTAAGGCCGGGGCACAAGTGCGGGCTAGGCTTAAGGCCGGGGCACAAGTGCGGGCTAGGCTTAAGGCCGGGGCACAAGTGCGGGCTAGGCTTAAGGCCGGGGCACAAGTGCGGGCTAGGCTTAAGGCCGGGGCACAAGTGCGGGCTAGGCTTAAGGCCGGGGCACAAGTGCGGGCTAGGCTTAAGGCCGGGGCACAAGTGCGGGCTAGGCTTAAGGCCGGGGCACAAGTGCGGGCTAGGCTTAAGGCCGGGGCACAAGTGCGGGCTAGGCTTAAGGCCGGGGCACAAGTGCGGGCTAGGCTTAAGGCCGGGGCACAAGTGCGGGCTAGGCTTAAGGCCGGGGCACAAGTGCGGGCTAGGCTTAAGGCCGGGGCACAAGTGCGGGCTAGGCTTAAGGCCGGGGCACAAGTGCAGTGCTGGCTAGGATCAAGGCAGGGGGCACAAGTGCTGGCTAGGCTTAAGGCATGGGCACAAGTGCCAGCTAGGCTTAAGGCCTGGGCACAAGTGCAGGCTAGGCTTAAGGCCTGGGCACAAGTGCAGGCTAGGCTTAAGGCCTGGGCACAAGTGCAGTGCTGGCTAGGATCAAGGCAAGGGGGCACAAGTGCTGGCTAGGCTTAAGGCATGGGCACAAGTGCTGGCTAGGCTTAAGGCATACAGCTAACTCTTTGCACTCTTTGCATAAAGGGTTAGGCACCCATAGGGGTGAAGAGCTAGCTTTCACCCCTCTACTCTGTACTTGGACATTTAGGACTAGATCCTTTGTTGTACAGTGCGGAGCCTCTCCATAACCCCATGCTCCAAGCGACCAGGCACTTCTTGTCTGTCCTCCGTAAATGGGTAATGCCTTCTTCCCCAATTACAGTCGTGCATGTGCATTCAGACGGGACAAGAGCGAAGAGCATAAAGCTGGCCCTATGTGCATAACCAACATGAAGCTGAAGACAAAAACAAACAAACAAGCATACAAGGGGCTCAAAAGTGCGGGCTGGGCTTAAGGCCTGGGCACAAGTGCGGGCTGGGCTTAAGGCCTGGGCACAAGTGCAGGCTGGGCTTTAGGCCTGGGCACAAGTGCGGGCTAGGCTTAAGGCCTGGGCACAAGTGCGGGCTAGGCTTAAGGCCTGGGCACAAGTGCGGGCTAGGCTTAAGGCTTGGGCACAAGTGCGGGCTAGGCTTAAGGCCTGAGCACAAGTGCGGGCTTGGCTTAAGTCCGTGGCACAAGTGCGGGCTAGGCTTAAGGCCGGGGGCACAAGTGCGGGCTAGGCTTAAGGCCGGGGCACAAGTGCGGGCTAGGCTTAAGGCCGGGGCACAAGTGCGAGCTAGGCTTAAGGCCGGGGCACAAGTGCGGGCTGGGCTTAAGGCCTGGGCACAAGTGCGGGCTGGGCTTAAGGCCGGGGCACAAGTGCGGGCTAGGCTTAAGGCCTGGGCACAAGTGCGGGCTAGGCTTAAGGCCGGGGCACTAGTGCGGGCTAGGCTTAAGGCCTGGGCACAAGTGCGGGCTAGGCTTAAGGCCTGGGCACAAGTGCGGGCTAGGCTTAAGGCCGGGGCACAAGTGCGGGCTAGGCTTAAGGCCGTGGCACAAGTGCGGGCTAGGCTTAAGGCCTGGGCACAAGTGCGGGCTAGGCTTAAGGCCGGGGCACAAGTGCGGGCTAGGCTTAAGGCCGGGGCACAAGTGCGGGCTAGGCTTAAGGCCGGGGCACAAGTGCGGGCTAGGCTTAAGGCCGGGGCACAAGTGCGGGCTAGGCTTAAGGCCGGGGCACAAGTGCGGGCTAGGCTTAAGGCCGGGGCACAAGTGCGGGCTAGGCTTAAGGCCGGGGCACAAGTGCGGGCTAGGCTTAAGGCCGGGGCACAAGTGCGGGCTAGGCTTAAGGCCGGGGCACAAGTGCGGGCTAGGCTTAAGGCCGGGGCACAAGTGCGGGCTAGGCTTAAGGCCGGGGCACAAGTGCGGGCTAGGCTTAAGGCCGGGGCACAAGTGCGGGCTAGGCTTAAGGCCGGGGCACAAGTGCGGGCTAGGCTTAAGGCCGGGGCACAAGTGCGGGCTAGGCTTAAGGCCGGGGCACAAGTGCGGGCTAGGCTTAAGGCCGGGGCACAAGTGCGGGCTAGGCTTAAGGCCGGGGCACAAGTGCGGGCTAGGCTTAAGGCCGGGGCACAAGTGCGGGCTAGGCTTAAGTCCATGGCACAAGTGCGGGCTAGGCTTAAGGCCGGGGCACAAGTGCGGGCTAGGCTTAAGGCCGGGGCACAAGTGCGGGCTAGGCTTAAGGCCGGGGCACAAGTGCGGGCTAGGCTTAAGGCCGGGGCACAAGTGCGGGCTAGGCTTAAGGCCGGGGCACAAGTGCGGGCTAGGCTTAAGTCCGTGGCACAAGTGCGGGCTAGGCTTAAGGCCTGAGCACAAGTGCGGGCTAGGCTTAAGGCCGGGGCACATGTGCGGGCTAGGCTTAAGGCCGGGGCACAAGTGCGGGCTAGGCTTAAGGCCGGGGCACAAGTGCGGGCTAGGCTTAAGGCCGGGGCACAAGTGCGGGCTAGGCTTAAGGCCGGGGCACAAGTGCAGTGCTGGCTAGGATCAAGGCAGGGGGCACAAGTGCTGGCTAGGCTTAAGGCCTGGGCACAAGTGCGGGCTAGGCTTAAGTCCGTGGCACAAGTGCGGGCTAGGCTTAAGGCCTGGGCACAAGTGCGGGCTAGGCTTAAGGCCTGGGCACAAGTGCGGGCTAGGCTTAAGGCCTGGGCACAAGTGCGGGCTAGGCTTAAGGCCTGGGCACAAGTGCGGGCTAGGCTTAAGGCCGATGCACAAGTGCGGGCTAGGCTTAAGGCCGGGGCACAAGTGCGGGCTAGGCTTAAGGCCTGGGCACAAGTGCGGGCTAGGCTTAAGGCCTGGGCACAAGTGCGGGCTAGGCTTAAGGCCTGGCCACAAGTGCGGGCTAGGCTTAAGGCCTGGGCACAAGTGCGGGCTAGGCTTAAGGCCTGGGCACAAGTGCGGGCTAGGCTTAAGGCCTGGGCACAAGTGCGGGCTAGGCTTATGGCCGGGGCACAAGTGCGGGCTAGGCTTAAGGCCTGGCCACAAGTGCGGGCTAGGCTTAAGGCCTGGCCACAAGTGCGGGCTAGGCTTAAGGCCGGGGCACAAGTGCGGGCTAGGCTTAAGGCCTGGGCACAAGTGCGGGCTAGGCTTAAGGCCGGGGCACAAGTGCGGGCTAGGCTTAAGGCCGGGGCACAAGTGCGGGCTAGGCTTAAGGCCGGGGCACAAGTGCGGGCTAGGCTTAAGGCCGGGGCACAAGTGCGGGCTAGGCTTAAGGCCGGGGCACAAGTGCGGGCTAGGCTTAAGGCCGGGGCACAAGTGCGGGCTAGGCTTAAGGCCGGGGCACAAGTGCGGGCTAGGCTTAAGTCCATGGCACAAGTGCGGGCTAGGCTTAAGGCCGGGGCACAAGTGTGGGCTAGGCTTAAGGCCGGGGCACAAGTGCGGGCTAGGCTTAAGGCCGGGGGCACAAGTGCGGGCTAGGCTTAAGGCCGATGCACAAGTGCGGGTTAGGCTTAAGGCCGGGGCACAAGTGCGGGCTAGGCTTAAGGCCTGGGCACAAGTGCGGGCTAGGCTTAAGGCCTGGGCACAAGTGCGGGCTAGGCTTAAGGCCTGGGCACAAGTGTGGGCTAGGCTTAAGGCCTGGCCACAAGTGAGGGCTAGGCTTAAGGCCTGGGCACAAGTGCGGGCTAGGCTTAAGGCCTGGGCACAAGTGCGAGCTAGGCTTAAGGCCTGGGCACAAGTGCGGGCTAGGCTTATGGCCGGGGCACAAGTGCGGGCTAGGCTTAAGGCCTGGCCACAAGTGCGGGCTAGGCTTAAGGCCTGGCCACAAGTGCGGGCTAGGCTTAAGGCCGGGGCACGAGTGCGGGCTAGGCTTAAGGCCTGAACACGAGTGCGGGCTAGGCTTAAGGCCTGGGCACAAGTGCGGGCTAGGCTTATGGCCTGGGCACAAGTGCGGGCTAGGCTTAAGGCCGGGGCACAAGTGCGGGCTAGGCTTAAGGCCGGGGCACAAGTGCGGGCTAGGCTTAAGGCCGGGGCACAAGTGCGGGCTAGGCTTAAGGCCGGGGCACAAGTGCGGGCTAGGCTTAAGGCCGGGGCACAAGTGCGGGCTAGGCTTAAGGCCGGGGCACAAGTGCGGGCTAGGCTTAAGGCCGGGGCACAAGTGCGGGCTAGGCTTAAGGCCGGGGCACAAGTGCGGGCTAGGCTTAAGGCCGGGGCACAAGTGCGGGCTAGGCTTAAGGCCGGGGCACAATTGCGGGCTAGGCTTAAGGCCGGGGCACAAGTGCGGGCTAGGCTTAAGGCCGGGCACAAGTGCGGGCTAGGCTTAAGGCCGGGCACAAGTGCGGGCTAGGCTTAAGGCCGGGGCACAAGTGCGGGCTTGGCTTAAGGCCGGGGCACAAGTGCGGGCTAGGCTTAAGGCCGGGGCACAAGTGCGGGGTAGGCTTAAGGCCGGGGCACAAGTGCGGGCTAGGCTTAAGGCCGGGGCACAAGTGCGGGCTAGGTTTAAGGCCGGGGCACAAGTGCGGGCTAGGCTTAAGGCCGGGGCACAAGTGCGGGCTAGGCTTAAGGCCGGGGGCACAAGTGCGGGCTAGGCTTAAGGCTGGGCACAAGTGCGGGCTAGGCTTAAGGCCTGGGCACAAGTGCGGGCTAGGCTTAAGGCCGGGGGCACAAGTGCGGGCTAGGCTTAAGGCCTGGGCACAAGTGCGGGCTAGGCTTAAGGCCGATGCACAAGTGCGGGCTAGGCTTAAGGCCGGGGCACAAGTGCGGGCTAGGCTTAAGGCCTGGGCACAAGTGCGGGCTAGGCTTAAGGCCTGGGCACAAGTGCGGGCTAGGCTTAAGGCCTGGCCACAAGTGCGGGCTAGGCTTAAGGCCTGGGCACAAGTGCGGGCTAGGCTTAAGGCCTGGGCACAAGTGCGGGCTAGGCTTAAGGCCTGGGCACAAGTGCGGGCTAGGCTTATGGCCGGGGCACAAGTGCGGGCTAGGCTTAAGGCCTGGCCACAAGTGCGGGCTAGGCTTAAGGCCTGGGCACAAGTGCGGGCTAGGCTTAAGGCCGGGGCACAAGTGCGGGCTAGGCTTAAGGCCTGGGCACAAGTGCGGGCTAGGCTTAAGGCCTGGGCACAAGTGCGGGCTAGGCTTATGGCCTGGGCACAAGTGCGGGCTAGGCTTAAGGCCGGGGCACAAGTGCGGGCTAGGCTTAAGTCCATGGCACAAGTGCGGGCTAGGCTTAAGGCCGGGGCACAAGTGCGGGCTAGGCTTAAGGCCGGGGCACAAGTGCGGGCTAGGCTTAAGGCCGGGGCACAAGTGCGGGCTAGGCTTAAGGCCGGGGCACAAGTGCGGGCTAGGCTTAAGGCCGGGGCACAAGTGCGGGCTAGGCTTAAGGCCGGGGCACAAGTGCGGGCTAGGCTTAAGGCCGGGGCACAAGTGCGGGCTAGGCTTAAGGCCGGGGCACAAGTGCGGGCTAGGCTTAAGGCCGGGGCACAAGTGCGGGCTAGGCTTAAGGCCGGGGCACAAGTGCGGGCTAGGCTTAAGGCCGGGGCACAAGTGCGGGCTAGGCTTAAGGCCGGGGCACAAGTGCGGGCTAGGCTTAAGGCCGGGGCACAAGTGCGGGCTAGGCTTAAGGCCGGGGCACAAGTGCGGGCTAGGCTTAAGGCCGGGGCACAAGTGCAGTGCTGGCTAGGATCAAGGCAGGGGGCACAAGTGCTGGCTAGGCTTAAGGCATGGGCACAAGTGCCAGCTAGGCTTAAGGCCTGGGCACAAGTGCAGGCTAGGCTTAAGGCCTGGGCACAAGTGCAGGCTAGGCTTAAGGCCTGGGCACAAGTGCAGTGCTGGCTAGGATCAAGGCAAGGGGGCACAAGTGCTGGCTAGGCTTAAGGCATGGGCACAAGTGCTGGCTAGGCTTAAGGCATACAGCTAACTCTTTGCACTCTTTGCATAAAGGGTTAGGCACCCATAGGGGTGAAGAGCTAGCTTTCACCCCTCTACTCTGTACTTGGACATTTAGGACTAGATCCTTTGTTGTACAGTGCGGAGCCTCTCCATAACCCCATGCTCCAAGCGACCAGGCACTTCTTGTCTGTCCTCCGTAAATGGGTAATGCCTTCTTCCCCAATTACAGTCGTGCATGTGCATTCAGACGGGACAAGAGCGAAGAGCATAAAGCTGGCCCTATGTGCATAACCAACATGAAGCTGAAGACAAAAACAAACAAACAAGCATACAAGGGGCTCAAAAGTGCGGGCTGGGCTTAAGGCCTGGGCACAAGTGCGGGCTGGGCTTAAGGCCTGGGCACAAGTGCAGGCTGGGCTTTAGGCCTGGGCACAAGTGCGGGCTAGGCTTAAGGCCTGGGCACAAGTGCGGGCTAGGCTTAAGGCCTGGGCACAAGTGCGGGCTAGGCTTAAGGCTTGGGCACAAGTGCGGGCTAGGCTTAAGGCCTGAGCACAAGTGCGGGCTTGGCTTAAGTCCGTGGCACAAGTGCGGGCTAGGCTTAAGGCCGGGGGCACAAGTGCGGGCTAGGCTTAAGGCCGGGGCACAAGTGCGGGCTAGGCTTAAGGCCGGGGCACAAGTGCGAGCTAGGCTTAAGGCCGGGGCACAAGTGCGGGCTGGGCTTAAGGCCTGGGCACAAGTGCGGGCTAGGCTTAAGGCCGGGGCACAAGTGCGGGCTAGGCTTAAGGCCTGGGCACAAGTGCGGGCTAGGCTTAAGGCCGGGGCACTAGTGCGGGCTAGGCTTAAGGCCTGGGCACAAGTGCGGGCTAGGCTTAAGGCCTGGGCACAAGTGCGGGCTAGGCTTAAGGCCTGGGCACAAGTGCGGGCTAGGCTTAAGGCCTGGGCACAAGTGCGGGCTACGCTTAAGGCCGGGGGCACAAGTGCGGGCTACGCTTAAGGCCGGGGGCACAAGTGCGGGCTAGGCTTAAGGCCGGGGGCACAAGTGCGGGCTAGGCATAAGGCCTGGGCACAAGTGCGGGCTAGGCTTAAGGCCGGGGGCACAAGTGCGGGCTAGGCTTAAGGCCTGGGCACAAGTGCGGGCTAGGCTTAAGGCCTGGGCACAAGTGCGGGCTAGGCTTAAGGCCTGGGCACAAGTGCGGGCTAGGCTTAAGGCCTGGGCACAAGTGCGGGCTAGGCTTAAGGCCGATGCACAAGTGCGGGCTAGGCTTAAGGCCGGGGCACAAGTGCGGGCTAGGCTTAAGGCCTGGGCACAAGTGCGGGCTAGGCTTAAGGCCTGGGCACAAGTGCGGGCTAGGCTTAAGGCCTGGCCACAAGTGCGGGCTAGGCTTAAGGCCTGGGCACAAGTGCGGGCTAGGCTTAAGGCCTGGGCACAAGTGCGGGCTAGGCTTAAGGCCTGGGCACAAGTGCGGGCTAGGCTTATGGCCGGGGCACAAGTGCGGGCTAGGCTTAAGGCCTGGCCACAAGTGCGGGCTAGGCTTAAGGCCTGGCCACAAGTGCGGGCTAGGCTTAAGGCCGGGGCACAAGTGCGGGCTAGGCTTAAGGCCTGGGCACAAGTGCGGGCTAGGCTTAAGGCCTGGGCACAAGTGCGGGCTAGGCTTAAGGCCGGGGCACAAGTGCGGGCTAGGCTTAAGGCCGGGGCACAAGTGCGGGCTAGGCTTAAGTCCATGGCACAAGTGCGGGCTAGGCTTAAGGCCGGGGCACAAGTGCGGGCTAGGCTTAAGTCCATGGCACAAGTGCGGGCTAGGCTTAAGGCCTGGGCACAAGTGCGGGCTAGGCTTAAGGCCTGGGCACAAGTGCGGGCTAGGCTTAAGGCCGGGGCACAAGTGCGGGCTAGGCTTAAGGCCGGGGCACAAGTGCGGGCTAGGCTTAAGGCCGGGGCACAAGTGCGGGCTAGGCTTAAGGCCGGGGCACAAGTGCGGGCTAGGCTTAAGTCCGTGGCACAAGTGCGGGCTAGGCTTAAGGCCTGAGCACAAGTGCGGGCTAGGCTTAAGGCCGGGGCACATGTGCGGGCTAGGCTTAAGGCCGGGGCACAAGTGCGGGCTAGGCTTAAGGCCGGGGCACAAGTGCGGGCTAGGCTTAAGGCCGGGGCACAAGTGCGGGCTAGGCTTAAGGCCGGGGCACAAGTGCAGTGCTGGCTAGGATCAAGGCAGGGGGCACAAGTGCTGGCTAGGCTTAAGGCCTGGGCACAAGTGCGGGCTAGGCTTAAGTCCGTGGCACAAGTGCGGGCTAGGCTTAAGGCCTGGGCACAAGTGCGGGCTAGGCTTAAGGCCTGGGCACAAGTGCGGGCTAGGCTTAAGGCCTGGGCACAAGTGCGGGCTAGGCTTAAGGCCTGGGCACAAGTGCGGGCTAGGCTTAAGGCCGATGCACAAGTGCGGGCTAGGCTTAAGGCCGGGGCACAAGTGCGGGCTAGGCTTAAGGCCTGGGCACAAGTGCGGGCTAGGCTTAAGGCCTGGGCACAAGTGCGGGCTAGGCTTAAGGCCTGGCCACAAGTGCGGGCTAGGCTTAAGGCCTGGGCACAAGTGCGGGCTAGGCTTAAGGCCTGGGCACAAGTGCGGGCTAGGCTTAAGGCCTGGGCACAAGTGCGGGCTAGGCTTATGGCCGGGGCACAAGTGCGGGCTAGGCTTAAGGCCTGGCCACATGTGCGGGCTAGGCTTAAGGCCTGGCCACAAGTGCGGGCTAGGCTTAAGGCCGGGGCACAAGTGCGGGCTAGGCTTAAGGCCTGGGCACAAGTGCGGGCTAGGCTTAAGGCCTGGGCACAAGTGCGGGCTAGGCTTAAGGCCTGGGCACAAGTGCGGGCTAGGCTTAAGGCCGGGGCACAAGTGCGGGCTAGGCTTAAGGCCGGGGCACAAGTGCGGGCTAGGCTTAAGTCCATGGCACAAGTGCGGGCTAGGCTTAAGGCCGGGGCACAAGTGCGGGCTAGGCTTAAGTCCATGGCACAAGTGCGGGCTAGGCTTAAGGCCGGGGCACAAGTGTGGGCTAGGCTTAAGGCCGGGGCACAAGTGCGGGCTAGGCTTAAGGCCGGGGCACAAGTGCGGGCTAGGCTTAAGGCCTGGGCACAAGTGCGGGCTAGGCTTAAGGCCTGGGCACAAGTGCGGGCTAGGCTTAAGGCCGGGGCACAAGTGCGGGCTAGGCTTAAGGCCTGGGCACAAGTGCGGGCTAGGCTTAAGGCCGGGGCACTAGTGCGGGCTAGGCTTAAGGCCTGGGCACAAGTGCGGGCTAGGCTTAAGGCCTGGGCACAAGTGCGGGCTAGGCTTAAGGCCTGGGCACAAGTGCGGGCTAGGCTTAAGGCCGGGGCACAAGTGCGGGCTAGGCTTAAGGCCTGGGCACAAGTGCGGGCTAGGCTTAAGGCCTGGGCACAAGTGCGGGCTAGGCTTAAGGCCTGGGCACAAGTGCGGGCTAGGCTTAAGGCCGGGGCACAAGTGCGGGCTAGGCTTAAGGCCTGGGCACAAGTGCGGGCTAGGCTTAAGGCCTGGGCACAAGTGCGGGCTAGGCTTAAGGCCTGGCCACAAGTGCGGGCTAGGCTTAAGGCCTGGGCACAAGTGCGGGCTAGGCTTATGGCCGGGGCACAAGTGCGGGCTAGGCTTAAGGCCTGGCCACAAGTGCGGGCTAGGCTTAAGGCCTGGCCACAAGTGCGGGCTAGGCTTAAGGCCGGGGCACAAGTGCGGGCTAGGCTTAAGGCCTGGGCACAAGTGCGGGCTAGGCTTAAGGCCTGGGCACAAGTGCGGGCTAGGCTTATGGCCTGGGCACAAGTGCGGGCTAGGCTTAAGGCCGGGGCACAAGTGCGGGCTAGGCTTAAGTCCATGGCACAAGTGCGGGCTAGGCTTAAGGCCGGGGCACAAGTGCGGGCTAGGCTTAAGGCCGGGGCACAAGTGCGGGCTAGGCTTATGGCCTGGGCACAAGTGCGGGCTAGGCTTAAGGCCGGGGCACAAGTGCGGGCTAGGCTTAAGTCCATGGCACAAGTGCGGGCTAGGCTTAAGGCCGGGGCACAAGTGCGGGCTAGGCTTAAGGCCGGGGCACAAGTGCGGGCTAGGCTTAAGGCCGGGGCACAAGTGCGGGCTAGGCTTAAGGCCGGGGCACAAGTGCGGGCTAGGCTTATGGCCTGGGCACAAGTGCGGGCTAGGCTTAAGGCCGGGGCACAAGTGCGGGCTAGGCTTAAGTCCATGGCACAAGTGCGGGCTAGGCTTAAGGCCGGGGCACAAGTGCGGGCTAGGCTTAAGGCCGGGGCACAAGTGCGGGCTAGGCTTAAGGCCGGGGCACAAGTGCGGGCTAGGCTTAAGGCCGGGGCACAAGTGCGGGCTAGGCTTAAGGCCTGGGCACAAGTGCGGGCTAGGCTTAAGGCCGTGGCACAAGTGCGGGCTAGGCTTAAGGCCTGGGCACAAGTGCGGGCTAGGCTTAAGGCCGGGGCACAAGTGCGGGCTAGGCTTAAGGCCGGGGCACAAGTGCGGGCTAGGCTTAAGGCCGGGGCACAAGTGCGGGCTAGGCTTAAGGCCGGGGCACAAGTGCGGGCTAGGCTTAAGGCCGGGGCACAAGTGCGGGCTAGGCTTAAGGCCGGGGCACAAGTGTGGGCTAGGCTTAAGGCCGGGGCACAAGTGCGGGCTAGGCTTAAGGCCGGGGCACAAGTGCGGGCTAGGCTTAAGGCCGGGGCACAAGTGCGGGCTAGGCTTAAGGCCGGGGCACAAGTGCGGGCTAGGCTTAAGGCCGGGGCACAAGTGCGGGCTAGGCTTAAGGCCGGGGCACAAGTGCGGGCTAGGCTTAATGCCGGGGCACAAGTGCGGGCTAGGCTTAAGGCCGGGGCACAAGTGCGGGCTAGGCTTAAGGCCGGGGCACAAGTGCGGGCTAGGCTTAAGGCCGGGGCACAAGTGCGGGCTAGGCTTAAGTCCATGGCACAAGTGCGGGCTAGGCTTAAGGCCGGGGCACAAGTGTGGGCTAGGCTTAAGGCCGGGGCACAAGTGCGGGCTAGGCTTAAGGCCGGGGCACAAGTGCGGGCTAGGCTTAAGGCCGGGGCACAAGTGCGGGCTAGGCTTAAGGCCGGGGCACAAGTGCGGGCTAGGCTTAAGTCCGTGGCACAAGTGCGGGCTAGGCTTAAGGCCTGGGCACAAGTGCGGGCTAGGCTTAAGGCCGGGGCACATGTGCGGGCTAGGCTTAAGGCCGGGGCACAAGTGCGGGCTAGGCTTAAGGCCGGGGCACAAGTGCGGGCTAGGCTTAAGGCCGGGGCACAAGTGCGGGCTAGGCTTAAGGCCGGGGCACAAGTGCGGGCTAGGCTTAAGGCCGGGGCACAAGTGCGGGCTAGGCTTAAGGCCGGGGCACAAGTGCGGGCTAGGCTTAAGGCCGGGGCACAAGTGCGGGCTAGGCTTAAGGCCGGGGCACAAGTGCGGGCTAGGCTTAAGGCCGGGGCACAAGTGCGGGCTAGGCTTAAGGCCGGGGCACAAGTGCGGGCTAGGCTTAAGGCCGGGGCACAAGTGCGGGCTAGGCTTAAGGCCGGGGCACAAGTGCGGGCTAGGCTTAAGGCCGGGGCACAAGTGCGGGCTAGGCTTAAGGCCGGGGCACAAGTGCGGCTAGGCTTAAGGCCGGGGCACAAGTGCAGTGCTGGCTAGGATCAAGGCAGGGGGCACAAGTGCTGGCTAGGCTTAAGGCATGGGCACAAGTGCCAGCTAGGCTTAAGGCCTGGGCACAAGTGCAGGCTAGGCTTAAGGCCTGGGCACAAGTGCAGGCTAGACTTAAGGCCTGGGCACAAGTGCAGTGCTGGCTAGGATCAAGGCAAGGGGGCACAAGTGCTGGCTAGGCTTAAGGCATGGGCACAAGTGCTGGCTAGGCTTAAGGCATACAGCTAACTCTTTGCACTCTTTGCATAAAGGGTTAGGCACCCATAGGGGTGAAGAGCTAGCTTTCACCCCTCTACTCTGTACTTGGACATTTAGGACTAGATCCTTTGTTGTACAGTGCGGAGCCTCTCCATAACCCCATGCTCCAAGCGACCAGGCACTTCTTGTCTGTCCTCCGTAAATGGGTAATGCCTTCTTCCCCAATTACAGTCGTGCATGTGCATTCAGACGGGACAAGAGCGAAGAGCATAAAGCTGGCCCTATGTGCATAACCAACATGAAGCTGAAGACAAAAACAAACAAACAAGCATACAAGGGGCTCAAAAGTGCGGGCTGGGCTTAAGACCTGGGCACAAGTGCGGGCTGGGCTTAAGGCCTGGGCACAAGTGCGGGCTGGGCTTAAGGCCTGGGCACAAGTGCGGGCTGGGCTTAAGGCCTGGGCACAAGTGCGGGCTGGGCTTAAGGCCTGGGCACAAGTGCGGGCTGGGCTTAAGGCCTGGGCACAAGTGCGGGCTGGGCTTAAGGCCTGGGCACAAGTGCGGGCTGGGCTTAAGGCCTGGGCACAAGTGCGGGCTGGGCTTAAGGCCTGGGCACAAGTGCGGGCTGGGCTTAAGGCCTGGTCACAAGTGCGGGCTGGGCTTAAGGCCTGGGCACAAGTGCGGGCTAGGCTTAAGGCCGGGGCACAAGTGCGGGCTAGGCTTAAGGCCGGGGCACAAGTGCGGGCTAGGCTTAAGGCCGGGGCACAAGTGCGGGCTAGGCTTAAGGCCGGGGCACAAGTGCGGGCTAGGCTTAAGGCTTGGGCACAAGTGCGGGCTAGGCTTAAGGCCTGGGCACAAGTGCAGGCTAGGCTTAAGGCCGGGGCACAAGTGCGGGCTAGGCTTAAGGCCGGGGCACAAGTGCGGGCTAGGCTTAAGGCCGGGGCACAAGTGCGGGCTAGGCTTAAGGCCGGGGCACAAGTGCGGGCTAGACTTAAGGCCGGGGCACAAGTGCGGGCTAGGCTTAAGGCCGGGGCACAAGTGCGGGCTAGGCTTAAGGCCGGGGCACAAGTGCGGGCTAGGCTTAAGGCCGGGGCACAAGTGCGGGCTAGGCTTAAGGCCGGGGCACAAGTGCAGTGCTGGCTAGGATCAAGGCAGGGGGCACAAGTGCTGGCTAGGCTTAAGGCATGGGCACAAGTGCCAGCTAGGCTTAAGGCCTGGGCACAAGTGCAGGCTAGGCTTAAGGCCTGGGCACAAGTGCAGGCTAGGCTTAAGGCCTGGGCACAAGTGCAGTGCTGGCTAGGATCAAGGCAAGGGGGCACAAGTGCTGGCTAGGCTTAAGGCATGGGCACAAGTGCTGGCTAGGCTTAAGGCATACAGCTAACTCTTTGCACTCTTTGCATAAAGGGTTAGGCACCCATAGGGGTGAAGAGCTAGCTTTCACCCCTCTACTCTGTACTTGGACATTTAGGACTAGATCCTTTGTTGTACAGTGCGGAGCCTCTCCATAACCCCATGCTCCAAGCGACCAGGCACTTCTTGTCTGTCCTCCGTAAATGGGTAATGCCTTCTTCCCCAATTACAGTCGTGCATGTGCATTCAGACGGGACAAGAGCGAAGAGCATAAAGCTGGCCCTATGTGCATAACCAACATGAAGCTGAAGACAAAAACAAACAAACAAGCATACAAGGGGCTCAAAAGTGCGGGCTGGGCTTAAGGCCTGGGCACAAGTGCGGGCTGGGCTTAAGGCCTGGGCACAAGTGCGGGCTGGGCTTAAGGCCTGGGCACAAGTGCGGGCTGGGCTTAAGGCCTGGGCACAAGTGCGGGCTAGGCTTAAGGCCTGGGCAAAAGTGCGGGCTAGGCTTAAGGCCTGGGCACAAGTGCGGGCTAGGCTTAAGGCTTGGGCACAAGTGCGGGCTAGGCTTAAGTCCGTGGCACAAGTGCGGGCTTGGCTTAAGTCCGTGGCACAAGTGCGGGCTAGGCTTAAGGCCGGGGGCACAAGTGCGGGCTAGGCTTAAGGCCGGGGCACAAGTGCGGGCTAGGCTTAAGGCCGGGGCACAAGTGCGAGCTAGGCTTAAGGCCGGGGCACAAGTGCGGGCTGGGCTTAAGGCCTGGGCACAAGTGCGGGCTAGGCTTAAGGCCGGGGCACAAGTGCGGGCTAGGCTTAAGGCCTGGGCACAAGTGCGGGCTAGGCTTAAGGCCGGGGCACTAGTGCGGGCTAGGCTTAAGGCCTGGGCACAAGTGCGGGCTAGGCTTAAGGCCTGGGCACAAGTGCGGGCTAGGCTTAAGGCCTGGGCACAAGTGCGGGCTACGCTTAAGGCCGGGGGCACAAGTGCGGGCTAGGCTTAAGGCCGGGGGCACAAGTGCGGGCTAGGCATAAGGCCTGGGCACAAGTGCGGGCTAGGCTTAAGGCCGGGGGCACAAGTGCGGGCTAGGCTTAAGGCCTGGGCACAAGTGCGGGCTAGGCTTAAGGCCTGGGCACAAGTGCGGGCTAGGCTTAAGGCCTGGGCACAAGTGCGGGCTAGGCTTAAGGCCTGGGCACAAGTGCGGGCTAGGCTTAAGGCCGATGCACAAGTGCGGGCTAGGCTTAAGGCCGGGGCACAAGTGCGGGCTAGGCTTAAGGCCTGGGCACAAGTGCGGGCTAGGCTTAAGGCCTGGGCACAAGTGCGGGCTAGGCTTAAGGCCTGGCCACAAGTGCGGGCTAGGCTTAAGGCCTGGGCACAAGTGCGGGCTAGGCTTAAGGCCTGGGCACAAGTGCGGGCTAGGCTTAAGGCCTGGGCACAAGTGCGGGCTAGGCTTATGGCCTGGGCACAAGTGCGGGCTAGGCTTAAGGCCGGGGCACAAGTGCGGGCTAGGCTTAAGTCCATGGCACAAGTGCGGGCTAGGCTTAAGGCCGGGGCACAAGTGCGGGCTAGGCTTAAGGCCGGGGCACAAGTGCGGGCTAGGCTTAAGGCCGGGGCACAAGTGCGGGCTAGGCTTAAGGCCGGGGCACAAGTGCGGGCTAGGCTTAAGGCCGGGGCACAAGTGCGGGCTAGGCTTAAGGCCGTGGCACAAGTGCGGGCTAGGCTTAAGGCCTGGGCACAAGTGCGGGCTAGGCTTAAGGCCGGGGCACAAGTGCGGGCTAGGCTTAAGGCCGGGGCACAAGTGCGGGCTAGGCTTAAGGCCGGGGCACAAGTGCGGGCTAGGCTTAAGGCCGGGGCACAAGTGCGGGCTAGGCTTAAGGCCGGGGCACAAGTGCGGGCTAGGCTTAAGGCCGGGGCACAAGTGCGGGCTAGGCTTAAGGCCGGGGCACAAGTGCGGGCTAGGCTTAAGGCCGGGGCACAAGTGCGGGCTAGGCTTAAGGCCGGGGCACAAGTGCGGGCTAGGCTTAAGGCCGGGGCACAAGTGCGGGCTAGGCTTAAGGCCGGGGCACAAGTGCGGGCTAGGCTTAAGGCCGGGGCACAAGTGCGGGCTAGGCTTAAGGCCGGGGCACAAGTGCGGGCTAGGCTTAAGGCCGGGGCACAAGTGCGGGCTAGGCTTAAGGCCGGGGCACAAGTGCGGGCTAGGCTTAAGGCCGGGGCACAAGTGCGGGCTAGGCTTAAGGCCGGGGCACAAGTGCGGGCTAGGCTTAAGGCCGGGGCACAAGTGCGGGCTAGGCTTAAGGCCGGGGCACAAGTGCGGGCTAGGCTTAAGTCCATGGCACAAGTGCGGGCTAGGCTTAAGGCCGGGGCACAAGTGCGGGCTAGGCTTAAGGCCGGGGCACAAGTGCGGGCTAGGCTTAAGGCCGGGGGCACAAGTGCGGGCTAGGCTTAAGGCCGATGCACAAGTGCGGGTTAGGCTTAAGGCCGGGGCACAAGTGCGGGCTAGGCTTAAGGCCTGGGCACAAGTGCGGGCTAGGCTTAAGGCCTGGGCACAAGTGCGGGCTAGGCTTAAGGCCTGGGCACAAGTGCGGGCTAGGCTTAAGGCCTGGCCACAAGTGAGGGCTAGGCTTAAGGCCTGGGCACAAGTGCGGGCTAGGCTTAAGGCCTGGGCACAAGTGCGGGCTAGGCTTAAGGCCTGGGCACAAGTGCGGGCTAGGCTTATGGCCGGGGCACAAGTGCGGGCTAGGCTTAAGGCCTGGCCACAAGTGCGGGCTAGGCTTAAGGCCTGGCCACAAGTGCGGGCTAGGCTTAAGGCCGGGGCACGAGTGCGGGCTAGGCTTAAGGCCTGAACACGAGTGCGGGCTAGGCTTAAGGCCTGGGCACGAGTGCGGGCTAGGCTTATGGCCTGGGCACAAGTGCGGGCTAGGCTTAAGGCCGGGGCACAAGTGCGGGCTAGGCTTAAGGCCAGGGCACAAGTGCGGGCTAAGCTTAAGGCCGGGGCACAAGTGCGGGCTAGGCTTAAGGCCGGGGCACAAGTGCGGGCTAGGCTTAAGGCCGGGGCACAAGTGCGGGCTAGGCTTAAGGCCGGGGCACAAGTGCGGGCTAGGCTTAAGGCCGGGGCACAAGTGCGGGCTAGGCTTAAGGCCGGGGCACAATTGCGGGCTAGGCTTAAGGCCGGGGCACAAGTGCGGGCTAGGCTTAAGGCCGGGCACAAGTGCGGGCTAGGCTTAAGGCCGGGGCACAAGTGCGGGCTTGGTTTAAGGCCGGGGCACAAGTGCGGGCTAGGCTTAAGGCCGGGGCACAAGTGCGGGCTAGGCTTAAGGCCGGGGCACAAGTGCGGGCTAGGCTTAAGGCCGGGGCACAAGTGCGGGCTAGGTTTAAGGCCGGGGCACAAGTGCGGGCTAGGCTTAAGGCCGGGGCACAAGTGCGGGCTAGGCTTAAGGCCGGGGGCACAAGTGCGGGCTAGGCTTAAGGCTGGGCACAAGTGCGGGCTAGGCTTAAGGCCTGGGCACAAGTGCGGGCTAGGCTTAAGGCCGGGGGCACAAGTGCGGGCTAGGCTTAAGGCCTGGGCACAAGTGCGGGCTAGGCTTAAGGCCGATGCACAAGTGCGGGCTAGGCTTAAGGCCGGGGCACAAGTGCGGGCTAGGCTTAAGGCCTGGGCACAAGTGCGGGCTAGGCTTAAGGCCTGGGCACAAGTGCGGGCTAGGCTTAAGGCCTGGGCACAAGTGCGGGCTAGGCTTAAGGCCTGGCCACAAGTGCGGGCTAGGCTTAAGGCCTGGGCACAAGTGCGGGCTAGGCTTAAGGCCTGGGCACAAGTGCGGGCTAGGCTTAAGGCCTGGGCACAAGTGCGGGCTAGGCTTATGGCCGGGGCACAAGTGCGGGCTAGGCTTAAGGCCTGGCCACAAGTGCGGGCTAGGCTTAAGGCCTGGGCACAAGTGCGGGCTAGGCTTAAGGCCGGGGCACAAGTGCGGGCTAGGCTTAAGGCCTGGGCACAAGTGCGGGCTAGGCTTAAGGCCTGGGCACAAGTGCGGGCTAGGCTTATGGCCTGGGCACAAGTGCGGGCTAGGCTTAAGGCCGGGGCACAAGTGCGGGCTAGGCTTAAGTCCATGGCACAAGTGCGGGCTAGGCTTAAGGCCGGGGCACAAGTGCGGGCTAGGCTTAAGGCCGGGGCACAAGTGCGGGCTAGGCTTAAGTCCGGCGCACAAGTGCGGGCTAGGCTTAAGGCCGGGGCACAAGTGCGGGCTAGGCTTAAGGCCGGGGCACAAGTGCGGGCTAGGCTTAAGGCCTGGGCACAAGTGCGGGCTAGGCTTAAGGCCGGGGCACAAGTGCGGGCTAGGCTTAAGGCCGGGGCACAAGTGCGGGCTAGGCTTAAGGCCGGGGCACAAGTGCGGGCTAGGCTTAAGGCCGGGGCACAAGTGCGGGCTAGGCTTAAGGCCTGGGCACAAGTGCGGGCTAGGCTTAAGGCCGGGGCACAAGTGCGGGCTAGGCTTAAGGCCGGGGCACAAGTGCGGGCTAGGCTTAAGGCCAGGGCACAAGTGCGGGCTAGGCTTAAGGCCGGGGCACAAGTGCGGGCTAGGCTTAAGGCCGGGGCACAAGTGCGGGCTAGGCTTAAGGCCGGGGCACAAGTGCGGGCTAGGCTTAAGGCCGGGGCACAAGTGCGGGCTAGGCTTAAGGCCGGGGCACAAGTGCGGGCTAGGCTTAAGGCCGGGGCACAAGTGCGGGCTAGGCTTAAGGCCGGGGCACAAGTGCGGGCTAGGCTTAGGGCCGGGGCACAAGTGCGGGCTAGGCTTAAGGCCGGGGCACAAGTGCAGTGCTGGCTAGGATCAAGGCAGGGGGCACAAGTGCTGGCTAGGCTTAAGGCATGGGCACAAGTGCCAGCTAGGCTTAAGGCCTGGGCACAAGTGCAGGCTAGGCTTAAGGCCTGGGCACAAGTGCAGGCTAGGCTTAAGGCCTGGGCACAAGTGCTGGCTAGGCTTAAGGCATGGGCACAAGTGCTGGCTAGGCTTAAGGCATACAGCTAACTCTTTGCACTCTTTGCATAAAGGGTTAGGCACCCATAGGGGTGAAGAGCTAGCTTTCACCCCTCTACTCTGTACTTGGACATTTAGGACTAGATCCTTTGTTGTACAGTGCGGAGCCTCTCCATAACCCCATGCTCCAAGCGACCAGGCACTTCTTGTCTGTCCTCCGTAAATGGGTAATGCCTTCTTCCCCAATTACAGTCGTGCATGTGCATTCAGACGGGACAAGAGCGAAGAGCATAAAGCTGGCCCTATGTGCATAACCAACATGAAGCTGAAGACAAAAACAAACAAACAAGCATACAAGGGGCTCAAAAGTGCGGGCTGGGCTTAAGGCCTGGGCACAAGTGCGGGCTGGGCTTAAGGCCTGGGCACAAGTGCAGGCTGGGCTTTAGGCCTGGGCACAAGTGCGGGCTAGGCTTAAGGCCTGGGCACAAGTGCGGGCTAGGCTTAAGGCCTGGGCACAAGTGCGGGCTAGGCTTAAGGCTTGGGCACAAGTGCGGGCTAGGCTTAAGGCCTGAGCACAAGTGCGGGCTTGGCTTAAGTCCGTGGCACAAGTGCGGGCTAGGCTTAAGGCCGGGGGCACAAGTGCGGGCTAGGCTTAAGGCCGGGGCACAAGTGCGGGCTAGGCTTAAGGCCGGGGCACAAGTGCGAGCTAGGCTTAAGGCCGGGGCACAAGTGCGGGCTGGGCTTAAGGCCTGGGCACAAGTGCGGGCTAGGCTTAAGGCCGGGGCACAAGTGCGGGCTAGGCTTAAGGCCTGGGCACAAGTGCGGGCTAGGCTTAAGGCCGGGGCACTAGTGCGGGCTAGGCTTAAGGCCTGGGCACGAGTGCGGGCTAGGCTTAAGGCCTGGGCACAAGTGCGGGCTAGGCTTAAGGCCTGGGCACAAGTGCGGGCTAGGCTTAAGGCCTGGGCACAAGTGCGGGCTACGCTTAAGGCCGGGGGCACAAGTGCGGGCTACGCTTAAGGCCGGGGGCACAAGTGCGGGCTAGGCTTAAGGCCGGGGGCACAAGTGCGGGCTAGGCATAAGGCCTGGGCACAAGTGCGGGCTAGGCTTAAGGCCGGGGGCACAAGTGCGGGCTAGGCTTAAGGCCTGGGCACAAGTGCGGGCTAGGCTTAAGGCCTGGGCACAAGTGCGGGCTAGGCTTAAGGCCTGGGCACAAGTGCGGGCTAGGCTTAAGGCCTGGGCACAAGTGCGGGCTAGGCTTAAGGCCGATGCACAAGTGCGGGCTAGGCTTAAGGCCGGGGCACAAGTGCGGGCTAGGCTTAAGGCCTGGGCACAAGTGCGGGCTAGGCTTAAGGCCTGGGCACAAGTGCGGGCTAGGCTTAAGGCCTGGCCACAAGTGCGGGCTAGGCTTAAGGCCTGGGCACAAGTGCGGGCTAGGCTTAAGGCCTGGGCACAAGTGCGGGCTAGGCTTAAGGCCTGGGCACAAGTGCGGGCTAGGCTTATGGCCGGGGCACAAGTGCGGGCTAGGCTTAAGGCCTGGCCACAAGTGCGGGCTAGGCTTAAGGCCTGGCCACAAGTGCGGGCTAGGCTTAAGGCCGGGGCACAAGTGCGGGCTAGGCTTAAGGCCTGGGCACAAGTGCGGGCTAGGCTTAAGGCCTGGGCACAAGTGCGGGCTAGGCTTAAGGCCGGGGCACAAGTGCGGGCTAGGCTTAAGGCCGGGGCACAAGTGCGGGCTAGGCTTAAGTCCATGGCACAAGTGCGGGCTAGGCTTAAGGCCGGGGCACAAGTGCGGGCTAGGCTTAAGTCCATGGCACAAGTGCGGGCTAGGCTTAAGGCCGGGGCACAAGTGCGGGCTAGGCTTAAGGCCGGGGCACAAGTGCGGGCTAGGCTTAAGGCCTGGGCACAAGTGCGGGCTAGGCTTAAGGCCTGGGCACAAGTGCGGGCTAGGCTTAAGGCCGGGGCACAAGTGCGGGCTAGGCTTAAGGCCTGGGCACAAGTGCGGGCTAGGCTTAAGGCCGGGGCACTAGTGCGGGCTAGGCTTAAGGCCTGGGCACAAGTGCGGGCTAGGCTTAAGGCCTGGGCACAAGTGCGGGCTAGGCTTAAGGCCTGGGCACAAGTGCGGGCTACGCTTAAGGCCGGGGGCACAAGTGCGGGCTAGGCTTAAGGCCGGGGGCACAAGTGCGGGCTAGGCATAAGGCCTGGGCACAAGTGCGGGCTAGGCTTAAGGCCGGGGGCACAAGTGCGGGCTAGGCTTAAGGCCTGGGCACAAGTGCGGGCTAGGCTTAAGGCCTGGGCACAAGTGCGGGCTAGGCTTAAGGCCTGGGCACAAGTGCGGGCTAGGCTTAAGGCCTGGGCACAAGTGCGGGCTAGGCTTAAGGCCTGGGCACAAGTGCGGGCTAGGCTTAAGGCCTGGGCACAAGTGCGGGCTAGGCTTAAGGCCGGGGCACAAGTGCGGGCTAGGCTTAAGGCCTGGGCACAAGTGCGGGCTATGCTTAAGGCCAGGGCACAAGTGCGGGCTAGGCTTAAGGCCGGGGCACAAGTGCGGGCTAGGCTTAAGGCCGGGGCACAAGTGCGGGCTAGGCTTAAGGCCGGGGCACAAGTGCGGGCTAGGCTTAAGGCCGGGGCACAAGTGCGGGCTAGGCTTAAGGCCGGGGCACAAGTGCGGGCTAGGCTTAAGGCCGGGGCACAAGTGCGGGCTAGGCTTAAGGCCGGGGCACAAGTGCAGTGCTGGCTAGGATCAAGGCAGGGGGCACAAGTGCTGGCTAGGCTTAAGGCATGGGCACAAGTGCCAGCTAGGCTTAAGGCCTGGGCACAAGTGCAGGCTAGGCTTAAGGCCTGGGCACAAGTGCAGGCTAGGCTTAAGGCCTGGGCACAAGTGCAGTGCTGGCTAGGATCAAGGCAAGGGGGCACAAGTGCTGGCTAGGCTTAAGGCATGGGCACAAGTGCTGGCTAGGCTTAAGGCATACAGCTAACTCTTTGCACTCTTTGCATAAAGGGTTAGGCACCCATAGGGGTGAAGAGCTAGCTTTCACCCCTCTACTCTGTACTTGGACATTTAGGACTAGATCCTTTGTTGTACAGTGCGGAGCCTCTCCATAACCCCATGCTCCAAGCGACCAGGCACTTCTTGTCTGTCCTCCGTAAATGGGTAATGCCTTCTTCCCCAATTACAGTCGTGCATGTGCATTCAGACGGGACAAGAGCGAAGAGCATAAAGCTGGCCCTATGTGCATAACCAACATGAAGCTGAAGACAAAAACAAACAAACAAGCATACAAGGGGCTCAAAAGTGCGGGCTGGGCTTAAGGCCTGGGCACAAGTGCGGGCTGGGCTTAAGGCCTGGGCACAAGTGCAGGCTGGGCTTTAGGCCTGGGCACAAGTGCGGGCTAGGCTTAAGGCCTGGGCACAAGTGCGGGCTAGGCTTAAGGCCTGGGCACAAGTGCGGGCTAGGCTTAAGGCTTGGGCACAAGTGCGGGCTAGGCTTAAGGCCTGAGCACAAGTGCGGGCTTGGCTTAAGTCCGTGGCACAAGTGCGGGCTAGGCT
Source organism: Ranitomeya imitator (assembly GCF_032444005.1). Taxonomy (NCBI): domain Eukaryota; kingdom Metazoa; phylum Chordata; class Amphibia; order Anura; family Dendrobatidae; genus Ranitomeya; species Ranitomeya imitator. The sequence goes on from NW_027194466.1 coordinate 1,208,309, forward strand.
TAAGGCCGGGGGCACAAGTGCGGGCTAGGCTTAAGGCCGGGGCACAAGTGCGGGCTAGGCTTAAGGCCGGGGCACAAGTGCGAGCTAGGCTTAAGGCCGGGGCACAAGTGCGGGCTGGGCTTAAGGCCTGGGCACAAGTGCGGGCTAGGCTTAAGGCCGGGGCACAAGTGCGGGCTAGGCTTAAGGCCTGGGCACAAGTGCGGGCTAGGCTTAAGGCCGGGGCACTAGTGCGGGCTAGGCTTAAGGCCTGGGCACAAGTGCGGGCTAGGCTTAAGGCCTGGGCACAAGTGCGGGCTAGGCTTAAGGCCTGGGCACAAGTGCGGGCTAGGCTTAAGGCCTGGGCACAAGTGCGGGCTACGCTTAAGGCCGGGGGCACAAGTGCGGGCTACGCTTAAGGCCGGGGGCACAAGTGCGGGCTAGGCTTAAGGCCGGGGGCACAAGTGCGGGCTAGGCATAAGGCCTGGGCACAAGTGCGGGCTAGGCTTAAGGCCGGGGGCACAAGTGCGGGCTAGGCTTAAGGCCTGGGCACAAGTGCGGGCTAGGCTTAAGGCCTGGGCACAAGTGCGGGCTAGGCTTAAGGCCTGGGCACAAGTGCGGGCTAGGCTTAAGGCCTGGGCACAAGTGCGGGCTAGGCTTAAGGCCGATGCACAAGTGCGGGCTAGGCTTAAGGCCGGGGCACAAGTGCGGGCTAGGCTTAAGGCCTGGGCACAAGTGCGGGCTAGGCTTAAGGCCTGGGCACAAGTGCGGGCTAGGCTTAAGGCCTGGCCACAAGTGCGGGCTAGGCTTAAGGCCTGGGCACAAGTGCGGGCTAGGCTTAAGGCCTGGGCACAAGTGCGGGCTAGGCTTAAGGCCTGGGCACAAGTGCGGGCTAGGCTTATGGCCGGGGCACAAGTGCGGGCTAGGCTTAAGGCCTGGCCACAAGTGCGGGCTAGGCTTAAGGCCTGGCCACAAGTGCGGGCTAGGCTTAAGGCCGGGGCACAAGTGCGGGCTAGGCTTAAGGCCTGGGCACAAGTGCGGGCTAGGCTTAAGGCCTGGGCACAAGTGCGGGCTAGGCTTAAGGCCGGGGCACAAGTGCGGGCTAGGCTTAAGGCCGGGGCACAAGTGCGGGCTAGGCTTAAGTCCATGGCACAAGTGCGGGCTAGGCTTAAGGCCGGGGCACAAGTGCGGGCTAGGCTTAAGTCCATGGCACAAGTGCGGGCTAGGCTTAAGGCCGGGGCACAAGTGTGGGCTAGGCTTAAGGCCGGGGCACAAGTGCGGGCTAGGCTTAAGGCCTGGGCACAAGTGCGGGCTAGGCTTAAGGCCTGGGCACAAGTGCGGGCTAGGCTTAAGGCCGGGGCACAAGTGCGGGCTAGGCTTAAGGCCTGGGCACAAGTGCGGGCTAGGCTTAAGGCCGGGGCACTAGTGCGGGCTAGGCTTAAGGCCTGGGCACAAGTGCGGGCTAGGCTTAAGGCCTGGGCACAAGTGCGGGCTAGGCTTAAGGCCTGGGCACAAGTGCGGGCTACGCTTAAGGCCGGGGGCACAAGTGCGGGCTAGGCTTAAGGCCGGGGGCACAAGTGCGGGCTAGGCATAAGGCCTGGGCACAAGTGCGGGCTAGGCTTAAGGCCGGGGGCACAAGTGCGGGCTAGGCTTAAGGCCTGGGCACAAGTGCGGGCTAGGCTTAAGGCCTGGGCACAAGTGCGGGCTAGGCTTAAGGCCTGGGCACAAGTGCGGGCTAGGCTTAAGGCCTGGGCACAAGTGCGGGCTAGGCTTAAGGCCTGGGCACAAGTGCGGGCTAGGCTTAAGGCCTGGGCACAAGTGCGGGCTAGGCTTAAGGCCGGGGCACAAGTGCGGGCTAGGCTTAAGGCCTGGGCACAAGTGCGGGCTATGCTTAAGGCCTGGGCACAAGTGCGGGCTAGGCTTAAGGCCTGGCCACAAGTGCGGGCTAGGCTTAAGGCCTGGGCACAAGTGCGGGCTAGGCTTAAGGCCTGGGCACAAGTGCGGGCTAGGCTTAAGGCCTGGGCACAAGTGCGGGCTAGGCTTATGGCCGGGGCACAAGTGCAGGCTAGGCTTAAGGCCTGGCCACAAGTGCGGGCTAGGCTTAAGGCCTGGCCACAAGTGCGGGCTAGGCTTAAGGCCGGGGCACAAGTGCGGGCTAGGCTTAAGGCCTGGGCACAAGTGCGGGCTAGGCTTAAGGCCTGGGCACAAGTGCGGGCTAGGCTTATGGCCTGGGCACAAGTGCGGGCTAGGCTTAAGGCCGGGGCACAAGTGCGGGCTAGGCTTAAGTCCATGGCACAAGTGCGGGCTAGGCTTAAGGCCGGGGCACAAGTGCGGGCTAGGCTTAAGGCCGGGGCACAAGTGCGGGCTAGGCTTAAGGCCGGGGCACAAGTGCGGGCTAGGCTTAAGGCCGGGGCACAAGTGCGGGCTAGGCTTAAGGCCGGGGCACAAGTGCGGGCTAGGCTTAAGGCCGTGGCACAAGTGCGGGCTAGGCTTAAGGCCTGGGCACAAGTGCGGGCTAGGCTTAAGGCCGGGGCACAAGTGCGGGCTAGGCTTAAGGCCGGGGCACAAGTGCGGGCTAGGCTTAAGGCCGGGGCACAAGTGCGGGCTAGGCTTAAGGCCGGGGCACAAGTGCGGGCTAGGCTTAAGGCCGGGGCACAAGTGCGGGCTAGGCTTAAGGCCGGGGCACAAGTGCGGGCTAGGCTTAAGGCCGGGGCACAAGTGCGGGCTAGGCTTAAGGCCGGGGCACAAGTGCGGGCTAGGCTTAAGGCCGGGGCACAAGTGCGGGCTAGGCTTAAGGCCGGGGCACAAGTGCGGGCTAGGCTTAAGGCCGGGGCACAAGTGCGGGCTAGGCTTAAGGCCGGGGCACAAGTGCGGGCTAGGCTTAAGGCCGGGGCACAAGTGCGGGCTAGGCTTAAGGCCGGGGCACAAGTGCGGGCTAGGCTTAAGGCCGGGGCACAAGTGCGGGCTAGGCTTAAGGCCGGGGCACAAGTGCGGGCTAGGCTTAAGGCCGGGGCACAAGTGCGGGCTAGGCTTAAGTCCATGGCACAAGTGCGGGCTAGGCTTAAGGCCGGGGCACAAGTGCGGGCTAGGCTTAAGGCCGGGGCACAAGTGCGGGCTAGGCTTAAGGCCGGGGCACAAGTGCGGGCTAGGCTTAAGGCCGGGGCACAAGTGCGGGCTAGGCTTAAGGCCGGGGCACAAGTGCGGGCTAGGCTTAAGTCCGTGGCACAAGTGCGGGCTAGGCTTAAGGCCTGAGCACAAGTGCGGGCTAGGCTTAAGGCCGGGGCACATGTGCGGGCTAGGCTTAAGGCCGGGGCACAAGTGCGGGCTAGGCTTAAGGCCGGGGCACAAGTGCGGGCTAGGCTTAAGGCCGGGGCACAAGTGCGGGCTAGGCTTAAGGCCGGGGCACAAGTGCAGTGCTGGCTAGGATCAAGGCAGGGGGCACAAGTGCTGGCTAGGCTTAAGGCCTGGGCACAAGTGCGGGCTAGGCTTAAGTCCGTGGCACAAGTGCGGGCTAGGCTTAAGGCCTGGGCACAAGTGCGGGCTAGGCTTAAGGCCGGGGCACAAGTGCGGGCTAGGCTTAAGGCCGGGGCACAAGTGCGGGCTAGGCTTAAGGCCGGGGCACAAGTGCGGGCTAGGCTTAAGTCCATGGCACAAGTGCGGGCTAGGCTTAAGGCCGGGGCACAAGTGTGGGCTAGGCTTAAGGCCGGGGCACAAGTGCGGGCTAGGCTTAAGGCCGGGGGCACAAGTGCGGGCTAGGCTTAAGGCCGATGCACAAGTGCGGGTTAGGCTTAAGGCCGGGGCACAAGTGCGGGCTAGGCTTAAGGCCTGGGCACAAGTGCGGGCTAGGCTTAAGGCCTGGCCACAAGTGAGGGCTAGGCTTAAGGCCTGGGCACAAGTGCGGGCTAGGCTTAAGGCCTGGGCACAAGTGCGAGCTAGGCTTAAGGCCTGGGCACAAGTGCGGGCTAGGCTTATGGCCGGGGCACAAGTGCGGGCTAGGCTTAAGGCCTGGCCACAAGTGCGGGCTAGGCTTAAGGCCTGGCCACAAGTGCGGGCTAGGCTTAAGGCCGGGGCACGAGTGCGGGCTAGGCTTAAGGCCTGAACACGAGTGCGGGCTAGGCTTAAGGCCTGGGCACAAGTGCGGGCTAGGCTTATGGCCTGGGCACAAGTGCGGGCTAGGCTTAAGGCCGGGGCACAAGTGCGGGCTAGGCTTAAGGCCGGGGCACAAGTGCGGGCTAGGCTTAAGGCCGGGGCACAAGTGCGGGCTAGGCTTAAGGCCGGGGCACAAGTGCGGGCTAGGCTTAAGGCCGGGGCACAAGTGCGGGCTAGGCTTAAGGCCGGGGCACAAGTGCGGGCTAGGCTTAAGGCCGGGGCACAAGTGCGGGCTAGGCTTAAGGCCGGGGCACAATTGCGGGCTAGGCTTAAGGCCGGGGCACAAGTGCGGGCTAGGCTTAAGGCCGGGCACAAGTGCGGGCTAGGCTTAAGGCCGGGGCACAAGTGCGGGCTTGGCTTAAGGCCGGGGCACAAGTGCGGGCTAGGCTTAAGGCCGGGGCACAAGTGCGGGCTAGGCTTAAGGCCGGGGCACAAGTGCGGGCTAGGCTTAAGGCCGGGGCACAAGTGCGGGCTAGGTTTAAGGCCGGGGCACAAGTGCGGGCTAGGCTTAAGGCCGGGGCACAAGTGCGGGCTAGGCTTAAGGCCGGGGGCACAAGTGCGGGCTAGGCTTAAGGCTGGGCACAAGTGCGGGCTAGGCTTAAGGCCTGGGCACAAGTGCGGGCTAGGCTTATGGCCGGGGGCACAAGTGCGGGCTAGGCTTAAGGCCTGGGCACAAGTGCGGGCTAGGCTTAAGGCCGATGCACAAGTGCGGGCTAGGCTTAAGGCCGGGGCACAAGTGCGGGCTAGGCTTAAGGCCTGGGCACAAGTGCGGGCTAGGCTTAAGGCCTGGGCACAAGTGCGGGCTAGGCTTAAGGCCTGGCCACAAGTGCGGGCTAGGCTTAAGGCCTGGGCACAAGTGCGGGCTAGGCTTAAGGCCTGGGCACAAGTGCGGGCTAGGCTTAAGGCCTGGGCACAAGTGCGGGCTAGGCTTATGGCCGGGGCACAAGTGCGGGCTAGGCTTAAGGCCTGGCCACAAGTGCGGGCTAGGCTTAAGGCCTGGGCACAAGTGCGGGCTAGGCTTAAGGCCGGGGCACAAGTGCGGGCTAGGCTTAAGGCCTGGGCACAAGTGCGGGCTAGGCTTATGGCCTGGGCACAAGTGCGGGCTAGGCTTAAGGCCGGGGCACAAGTGCGGGCTAGGCTTAAGTCCATGGCACAAGTGCGGGCTAGGCTTAAGGCCGGGGCACAAGTGCGGGCTAGGCTTAAGGCCGGGGCACAAGTGCGGGCTAGGCTTAAGTCCGGCGCACAAGTGCGGGCTAGGCTTAAGGCCGGGGCACAAGTGCGGGCTAGGCTTAAGGCCGGGGCACAAGTGCGGGCTAGGCTTAAGGCCTGGGCACAAGTGCGGGCTAGGCTTAAGGCCGGGGCACAAGTGCGGGCTAGGCTTAAGGCCGGGGCACAAGTGCGGGCTAGGCTTAAGGCCGGGGCACAAGTGCGGGCTAGGCTTAAGTTCGGGGCACAAGTGCGGGCTAGGCTTAAGGCCGGGGCACAAGTGCGGGCTAGGCTTAAGGCCGGGGCACAAGTGCGGGCTAGGCTTAAGGCCGGGGCACAAGTGCGGGCTAGGCTTAAGGCCGGGGCACAAGTGCGGGCTAGGCTTAAGGCCGGGGCACAAGTGCGGGCTAGGCTTAAGGCCGGGGCACAAGTGCGGGCTAGGCTTAAGGCCGGGGCACAAGTGCGGGCTAGGCTTAAGGCCGGGGCACAAGTGCGGGCTAGGCTTAAGGCCGGGGCACAAGTGCGGGCTAGGCTTAAGGCCGGGGCACAAGTGCGGGCTAGGCTTAAGGCCGGGGCACAAGTGCGGGCTAGGCTTAAGGCCGGGGCACAAGTGCAGTGCTGGCTAGGATCAAGGCAGGGGGCACAAGTGCTGGCTAGGCTTAAGGCATGGGCACAAGTGCCAGCTAGGCTTAAGGCCTGGGCACAAGTGCAGGCTAGGCTTAAGGCCTGGGCACAAGTGCAGGCTAGGCTTAAGGCCTGGGCACAAGTGCAGTGCTGGCTAGGATCAAGGCAAGGGGGCACAAGTGCTGGCTAGGCTTAAGGCATGGGCACAAGTGCTGGCTAGGCTTAAGGCATACAGCTAACTCTTTGCACTCTTTGCATAAAGGGTTAGGCACCCATAGGGGTGAAGAGCTAGCTTTCACCCCTCTACTCTGTACTTGGACATTTAGGACTAGATCCTTTGTTGTACAGTGCGGAGCCTCTCCATAACCCCATGCTCCAAGCGACCAGGCACTTCTTGTCTGTCCTCCGTAAATGGGTAATGCCTTCTTCCCCAATTACAGTCGTGCATGTGCATTCAGACGGGACAAGAGCGAAGAGCATAAAGCTGGCCCTATGTGCATAACCAACATGAAGCTGAAGACAAAAACAAACAAACAAGCATACAAGGGGCTCAAAAGTGCGGGCTGGGCTTAAGGCCTGGGCACAAGTGCGGGCTGGGCTTAAGGCCTGGGCACAAGTGCAGGCTGGGCTTTAGGCCTGGGCACAAGTGCGGGCTAGGCTTAAGGCCTGGGCACAAGTGCGGGCTAGGCTTAAGGCCTGGGCACAAGTGCGGGCTAGGCTTAAGGCTTGGGCACAAGTGCGGGCTAGGCTTAAGGCCTGAGCACAAGTGCGGGCTTGGCTTAAGTCCGTGGCACAAGTGCGGGCTAGGCTTAAGGCCGGGGGCACAAGTGCGGGCTAGGCTTAAGGCCGGGGCACAAGTGCGGGCTAGGCTTAAGGCCGGGGCACAAGTGCGAGCTGGGCTTAAGGCCGGGGCACAAGTGCGGGCTGGGCTTAAGGCCTGGGCACAAGTGCGGGCTAGGCTTAAGGCCGGGGCACAAGTGCGGGCTAGGCTTAAGGCCTGGGCACAAGTGCGGGCTAGGCTTAAGGCCGGGGCACTAGTGCGGGCTAGGCTTAAGGCCTGGGCACAAGTGCGGGCTAGGCTTAAGGCCTGGGCACAAGTGCGGGCTAGGCTTAAGGCCTGGGCACAAGTGCGGGCTAGGCTTAAGGCCTGGGCACAAGTGCGGGCTACGCTTAAGGCCGGGGGCACAAGTGCGGGCTACGCTTAAGGCCGGGGGCACAAGTGCGGGCTAGGCTTAAGGCCGGGGGCACAAGTGCGGGCTAGGCATAAGGCCTGGGCACAAGTGCGGGCTAGGCTTAAGGCCGGGGGCACAAGTGCGGGCTAGGCTTAAGGCCTGGGCACAAGTGCGGGCTAGGCTTAAGGCCTGGGCACAAGTGCGGGCTAGGCTTAAGGCCTGGGCACAAGTGCGGGCTAGGCTTAAGGCCTGGGCACAAGTGCGGGCTAGGCTTAAGGCCGATGCACAAGTGCGGGCTAGGCTTAAGGCCGGGGCACAAGTGCGGGCTAGGCTTAAGGCCTGGGCACAAGTGCGGGCTAGGCTTAAGGCCTGGGCACAAGTGCGGGCTAGGCTTAAGGCCTGGCCACAAGTGCGGGCTAGGCTTAAGGCCTGGGCACAAGTGCGGGCTAGGCTTAAGGCCTGGGCACAAGTGCGGGCTAGGCTTAAGGCCTGGGCACAAGTGCGGGCTAGGCTTATGGCCGGGGCACAAGTGCGGGCTAGGCTTAAGGCCTGGCCACAAGTGCGGGCTAGGCTTAAGGCCTGGCCACAAGTGCGGGCTAGGCTTAAGGCCGGGGCACAAGTGCGGGCTAGGCTTAAGGCCTGGGCACAAGTGCGGGCTAGGCTTAAGGCCTGGGCACAAGTGCGGGCTAGGCTTAAGGCCGGGGCACAAGTGCGGGCTAGGCTTAAGGCCGGGGCACAAGTGCGGGCTAGGCTTAAGTCCATGGCACAAGTGCGGGCTAGGCTTAAGGCCGGGGCACAAGTGCGGGCTAGGCTTAAGTCCATGGCACAAGTGCGGGCTAGGCTTAAGGCCTGGGCACAAGTGCGGGCTAGGCTTAAGGCCTGGGCACAAGTGCGGGCTAGGCTTAAGGCCGGGGCACAAGTGCGTGCTAGGCTTAAGGCCGGGGCACAAGTGCGGGCTAGGCTTAAGGCCGGGGCACAAGTGCGGGCTAGGCTTAAGGCCGGGGCACAAGTGCGGGCTAGGCTTAAGTCCGTGGCACAAGTGCGGGCTAGGCTTAAGGCCTGAGCACAAGTGCGGGCTAGGCTTAAGGCCGGGGCACATGTGCGGGCTAGGCTTAAGGCCGGGGCACAAGTGCGGGCTAGGCTTAAGGCCGGGGCACAAGTGCGGGCTAGGCTTAAGGCCGGGGCACAAGTGCGGGCTAGGCTTAAGGCCGGGGCACAAGTGCAGTGCTGGCTAGGATCAAGGCAGGGGGCACAAGTGCTGGCTAGGCTTAAGGCCTGGGCACAAGTGCGGGCTAGGCTTAAGTCCGTGGCACAAGTGCGGGCTAGGCTTAAGGCCTGGGCACAAGTGCGGGCTAGGCTTAAGGCCTGGGCACAAGTGCGGGCTAGGCTTAAGGCCTGGGCACAAGTGCGGGCTAGGCTTAAGGCCTGGGCACAAGTGCGGGCTAGGCTTAAGGCCGATGCACAAGTGCGGGCTAGGCTTAAGGCCGGGGCACAAGTGCGGGCTAGGCTTAAGGCCTGGGCACAAGTGCGGGCTAGGCTTAAGGCCTGGGCACAAGTGCGGGCTAGGCTTAAGGCCTGGCCACAAGTGCGGGCTAGGCTTAAGGCCTGGGCACAAGTGCGGGCTAGGCTTAAGGCCTGGGCACAAGTGCGGGCTAGGCTTAAGGCCTGGGCACAAGTGCGGGCTAGGCTTATGGCCGGGGCACAAGTGCGGGCTAGGCTTAAGGCCTGGCCACAAGTGCGGGCTAGGCTTAAGGCCTGGCCACAAGTGCGGGCTAGGCTTAAGGCCTGGCCACAAGTGCGGGCTAGGCTTAAGGCCGGGGCACAAGTGCGGGCTAGGCTTAAGGCCTGGGCACAAGTGCGGGCTAGGCTTAAGGCCTGGGCACAAGTGCGGGCTAGGCTTAAGGCCGGGGCACAAGTGCGGGCTAGGCTTAAGGCCGGGGCACAAGTGCGGGCTAGGCTTAAGTCCATGGCACAAGTGCGGGCTAGGCTTAAGGCCGGGGCACAAGTGCGGGCTAGGCTTAAGTCCATGGCACAAGTGCGGGCTAGGCTTAAGGCCGGGGCACAAGTGTGGGCTAGGCTTAAGGCCGGGGCACAAGTGCGGGCTAGGCTTAAGGCCGGGGCACAAGTGCGGGCTAGGCTTAAGGCCTGGGCACAAGTGCGGGCTAGGCTTAAGGCCTGGGCACAAGTGCGGGCTAGGCTTAAGGCCGGGGCACAAGTGCGGGCTAGGCTTAAGGCCTGGGCACAAGTGCGGGCTAGGCTTAAGGCCGGGGCACTAGTGCGGGCTAGGCTTAAGGCCTGGGCACAAGTGCGGGCTAGGCTTAAGGCCTGGGCACAAGTGCGGGCTAGGCTTAAGGCCTGGGCACAAGTGCGGGCTACGCTTAAGGCCGGGGGCACAAGTGCGGGCTAGGCTTAAGGCCGGGGGCACAAGTGCGGGCTAGGCATAAGGCCTGGGCACAAGTGCGGGCTAGGCTTAAGGCCGGGGGCACAAGTGCGGGCTAGGCTTAAGGCCTGGGCACAAGTGCGGGCTAGGCTTAAGGCCTGGGCACAAGTGCGGGCTAGGCTTAAGGCCTGGGCACAAGTGCGGGCTAGGCTTAAGGCCTGGGCACAAGTGCGGGCTAGGCTTAAGGCCTGGCCACAAGTGCGGGCTAGGCTTAAGGCCGGGGCACAAGTGCGGGCTAGGCTTAAGGCCGGGGCACAAGTGCGGGCTAGGCTTAAGGCCTGGGCACAAGTGCGGGCTAGGCTTAAGGCCTGGGCACAAGTGCGGGCTAGGCTTAAGGCCTGGGCACAAGTGCGGGCTAGGCTTATGGCCGGGGCACAAGTGCGGGCTAGGCTTAAGGCCTGGCCACAAGTGCGGGCTAGGCTTAAGGCCTGGCCACAAGTGCGGGCTAGGCTTAAGGCCGGGGCACAAGTGCGGGCTAGGCTTAAGGCCTGGGCACAAGTGCGGGCTAGGCTTAAGGCTGGGCACAAGTGCGGGCTAGGCTTAAGGCCTGGGCACAAGTGCGGGCTAGGCTTAAGGCCGGGGGCACAAGTGCGGGCTAGGCTTAAGGCCTGGGCACAAGTGCGGGCTAGGCTTAAGGCCGATGCACAAGTGCGGGCTAGGCTTAAGGCCGGGGCACAAGTGCGGGCTAGGCTTAAGGCCTGGGCACAAGTGCGGGCTAGGCTTAAGGCCTGGGCACAAGTGCGGGCTAGGCTTAAGGCCTGGCCACAAGTGCGGGCTAGGCTTAAGGCCTGGGCACAAGTGCGGGCTAGGCTTAAGGCCTGGGCACAAGTGCGGGCTAGGCTTAAGGCCTGGGCACAAGTGCGGGCTAGGCTTATGGCCGGGGCACAAGTGCGGGCTAGGCTTAAGGCCTGGCCACAAGTGCGGGCTAGGCTTAAGGCCTGGGCACAAGTGCGGGCTAGGCTTAAGGCCGGGGCACAAGTGCGGGCTAGGCTTAAGGCCTGGGCACAAGTGCGGGCTAGGCTTAAGGCCTGGGCACAAGTGCGGGCTAGGCTTATGGCCTGGGCACAAGTGCGGGCTAGGCTTAAGGCCGGGGCACAAGTGCGGGCTAGGCTTAAGTCCATGGCACAAGTGCGGGCTAGGCTTAAGGCCGGGGCACAAGTGCGGGCTAGGCTTAAGGCCGGGGCACAAGTGCGGGCTAGGCTTAAGTCCGGCGCACAAGTGCAGGCTAGGCTTAAGGCCGGGGCACAAGTGCGGGCTAGGCTTAAGGCCGGGGCACAAGTGCGGGCTAGGCTTAAGGCCTGGGCACAAGTGCGGGCTAGGCTTAAGGCCGGGGCACAAGTGCGGGCTAGGCTTAAGGCCGGGGCACAAGTGCGGGCTAGGCTTAAGGCCGGGGCACAAGTGCGGGCTAGGCTTAAGGCCGGGGCACAAGTGCGGGCTAGGCTTAAGGCCGGGGCACAAGTGCGGGCTAGGCTTAAGGCCGGGGCACAAGTGCGGGCTAGGCTTAAGGCCGGGGCACAAGTGCGGGCTAGGCTTAAGGCCGGGGCACAAGTGCGGGCTAGGCTTAAGGCCGGGGCACAAGTGCGGGCTAGGCTTAAGGCCGGGGCACAAGTGCGGGCTAGGCTTAAGGCCGGGGCACAAGTGCGGGCTAGGCTTAAGGCCGGGGCACAAGTGCGGGCTAGGCTTAAGGCCGGGGCACAAGTGCGGGCTAGGCTTAAGGCCGGGGCACAAGTGCGGGCTAGGCTTAAGGCCGGGGCACAAGTGCGGGCTAGGCTTAAGGCCGGGGCACAAGTGCAGTGCTGGCTAGGATCAAGGCAGGGGGCACAAGTGCTGGCTAGGCTTAAGGCATGGGCACAAGTGCCAGCTAGGCTTAAGGCCTGGGCACAAGTGCAGGCTAGGCTTAAGGCCTGGGCACAAGTGCAGGCTAGGCTTAAGGCCTGGGCACAAGTGCAGTGCTGGCTAGGATCAAGGCAAGGGGGCACAAGTGCTGGCTAGGCTTAAGGCATGGGCACAAGTGCTGGCTAGGCTTAAGGCATACAGCTAACTCTTTGCACTCTTTGCATAAAGGGTTAGGCACCCATAGGGGTGAAGAGCTAGCTTTCACCCCTCTACTCTGTACTTGGACATTTAGGACTAGATCCTTTGTTGTACAGTGCGGAGCCTCTCCATAACCCCATGCTCCAAGCGACCAGGCACTTCTTGTCTGTCCTCCGTAAATGGGTAATGCCTTCTTCCCCAATTACAGTCGTGCATGTGCATTCAGACGGGACAAGAGCGAAGAGCATAAAGCTGGCCCTATGTGCATAACCAACATGAAGCTGAAGACAAAAACAAACAAACAAGCATACAAGGGGCTCAAAAGTGCGGGCTGGGCTTAAGGCCTGGGCACAAGTGCGGGCTAGGCTTAAGGCCGGGGCACAAGTGCAGTGCTGGCTAGGATCAAGGCAGGGGGCACAAGTGCTGGCTAGGCTTAAGGCCTGGGCACAAGTGCGGGCTAGGCTTAAGTCCGTGGCACAAGTGCGGGCTAGGCTTAAGGCCTGGGCACAAGTGCGGGCTAGGCTTAAGGCCGGGGCACAAGTGCGGGCTAGGCTTAAGGCCGGGGCACAAGTGCGGGCTAGGCTTAAGGCCGGGGCACAAGTGCGGGCTAGGCTTAAGTCCATGGCACAAGTGCGGGCTAGGCTTAAGGCCGGGGCACAAGTGTGGGCTAGGCTTAAGGCCGGGGCACAAGTGCGGGCTAGGCTTAAGGCCGGGGGCACAAGTGCGGGCTAGGCTTAAGGCCGATGCACAAGTGCGGGTTAGGCTTAAGGCCGGGGCACAAGTGCGGGCTAGGCTTAAGGCCTGGGCACAAGTGCGGGCTAGGCTTAAGGCCTGGCCACAAGTGAGGGCTAGGCTTAAGGCCTGGGCACAAGTGCGGGCTAGGCTTAAGGCCTGGGCACAAGTGCGAGCTAGGCTTAAGGCCTGGGCACAAGTGCGGGCTAGGCTTATGGCCGGGGCACAAGTGCGGGCTAGGCTTAAGGCCTGGCCACAAGTGCGGGCTAGGCTTAAGGCCTGGCCACAAGTGCGGGCTAGGCTTAAGGCCGGGGCACGAGTGCGGGCTAGGCTTAAGGCCTGAACACGAGTGCGGGCTAGGCTTAAGGCCTGGGCACAAGTGCGGGCTAGGCTTATGGCCTGGGCACAAGTGCGGGCTAGGCTTAAGGCCGGGGCACAAGTGCGGGCTAGGCTTAAGGCCGGGGCACAAGTGCGGGCTAGGCTTAAGGCCGGGGCACAAGTGCGGGCTAGGCTTAAGGCCGGGGCACAAGTGCGGGCTAGGCTTAAGGCCGGGGCACAAGTGCGGGCTAGGCTTAAGGCCGGGGCACAAGTGCGGGCTAGGCTTAAGGCCGGGGCACAAGTGCGGGCTAGGCTTAAGGCCGGGGCACAATTGCGGGCTAGGCTTAAGGCCGGGGCACAAGTGCGGGCTAGGCTTAAGGCCGGGCACAAGTGCGGGCTAGGCTTAAGGCCGGGGCACAAGTGCGGGCTTGGCTTAAGGCCGGGGCACAAGTGCGGGCTAGGCTTAAGGCCGGGGCACAAGTGCGGGCTAGGCTTAAGGCCGGGGCACAAGTGCGGGCTAGGCTTAAGGCCGGGGCACAAGTGCGGGCTAGGTTTAAGGCCGGGGCACAAGTGCGGGCTAGGCTTAAGGCCGGGGCACAAGTGCGGGCTAGGCTTAAGGCCGGGGGCACAAGTGCGGGCTAGGCTTAAGGCTGGGCACAAGTGCGGGCTAGGCTTAAGGCCTGGGCACAAGTGCGGGCTAGGCTTAAGGCCGGGGGCACAAGTGCGGGCTAGGCTTAAGGCCTGGGCACAAGTGCAGGCTAGGCTTAAGGCCGATGCACAAGTGCGGGCTAGGCTTAAGGCCGGGGCACAAGTGCGGGCTAGGCTTAAGGCCTGGGCACAAGTGCGGGCTAGGCTTAAGGCCTGGGCACAAGTGCGGGCTAGGCTTAAGGCCTGGCCACAAGTGCGGGCTAGGCTTAAGGCCTGGGCACAAGTGCGGGCTAGGCTTAAGGCCTGGGCACAAGTGCGGGCTAGGCTTAAGGCCTGGGCACAAGTGCGGGCTAGGCTTATGGCCGGGGCACAAGTGCGGGCTAGGCTTAAGGCCTGGCCACAAGTGCGGGCTAGGCTTAAGGCCTGGGCACAAGTGCGGGCTAGGCTTAAGGCCGGGGCACAAGTGCGGGCTAGGCTTAAGGCCTGGGCACAAGTGCGGGCTAGGCTTAAGGCCTGGGCACAAGTGCGGGCTAGGCTTATGGCCTGGGCACAAGTGCGGGCTAGGCTTAAGGCCGGGGCACAAGTGCGGGCTAGGCTTAAGTCCATGGCACAAGTGCGGGCTAGGCTTAAGGCCGGGGCACAAGTGCGGGCTAGGCTTAAGGCCGGGGCACAAGTGCGGGCTAGGCTTAAGTCCGGCGCACAAGTGCGGGCTAGGCTTAAGGCCGGGGCACAAGTGCGGGCTAGGCTTAAGGCCGGGGCACAAGTGCGGGCTAGGCTTAAGGCCTGGGCACAAGTGCGGGCTAGGCTTAAGGCCGGGGCACAAGTGCGGGCTAGGCTTAAGGCCGGGGCACAAGTGCGGGCTAGGCTTAAGGCCGGGGCACAAGTGCGGGCTAGGCTTAAGTTCGGGGCACAAGTGCGGGCTAGGCTTAAGGCCGGGGCACAAGTGCGGGCTAGGCTTAAGGCCGGGGCACAAGTGCGGGCTAGGCTTAAGGCCGGGGCACAAGTGCGGGCTAGGCTTAAGGCCGGGGCACAAGTGCGGGCTAGGCTTAAGGCCGGGGCACAAGTGCGGGCTAGGCTTAAGGCCGGGGCACAAGTGCGGGCTAGGCTTAAGGCCGGGGCACAAGTGCGGGCTAGGCTTAAGGCCGGGGCACAAGTGCGGGCTAGGCTTAAGGCCGGGGCACAAGTGCGGGCTAGGCTTAAGGCCGGGGCACAAGTGCGGGCTAGGCTTAAGGCCGGGGCACAAGTGCGGGCTAGGCTTAAGGCCGGGGCACAAGTGCAGTGCTGGCTAGGATCAAGGCAGGGGGCACAAGTGCTGGCTAGGCTTAAGGCATGGGCACAAGTGCCAGCTAGGCTTAAGGCCTGGGCACAAGTGCAGGCTAGGCTTAAGGCCTGGGCACAAGTGCAGGCTAGGCTTAAGGCCTGGGCACAAGTGCAGTGCTGGCTAGGATCAAGGCAAGGGGGCACAAGTGCTGGCTAGGCTTAAGGCATGGGCACAAGTGCTGGCTAGGCTTAAGGCATACAGCTAACTCTTTGCACTCTTTGCATAAAGGGTTAGGCACCCATAGGGGTGAAGAGCTAGCTTTCACCCCTCTACTCTGTACTTGGACATTTAGGACTAGATCCTTTGTTGTACAGTGCGGAGCCTCTCCATAACCCCATGCTCCAAGCGACCAGGCACTTCTTGTCTGTCCTCCGTAAATGGGTAATGCCTTCTTCCCCAATTACAGTCGTGCATGTGCATTCAGACGGGACAAGAGCGAAGAGCATAAAGCTGGCCCTATGTGCATAACCAACATGAAGCTGAAGACAAAAACAAACAAACAAGCATACAAGGGGCTCAAAAGTGCGGGCTGGGCTTAAGGCCTGGGCACAAGTGCGGGCTGGGCTTAAGGCCTGGGCACAAGTGCAGGCTGGGCTTTAGGCCTGGGCACAAGTGCGGGCTAGGCTTAAGGCCTGGGCACAAGTGCGGGCTAGGCTTAAGGCCTGGGCACAAGTGCGGGCTAGGCTTAAGGCTTGGGCACAAGTGCGGGCTAGGCTTAAGGCCTGAGCACAAGTGCGGGCTTGGCTTAAGTCCGTGGCACAAGTGCGGGCTAGGCTTAAGGCCGGGGGCACAAGTGCGGGCTAGGCTTAAGGCCGGGGCACAAGTGCGGGCTAGGCTTAAGGCCGGGGCACAAGTGCGAGCTGGGCTTAAGGCCGGGGCACAAGTGCGGGCTGGGCTTAAGGCCTGGGCACAAGTGCGGGCTAGGCTTAAGGCCGGGGCACAAGTGCGGGCTAGGCTTAAGGCCTGGGCACAAGTGCGGGCTAGGCTTAAGGCCGGGGCACTAGTGCGGGCTAGGCTTAAGGCCTGGGCACAAGTGCGGGCTAGGCTTAAGGCCTGGGCACAAGTGCGGGCTAGGCTTAAGGCCTGGGCACAAGTGCGGGCTAGGCTTAAGGCCTGGGCACAAGTGCGGGCTACGCTTAAGGCCGGGGGCACAAGTGCGGGCTACGCTTAAGGCCGGGGGCACAAGTGCGGGCTAGGCTTAAGGCCGGGGGCACAAGTGCGGGCTAGGCATAAGGCCTGGGCACAAGTGCGGGCTAGGCTTAAGGCCGGGGGCACAAGTGCGGGCTAGGCTTAAGGCCTGGGCACAAGTGCGGGCTAGGCTTAAGGCCTGGGCACAAGTGCGGGCTAGGCTTAAGGCCTGGGCACAAGTGCGGGCTAGGCTTAAGGCCTGGGCACAAGTGCGGGCTAGGCTTAAGGCCGATGCACAAGTGCGGGCTAGGCTTAAGGCCGGGGCACAAGTGCGGGCTAGGCTTAAGGCCTGGGCACAAGTGCGGGCTAGGCTTAAGGCCTGGGCACAAGTGCGGGCTAGGCTTAAGGCCTGGCCACAAGTGCGGGCTAGGCTTAAGGCCTGGGCACAAGTGCGGGCTAGGCTTAAGGCCTGGGCACAAGTGCGGGCTAGGCTTAAGGCCTGGGCACAAGTGCGGGCTAGGCTTATGGCCGGGGCACAAGTGCGGGCTAGGCTTAAGGCCTGGCCACAAGTGCGGGCTAGGCTTAAGGCCTGGCCACAAGTGCGGGCTAGGCTTAAGGCCGGGGCACAAGTGCGGGCTAGGCTTAAGGCCTGGGCACAAGTGCGGGCTAGGCTTAAGGCCTGGGCACAAGTGCGGGCTAGGCTTAAGGCCGGGGCACAAGTGCGGGCTAGGCTTAAGGCCGGGGCACAAGTGCGGGCTAGGCTTAAGTCCATGGCACAAGTGCGGGCTAGGCTTAAGGCCGGGGCACAAGTGCGGGCTAGGCTTAAGTCCATGGCACAAGTGCGGGCTAGGCTTAAGGCCTGGGCACAAGTGCGGGCTAGGCTTAAGGCCTGGGCACAAGTGCGGGCTAGGCTTAAGGCCGGGGCACAAGTGCGTGCTAGGCTTAAGGCCGGGGCACAAGTGCGGGCTAGGCTTAAGGCCGGGGCACAAGTGCGGGCTAGGCTTAAGGCCGGGGCACAAGTGCGGGCTAGGCTTAAGTCCGTGGCACAAGTGCGGGCTAGGCTTAAGGCCTGAGCACAAGTGCGGGCTAGGCTTAAGGCCGGGGCACATGTGCGGGCTAGGCTTAAGGCCGGGGCACAAGTGCGGGCTAGGCTTAAGGCCGGGGCACAAGTGCGGGCTAGGCTTAAGGCCGGGGCACAAGTGCGGGCTAGGCTTAAGGCCGGGGCACAAGTGCAGTGCTGGCTAGGATCAAGGCAGGGGGCACAAGTGCTGGCTAGGCTTAAGGCCTGGGCACAAGTGCGGGCTAGGCTTAAGTCCGTGGCACAAGTGCGGGCTAGGCTTAAGGCCTGGGCACAAGTGCGGGCTAGGCTTAAGGCCTGGGCACAAGTGCGGGCTAGGCTTAAGGCCTGGGCACAAGTGCGGGCTAGGCTTAAGGCCTGGGCACAAGTGCGGGCTAGGCTTAAGGCCGATGCACAAGTGCGGGCTAGGCTTAAGGCCGGGGCACAAGTGCGGGCTAGGCTTAAGGCCTGGGCACAAGTGCGGGCTAGGCTTAAGGCCTGGGCACAAGTGCGGGCTAGGCTTAAGGCCTGGCCACAAGTGCGGGCTAGGCTTAAGGCCTGGGCACAAGTGCGGGCTAGGCTTAAGGCCTGGGCACAAGTGCGGGCTAGGCTTAAGGCCTGGGCACAAGTGCGGGCTAGGCTTATGGCCGGGGCACAAGTGCGGGCTAGGCTTAAGGCCTGGCCACAAGTGCGGGCTAGGCTTAAGGCCTGGCCACAAGTGCGGGCTAGGCTTAAGGCCTGGCCACAAGTGCGGGCTAGGCTTAAGGCCGGGGCACAAGTGCGGGCTAGGCTTAAGGCCTGGGCACAAGTGCGGGCTAGGCTTAAGGCCTGGGCACAAGTGCGGGCTAGGCTTAAGGCCGGGGCACAAGTGCGGGCTAGGCTTAAGGCCGGGGCACAAGTGCGGGCTAGGCTTAAGTCCATGGCACAAGTGCGGGCTAGGCTTAAGGCCGGGGCACAAGTGCGGGCTAGGCTTAAGTCCATGGCACAAGTGCGGGCTAGGCTTAAGGCCGGGGCACAAGTGTGGGCTAGGCTTAAGGCCGGGGCACAAGTGCGGGCTAGGCTTAAGGCCGGGGCACAAGTGCGGGCTAGGCTTAAGGCCTGGGCACAAGTGCGGGCTAGGCTTAAGGCCTGGGCACAAGTGCGGGCTAGGCTTAAGGCCGGGGCACAAGTGCGGGCTAGGCTTAAGGCCTGGGCACAAGTGCGGGCTAGGCTTAAGGCCGGGGCACTAGTGCGGGCTAGGCTTAAGGCCTGGGCACAAGTGCGGGCTAGGCTTAAGGCCTGGGCACAAGTGCGGGCTAGGCTTAAGGCCTGGGCACAAGTGCGGGCTACGCTTAAGGCCGGGGGCACAAGTGCGGGCTAGGCTTAAGGCCGGGGGCACAAGTGCGGGCTAGGCATAAGGCCTGGGCACAAGTGCGGGCTAGGCTTAAGGCCGGGGGCACAAGTGCGGGCTAGGCTTAAGGCCTGGGCACAAGTGCGGGCTAGGCTTAAGGCCTGGGCACAAGTGCGGGCTAGGCTTAAGGCCTGGGCACAAGTGCGGGCTAGGCTTAAGGCCTGGGCACAAGTGCGGGCTAGGCTTAAGGCCTGGCCACAAGTGCGGGCTAGGCTTAAGGCCGGGGCACAAGTGCGGGCTAGGCTTAAGGCCGGGGCACAAGTGCGGGCTAGGCTTAAGGCCTGGGCACAAGTGCGGGCTAGGCTTAAGGCCTGGGCACAAGTGCGGGCTAGGCTTAAGGCCTGGGCACAAGTGCGGGCTAGGCTTATGGCCGGGGCACAAGTGCGGGCTAGGCTTAAGGCCTGGCCACAAGTGCGGGCTAGGCTTAAGGCCTGGCCACAAGTGCGGGCTAGGCTTAAGGCCGGGGCACAAGTGCGGGCTAGGCTTAAGGCCTGGGCACAAGTGCGGGCTAGGCTTAAGGCTGGGCACAAGTGCGGGCTAGGCTTAAGGCCTGGGCACAAGTGCGGGCTAGGCTTAAGGCCGGGGGCACAAGTGCGGGCTAGGCTTAAGGCCTGGGCACAAGTGCGGGCTAGGCTTAAGGCCGATGCACAAGTGCGGGCTAGGCTTAAGGCCGGGGCACAAGTGCGGGCTAGGCTTAAGGCCTGGGCACAAGTGCGGGCTAGGCTTAAGGCCTGGGCACAAGTGCGGGCTAGGCTTAAGGCCTGGCCACAAGTGCGGGCTAGGCTTAAGGCCTGGGCACAAGTGCGGGCTAGGCTTAAGGCCTGGGCACAAGTGCGGGCTAGGCTTAAGGCCTGGGCACAAGTGCGGGCTAGGCTTATGGCCGGGGCACAAGTGCGGGCTAGGCTTAAGGCCTGGCCACAAGTGCGGGCTAGGCTTAAGGCCTGGGCACAAGTGCGGGCTAGGCTTAAGGCCGGGGCACAAGTGCGGGCTAGGCTTAAGGCCTGGGCACAAGTGCGGGCTAGGCTTAAGGCCTGGGCACAAGTGCGGGCTAGGCTTATGGCCTGGGCACAAGTGCGGGCTAGGCTTAAGGCCGGGGCACAAGTGCGGGCTAGGCTTAAGTCCATGGCACAAGTGCGGGCTAGGCTTAAGGCCGGGGCACAAGTGCGGGCTAGGCTTAAGGCCGGGGCACAAGTGCGGGCTAGGCTTAAGTCCGGCGCACAAGTGCAGGCTAGGCTTAAGGCCGGGGCACAAGTGCGGGCTAGGCTTAAGGCCGGGGCACAAGTGCGGGCTAGGCTTAAGGCCTGGGCACAAGTGCGGGCTAGGCTTAAGGCCGGGGCACAAGTGCGGGCTAGGCTTAAGGCCGGGGCACAAGTGCGGGCTAGGCTTAAGGCCGGGGCACAAGTGCGGGCTAGGCTTAAGGCCGGGGCACAAGTGCGGGCTAGGCTTAAGGCCGGGGCACAAGTGCGGGCTAGGCTTAAGGCCGGGGCACAAGTGCGGGCTAGGCTTAAGGCCGGGGCACAAGTGTGGGCTAGGCTTAAGGCCGGGGCACAAGTGCGGGCTAGGCTTAAGGCCGGGGCACAAGTGCGGGCTAGGCTTAAGGCCGGGGCACAAGTGCGGGCTAGGCTTAAGGCCGGGGCACAAGTGCGGGCTAGGCTTAAGGCCGGGGCACAAGTGCGGGCTAGGCTTAAGGCCGGGGCACAAGTGCGGGCTAGGCTTAAGGCCGGGGCACAAGTGCGGGCTAGGCTTAAGGCCGGGGCACAAGTGCAGTGCTGGCTAGGATCAAGGCAGGGGGCACAAGTGCTGGCTAGGCTTAAGGCATGGGCACAAGTGCCAGCTAGGCTTAAGGCCTGGGCACAAGTGCAGGCTAGGCTTAAGGCCTGGGCACAAGTGCAGGCTAGGCTTAAGGCCTGGGCACAAGTGCAGTGCTGGCTAGGATCAAGGCAAGGGGGCACAAGTGCTGGCTAGGCTTAAGGCATGGGCACAAGTGCTGGCTAGGCTTAAGGCATACAGCTAACTCTTTGCACTCTTTGCATAAAGGGTTAGGCACCCATAGGGGTGAAGAGCTAGCTTTCACCCCTCTACTCTGTACTTGGACATTTAGGACTAGATCCTTTGTTGTACAGTGCGGAGCCTCTCCATAACCCCATGCTCCAAGCGACCAGGCACTTCTTGTCTGTCCTCCGTAAATGGGTAATGCCTTCTTCCCCAATTACAGTCGTGCATGTGCATTCAGACGGGACAAGAGCGAAGAGCATAAAGCTGGCCCTATGTGCATAACCAACATGAAGCTGAAGACAAAAACAAACAAACAAGCATACAAGGGGCTCAAAAGTGCGGGCTGGGCTTAAGGCCTGGGCACAAGTGCGGGCTGGGCTTAAGGCCTGGGCACAAGTGCAGGCTGGGCTTTAGGCCTGGGCACAAGTGCGGGCTAGGCTTAAGGCCTGGGCACAAGTGCGGGCTAGGCTTAAGGCCTGGGCACAAGTGCGGGCTAGGCTTAAGGCTTGGGCACAAGTGCGGGCTAGGCTTAAGGCCTGAGCACAAGTGCGGGCTTGGCTTAAGTCCGTGGCACAAGTGCGGGCTAGGCTTAAGGCCGGGGGCACAAGTGCGGGCTAGGCTTAAGGCCGGGGCACAAGTGCGGGCTAGGCTTAAGGCCGGGGCACAAGTGCGAGCTAGGCTTAAGGCCGGGGCACAAGTGCGGGCTGGGCTTAAGGCCTGGGCACAAGTGCGGGCTAGGCTTAAGGCCGGGGCACAAGTGCGGGCTAGGCTTAAGGCCTGGGCACAAGTGCAGGCTAGGCTTAAGGCCGGGGCACTAGTGCGGGCTAGGCTTAAGGCCTGGGCACAAGTGCGGGCTAGGCTTAAGGCCTGGGCACAAGTGCGGGCTAGGCTTAAGGCCTGGGCACAAGTGCGGGCTAGGCTTAAGGCCTGGGCACAAGTGCGGGCTACGCTTAAGGCCGGGGGCACAAGTGCGGGCTACGCTTAAGGCCGGGGGCACAAGTGCGGGCTAGGCTTAAGGCCGGGGGCACAAGTGCGGGCTAGGCATAAGGCCTGGGCACAAGTGCGGGCTAGGCTTAAGGCCGGGGGCACAAGTGCGGGCTAGGCTTAAGGCCTGGGCACAAGTGCGGGCTAGGCTTAAGGCCTGGGCACAAGTGCGGGCTAGGCTTAAGGCCTGGGCACAAGTGCGGGCTAGGCTTAAGGCCTGGGCACAAGTGCGGGCTAGGCTTAAGGCCGATGCACAAGTGCGGGCTAGGCTTAAGGCCGGGGCACAAGTGCGGGCTAGGCTTAAGGCCTGGGCACAAGTGCGGGCTAGGCTTAAGGCCTGGGCACAAGTGCGGGCTAGGCTTAAGGCCTGGCCACAAGTGCGGGCTAGGCTTAAGGCCTGGGCACAAGTGCGGGCTAGGCTTAAGGCCTGGGCACAAGTGCGGGCTAGGCTTAAGGCCTGGGCACAAGTGCGGGCTAGGCTTATGGCCGGGGCACAAGTGCGGGCTAGGCTTAAGGCCTGGCCACAAGTGCGGGCTAGGCTTAAGGCCTGGCCACAAGTGCGGGCTAGGCTTAAGGCCGGGGCACAAGTGCGGGCTAGGCTTAAGGCCTGGGCACAAGTGCGGGCTAGGCTTAAGGCCTGGGCACAAGTGCGGGCTAGGCTTAAGGCCGGGGCACAAGTGCGGGCTAGGCTTAAGGCCGGGGCACAAGTGCGGGCTAGGCTTAAGTCCATGGCACAAGTGCGGGCTAGGCTTAAGGCCGGGGCACAAGTGCGGGCTAGGCTTAAGTCCATGGCACAAGTGCGGGCTAGGCTTAAGGCCTGGGCACAAGTGCGGGCTAGGCTTAAGGCCTGGGCACAAGTGCGGGCTAGGCTTAAGGCCGGGGCACAAGTGCGGGCTAGGCTTAAGGCCGGGGCACAAGTGCGGGCTAGGCTTAAGGCCGGGGCACAAGTGCGGGCTAGGCTTAAGGCCGGGGCACAAGTGCGGGCTAGGCTTAAGTCCGTGGCACAAGTGCGGGCTAGGCTTAAGGCCTGAGCACAAGTGCGGGCTAGGCTTAAGGCCGGGGCACATGTGCGGGCTAGGCTTAAGGCCGGGGCACAAGTGCGGGCTAGGCTTAAGGCCGGGGCACAAGTGCGGGCTAGGCTTAAGGCCGGGGCACAAGTGCGGGCTAGGCTTAAGGCCGGGGCACAAGTGCAGTGCTGGCTAGGATCAAGGCAGGGGGCACAAGTGCTGGCTAGGCTTAAGGCCTGGGCACAAGTGCGGGCTAGGCTTAAGTCCGTGGCACAAGTGCGGGCTAGGCTTAAGGCCTGGGCACAAGTGCGGGCTAGGCTTAAGGCCTGGGCACAAGTGCGGGCTAGGCTTAAGGCCTGGGCACAAGTGCGGGCTAGGCTTAAGGCCTGGGCACAAGTGCGGGCTAGGCTTAAGGCCTGGGCACAAGTGCGGGCTAGGCTTAAGGCCGATGCACAAGTGCGGGCTAGGCTTAAGGCCGGGGCACAAGTGCGGGCTAGGCTTAAGGCCTGGGCACAAGTGCGGGCTAGGCTTAAGGCCTGGGCACAAGTGCGGGCTAGGCTTAAGGCCTGGCCACAAGTGCGGGCTAGGCTTAAGGCCTGGGCACAAGTGCGGGCTAGGCTTAAGGCCTGGGCACAAGTGCGGGCTAGGCTTAAGGCCTGGGCACAAGTGCGGGCTAGGCTTATGGCCGGGGCACAAGTGCGGGCTAGGCTTAAGGCCTGGCCACAAGTGCGGGCTAGGCTTAAGGCCTGGCCACAAGTGCGGGCTAGGCTTAAGGCCGGGGCACAAGTGCGGGCTAGGCTTAAGGCCTGGGCACAAGTGCGGGCTAGGCTTAAGGCCTGGGCACAAGTGCGGGCTAGGCTTAAGGCCGGGGCACAAGTGCGGGCTAGGCTTAAGGCCGGGGCACAAGTGCGGGCTAGGCTTAAGTCCATGGCACAAGTGCGGGCTAGGCTTAAGGCCGGGGCACAAGTGCGGGCTAGGCTTAAGTCCATGGCACAAGTGCGGGCTAGGCTTAAGGCCGGGGCACAAGTGTGGGCTAGGCTTAAGGCCGGGGCACAAGTGCGGGCTAGGCTTAAGGCCGGGGCACAAGTGCGGGCTAGGCTTAAGGCCTGGGCACAAGTGCGGGCTAGGCTTAAGGCCTGGGCACAAGTGCGGGCTAGGCTTAAGGCCGGGGCACAAGTGCGGGCTAGGCTTAAGGCCTGGGCACAAGTGCGGGCTAGGCTTAAGGCCGGGGCACTAGTGCGGGCTAGGCTTAAGGCCTGGGCACAAGTGCGGGCTAGGCTTAAGGCCTGGGCACAAGTGCGGGCTAGGCTTAAGGCCTGGGCACAAGTGCGGGCTACGCTTAAGGCCGGGGGCACAAGTGCGGGCTAGGCTTAAGGCCGGGGGCACAAGTGCGGGCTAGGCATAAGGCCTGGGCACAAGTGCGGGCTAGGCTTAAGGCCGGGGGCACAAGTGCGGGCTAGGCTTAAGGCCTGGGCACAAGTGCGGGCTAGGCTTAAGGCCTGGGCACAAGTGCGGGCTAGGCTTAAGGCCTGGGCACAAGTGCGGGCTAGGCTTAAGGCCGGGGCACAAGTGCGGGCTAGGCTTAAGGCCGGGGCACAAGTGCGGGCTAGGCTTAAGGCCGGGGCACAAGTGCAGTGCTGGCTAGGATCAAGGCAGGGGGCACAAGTGCTGGCTAGGCTTAAGGCCTGGGCACAAGTGCGGGCTAGGCTTAAGGCCGGGGCACAAGTGCGGGCTAGGCTTAAGGCCGGGGCACAAGTGCGGGCTAGGCTTAAGGCCGGGGCACAAGTGCGGGCTAGGCTTAAGGCCGGGGCACAAGTGCGGGCTAGGCTTAAGGCCGGGGCACAAGTGCGGGCTAGGCTTAAGGCCGGGGCACAAGTGCGGGCTAGGCTTAAGGCCGGGGCACAAGTGCGGGCTAGGCTTAAGGCCGGGGCACAAGTGCAGTGCTGGCTAGGATCAAGGCAGGGGGCACAAGTGCTGGCTAGGCTTAAGGCATGGGCACAAGTGCCAGCTAGGCTTAAGGCCTGGGCACAAGTGCAGGCTAGGCTTAAGGCCTGGGCACAAGTGCAGGCTAGGCTTAAGGCCTGGGCACAAGTGCAGGCTAGGCTTAAGGCCTGGGCACAAGTGCAGTGCTGGCTAGGATCAAGGCAAGAAGGCACAAGTGCTGGCTAGGCTTAAGGCATGGGCACAAGTGCTGGCTAGGCTTAAGGCATACAGCTAACTCTTTGCACTCTTTGCATAAAGGGTTAGGCACCCATAGGGGTGAAGAGCTAGCTTTCACCCCTCTACTCTGTACTTGGACATTTAGGACTAGATCCTTTGTTGTACAATGCGGAGCCTCTCCATAACCCCATGCTCCAAGCTACCAGGCACTTCTTGTCTGTCCTCCGTAAATGGGTAATGCCTTCTTCCCCAATTACAGTCGTGCATGCGCATTCAGACGGGACAAGAGCGAAGAGCATAAAGCTGGCCCTATGTGCATAACCAACATGAAGCTGAAGACAAAAACAAACAAACAAGCATACAAGGGGCTCAAAAGTGCGGGCTGGGCTTAAGGCCTGGGCACCAGTGCGGGCTGGGCTTAAGGCCTGGGCACAAGTGCGGGCTGGGCTTAAGGCCTGGGCACAAGTGCGGGCTGGGCTTAAGGCCTGGGAAACAAGTGCGGGCTAGGCTTAAGGCCTGGGCACAAGTGCGGGCTAGGCTTAAGGCCGGGGCACAAGTGCGGGCTAGGCTTAAGGCCGGGCACAAGTGCGGGCTAGGCTTAAGGCCGGGGCACAAGTGCGGGCTAGGCTTAAGGCCGGGGCACAAGTGCGGGCTAGGCTTAAGGCCGGGGCACATGTGCGGGCTAGGCTTAAGGCCGGGGCACAAGTGCGGGCTAGGCTTAAGGCCGGGGCACAAGTGCGGGCTAGGCTTAAGGCCGGGACACAAGTGTGGGCTAGGCTTAAGGCCGGGGCACAAGTGCGGGCTAGGCTTAAGGCCGCGGCACAAGTGCGGGCTAGGCTTAAGGCCGCGGCACAAGTGCGGGCTAGGCTTAAGGCCTGGGCACAAGTGCGGGCTAGGCTTAAGGCCTGGGCACAAGTGCGGGCTGGGCTTAAGGCCTGGGCACAAGTGCGGGCTGGGCTTAAGGCCTGGGCACAAGTGCGGGCTGGGCTTAAGGCCTGGGCACAAGTGCGGGCTGGGCTTAAGGCCTGGGCACAAGTGCGGGCTGGGCTTAAGGCCTGGGCACAAGTGCGGGCTGGGCTTAAGGCCTGGGCACAAGTGCGGGCTGGGCTTAAGGCCTGGGCACAAGTGCGGGCTGGGCTTAAGGCCTGGGCTTAAGGCCTGGGCACAAGTGCGGGCTGGGCTTAAGGTCGGGGCACAAGTGCGGGCTGGGCTTAAAGACGGGGCACAAGTGCGGGCTGGGCTTAAGGCCGGGACACAAGTGCGGGCTAGGCTAAAGGCCTGGGCACAAGTGCGGGCTAGGCTTAAGGCCGGGGCACAAGTGCGGGCTAGGCTTAAGGCCTGGGCACAAGTGCGGGCTAGGCTTAAGGCCGGGGCACAAGTGCGGGCTAGGCTTAAGGCCTGGGCACAAGTGCGGGCTAGGCTTAAGGCCGGGGCACAAGTGCGGGCTAGGCTTAAGGCCGGGGCACAAGTGCGGGCTAGGCTTAAGGCCGGGGCACAAGTGCGGGCTAGGCTTAAGGCCGGGGCACAAGTGCGGGCTAGGCTTAAGTCCGTGGCACAAGTGCGGGCTAGGCTTAAGGCCTGAGCACAAGTGCGGGCTAGGCTTAAGGCCGGGGCACATGTGCGGGCTAGGCTTAAGGCCGGGGCACAAGTGCGGGCTAGGCTTAAGGCCGGGGCACAAGTGCGGGCTAGGCTTAAGGCCGGGGCACAAGTGCGGGCTAGGCTTAAGGCCGGGGCACAAGTGCAGTGCTGGCTAGGATCAAGGCAGGGGGCACAAGTGCTGGCTAGGCTTAAGGCCTGGGCACAAGTGCGGGCTAGGCTTAAGTCCGTGGCACAAGTGCGGGCTAGGCTTAAGGCCTGGGCACAAGTGCGGGCTAGGCTTAAGGCCTGGGCACAAGTGCGGGCTAGGCTTAAGGCCTGGGCACAAGTGCGGGCTAGGCTTAAGGCCTGGGCACAAGTGCGGGCTAGGCTTAAGGCCTGGGCACAAGTGCGGGCTAGGCTTAAGGCCGATGCACAAGTGCGGGCTAGGCTTAAGGCCGGGGCACAAGTGCGGGCTAGGCTTAAGGCCTGGGCACAAGTGCGGGCTAGGCTTAAGGCCTGGGCACAAGTGCGGGCTAGGCTTAAGGCCTGGCCACAAGTGCGGGCTAGGCTTAAGGCCTGGGCACAAGTGCGGGCTAGGCTTAAGGCCTGGGCACAAGTGCGGGCTAGGCTTAAGGCCTGGGCACAAGTGCGGGCTAGGCTTATGGCCGGGGCACAAGTGCGGGCTAGGCTTAAGGCCTGGCCACAAGTGCGGGCTAGGCTTAAGGCCTGGCCACAAGTGCGGGCTAGGCTTAAGGCCGGGGCACAAGTGCGGGCTAGGCTTAAGGCCTGGGCACAAGTGCGGGCTAGGCTTAAGGCCTGGGCACAAGTGCGGGCTAGGCTTAAGGCCGGGGCACAAGTGCGGGCTAGG
The DNA here is from genome assembly GCF_032444005.1 of Ranitomeya imitator. Classification (NCBI taxonomy): domain Eukaryota; kingdom Metazoa; phylum Chordata; class Amphibia; order Anura; family Dendrobatidae; genus Ranitomeya; species Ranitomeya imitator. The sequence continues at coordinate 1,235,096 of NW_027194466.1, forward strand.
CTTAAGGCCGGGGCACAAGTGCGGGCTAGGCTTAAGTCCATGGCACAAGTGCGGGCTAGGCTTAAGGCCGGGGCACAAGTGCGGGCTAGGCTTAAGTCCATGGCACAAGTGCGGGCTAGGCTTAAGGCCGGGGCACAAGTGCGGGCTAGGCTTAAGGCCGGGGCACAAGTGCGGGCTAGGCTTAAGTCCGTGGCACAAGTGCGGGCTAGGCTTAAGGCCTGAGCACAAGTGCGGGCTAGGCTTAAGGCCGGGGCACATGTGCGGGCTAGGCTTAAGGCCGGGGCACAAGTGCGGGCTAGGCTTAAGGCCGGGGCACAAGTGCGGGCTAGGCTTAAGGCCGGGGCACAAGTGCGGGCTAGGCTTAAGGCCGGGGCACAAGTGCAGTGCTGGCTAGGATCAAGGCAGGGGGCACAAGTGCTGGCTAGGCTTAAGGCCTGGGCACAAGTGCGGGCTAGGCTTAAGTCCGTGGCACAAGTGCGGGCTAGGCTTAAGGCCTGGGCACAAGTGCGGGCTAGGCTTAAGGCCTGGGCACAAGTGCGGGCTAGGCTTAAGGCCTGGGCACAAGTGCGGGCTAGGCTTAAGGCCTGGGCACAAGTGCGGGCTAGGCTTAAGGCCTGGGCACAAGTGCGGGCTAGGCTTAAGGCCGATGCACAAGTGCGGGCTAGGCTTAAGGCCGGGGCACAAGTGCGGGCTAGGCTTAAGGCCTGGGCACAAGTGCGGGCTAGGCTTAAGGCCTGGGCACAAGTGCGGGCTAGGCTTAAGGCCTGGCCACAAGTGCGGGCTAGGCTTAAGGCCTGGGCACAAGTGCGGGCTAGGCTTAAGGCCTGGGCACAAGTGCGGGCTAGGCTTAAGGCCTGGGCACAAGTGCGGGCTAGGCTTATGGCCGGGGCACAAGTGCGGGCTAGGCTTAAGGCCTGGCCACAAGTGCGGGCTAGGCTTAAGGCCTGGCCACAAGTGCGGGCTAGGCTTAAGGCCGGGGCACAAGTGCGGGCTAGGCTTAAGGCCTGGGCACAAGTGCGGGCTAGGCTTAAGGCCTGGGCACAAGTGCGGGCTAGGCTTAAGGCCGGGGCACAAGTGCGGGCTAGGCTTAAGGCCGGGGCACAAGTGCGGGCTAGGCTTAAGTCCATGGCACAAGTGCGGGCTAGGCTTAAGGCCGGGGCACAAGTGCGGGCTAGGCTTAAGTCCATGGCACAAGTGCGGGCTAGGCTTAAGGCCGGGGCACAAGTGTGGGCTAGGCTTAAGGCCGGGGCACAAGTGCGGGCTAGGCTTAAGGCCGGGGCACAAGTGCGGGCTAGGCTTAAGGCCTGGGCACAAGTGCGGGCTAGGCTTAAGGCCTGGGCACAAGTGCGGGCTAGGCTTAAGGCCGGGGCACAAGTGCGGGCTAGGCTTAAGGCCTGGGCACAAGTGCGGGCTAGGCTTAAGGCCGGGGCACTAGTGCGGGCTAGGCTTAAGGCCTGGGCACAAGTGCGGGCTAGGCTTAAGGCCTGGGCACAAGTGCGGGCTAGGCTTAAGGCCTGGGCACAAGTGCGGGCTACGCTTAAGGCCGGGGGCACAAGTGCGGGCTAGGCTTAAGGCCGGGGGCACAAGTGCGGGCTAGGCATAAGGCCTGGGCACAAGTGCGGGCTAGGCTTAAGGCCGGGGGCACAAGTGCGGGCTAGGCTTAAGGCCTGGGCACAAGTGCGGGCTAGGCTTAAGGCCTGGGCACAAGTGCGGGCTAGGCTTAAGGCCTGGGCACAAGTGCGGGCTAGGCTTAAGGCCGGGGCACAAGTGCGGGCTAGGCTTAAGGCCGGGGCACAAGTGCGGGCTAGGCTTAAGGCCGGGGCACAAGTGCAGTGCTGGCTAGGATCAAGGCAGGGGGCACAAGTGCTGGCTAGGCTTAAGGCCTGGGCACAAGTGCGGGCTAGGCTTAAGGCCGGGGCACAAGTGCGGGCTAGGCTTAAGGCCGGGGCACAAGTGCGGGCTAGGCTTAAGGCCGGGGCACAAGTGCGGGCTAGGCTTAAGGCCGGGGCACAAGTGCGGGCTAGGCTTAAGGCCGGGGCACAAGTGCGGGCTAGGCTTAAGGCCGGGGCACAAGTGCGGGCTAGGCTTAAGGCCGGGGCACAAGTGCGGGCTAGGCTTAAGGCCGGGGCACAAGTGCAGTGCTGGCTAGGATCAAGGCAGGGGGCACAAGTGCTGGCTAGGCTTAAGGCATGGGCACAAGTGCCAGCTAGGCTTAAGGCCTGGGCACAAGTGCAGGCTAGGCTTAAGGCCTGGGCACAAGTGCAGGCTAGGCTTAAGGCCTGGGCACAAGTGCAGGCTAGGCTTAAGGCCTGGGCACAAGTGCAGTGCTGGCTAGGATCAAGGCAAGAAGGCACAAGTGCTGGCTAGGCTTAAGGCATGGGCACAAGTGCTGGCTAGGCTTAAGGCATACAGCTAACTCTTTGCACTCTTTGCATAAAGGGTTAGGCACCCATAGGGGTGAAGAGCTAGCTTTCACCCCTCTACTCTGTACTTGGACATTTAGGACTAGATCCTTTGTTGTACAATGCGGAGCCTCTCCATAACCCCATGCTCCAAGCTACCAGGCACTTCTTGTCTGTCCTCCGTAAATGGGTAATGCCTTCTTCCCCAATTACAGTCGTGCATGCGCATTCAGACGGGACAAGAGCGAAGAGCATAAAGCTGGCCCTATGTGCATAACCAACATGAAGCTGAAGACAAAAACAAACAAACAAGCATACAAGGGGCTCAAAAGTGCGGGCTGGGCTTAAGGCCTGGGCACCAGTGCGGGCTGGGCTTAAGGCCTGGGCACAAGTGCGGGCTGGGCTTAAGGCCTGGGCACAAGTGCGGGCTGGGCTTAAGGCCTGGGAAACAAGTGCGGGCTAGGCTTAAGGCCTGGGCACAAGTGCGGGCTAGGCTTAAGGCCGGGGCACAAGTGCGGGCTAGGCTTAAGGCCGGGCACAAGTGCGGGCTAGGCTTAAGGCCGGGGCACAAGTGCGGGCTAGGCTTAAGGCCGGGGCACAAGTGCGGGCTAGGCTTAAGGCCGGGGCACATGTGCGGGCTAGGCTTAAGGCCGGGGCACAAGTGCGGGCTAGGCTTAAGGCCGGGGCACAAGTGCGGGCTAGGCTTAAGGCCGGGACACAAGTGTGGGCTAGGCTTAAGGCCGGGGCACAAGTGCGGGCTAGGCTTAAGGCCGCGGCACAAGTGCGGGCTAGGCTTAAGGCCGCGGCACAAGTGCGGGCTAGGCTTAAGGCCTGGGCACAAGTGCGGGCTAGGCTTAAGGCCTGGGCACAAGTGCGGGCTGGGCTTAAGGCCTGGGCACAAGTGCGGGCTGGGCTTAAGGCCTGGGCACAAGTGCGGGCTGGGCTTAAGGCCTGGGCACAAGTGCGGGCTGGGCTTAAGGCCTGGGCACAAGTGCGGGCTGGGCTTAAGGCCTGGGCACAAGTGCGGGCTGGGCTTAAGGCCTGGGCACAAGTGCGGGCTGGGCTTAAGGCCTGGGCACAAGTGCGGGCTGGGCTTAAGGCCTGGGCTTAAGGCCTGGGCACAAGTGCGGGCTGGGCTTAAGGTCGGGGCACAAGTGCGGGCTGGGCTTAAAGACGGGGCACAAGTGCGGGCTGGGCTTAAGGCCGGGACACAAGTGCGGGCTAGGCTAAAGGCCTGGGCACAAGTGCGGGCTAGGCTTAAGGCCGGGGCACAAGTGCGGGCTAGGCTTAAGGCCTGGGCACAAGTGCGGGCTAGGCTTAAGGCCGGGGCACAAGTGCGGGCTAGGCTTAAGGCCGGGGCACAAGTGCGGGCTAGGCTTAAGGCCGGGGCACAAGTGCGGGCTAGGCTTAAGGCCGGGGCACAAGTGCGGGCTAGGCTTAAGGCCGGGGCACTAGTGCGGGCTAGGCTTAAGGCCTGGGCACAAGTGCGGGCTAGGCTTAAGGCCGGGGCACAAGTGCGGGCTAGGCTTAAGGCCGGGGCACAAGTGCGGGCTAGGCTTAAGGCCGGGGCACAAGTGCGGGCTAGGCTTAAGGCCGGGGCACAAGTGCGGGCTAGGCTTAAGGCCGGGGCACA